>NC_087348.1:1887045-2199886 GCF_030014295.1 Loxodonta africana | reverse complement strand
CACAATTGTTGTTATGCTTGAGCCCATTGTTGCAGCCACTGTGTCAGTCCATCTCGTTGAGGGTCTTACTCTTTTTCGCTGACCCCCTACTTTACAGTATCCCCTTGTTCTATTCCAACCGAGGGGCTCATCTTCCAGCACTGTATTAGACAATGTTCACCTGCTATTCACTGCTTAATTTTTTTCTGAAGTAGACTTCCAGTTCCTTCTCCCCAGCCTGTCTTAGTATGGAAGCTCAGCTGAAACCTCTCCACACTAATGACCCTCCTGGTATTTGAATACCTGGCTATGAATGACATAGCTTCCAGCATCACAACAAAGGTAAGCCCCCACAGTGTGACAAACTGACAGACAAAAGGGGGGACAAGCAGATACTGCATGGTTTAAAGTTAGGAAAAGTGTGTGTCAGGGTTGTATCCTTTTGCCATACTTACTCAATCTGTATACTGAACAAACAGTCCAAGAAGCTGGACTATACGAAGAAGAACTGGACATCAGGATTGGAGGCTGACTCCTTAATCTGCAATATGCAGTTAACACAACCTTTATTGCTGAAAGTGAAGAGGACTTGAAGCACTTACTGATGAAGACAGAAGACTAGAGCCTTCAGTATGGATTACACCTCAACGTAAAGAAAACAAAAATCCTCACAACTGGACCAGTAAGCAACATCATCATAAACACAGAAAGATTGAAGTTGTTCAGGATTTCATTTTACTTGGATCCACATTCAACGCCCTTGGTAGCAGCAGTCAAGAAATCAAATGACATATTGCACTGGGCAAACCTGCTGCAAAGGACCTCTTTAAAGTGTTAAAAAGCAAAGATATGACTTTATAGACTAGGGTGTGCCTGACTCAAGCTATGGTGTTTTCAATCATCTCATATGCATGCGAAGCTGGGCAATGAATCTTGATGACTGAAAAGAATTGACGCCATTTTATTATGGTGTTGGCAAAGATTACTGAATATGCCATGGACTGCCAATGGAAAGAACAGGTCTGTCTTGGAAGAAGTACAGCCAGAGTGCTCCTTAGAAGCGAGGGTGGCGTGACTATGTCGCACATACTTTGGACACGTTATCAAGAGGGATCAGTCTCTGGAGAAGGACATCATGCTCAACAAAGTACTTGTTGTTAGGGGCTGTCGAGTTGGTTCCTACTCATAGCAACCCTATGCACAACAGAATGAAACACTTCCCAGTCCTGCTCCATCCTTACAATCTTTGTTATGCTTGAGCTCATTGTTGCAGCCACTGTGTCAATCCACCTTGTTGAGGGTCTTCCTCTTTTCCGCTGACCCTGTACTCTGCCAAGCATGATGTCCTTCTCCAGGGACTGATCCCTCCTGACAACATGTCCAAAGTATGTAAGACACAGTCTCGCCATCCTTGCCTCTAAGGAGCATTCTGGCCTCACTTCTTCTAAGACAGATTTGTTCCTTCTTTTGGCAGTCCATCGTATATTCAATATTCTTTGCCAACACCACAATTCAAAGGCATCAACTCTTCTTCGGTCTTCCTTATTCATTGTCCAGCTTTCACATGCATATGATGCGATTGAAAATACCATGGTTTGGGTCAGGCACACCTTAGTCTTCAGGGTGACATCTTTGCTCTTCAACACTTTGAAGAGGCCCTTTGCAGCAGATTTACCCAATGCAATGCGTCTTTTGATTTCTTGACTGCTGCTTCCATGGCTGTTGATTGTGGATACAAGTAAAATGAAATCCTTGACAACTTCAGTCTTTTCTCCGTTTATCATGATGTTGCTCATTGGTCCAGTTGTGAGGATTTTTGTTTTCTTTATGTTGAGATGTAATCCATACTGAAGGCTGTGGTCTTTGATCTTCATTAGTGAGTGCTTCAGGTCTTCTTCACTTTCAGCAAGCAAGGTTGTGTCATCTGCATAACGCAGGTTGTTAATGAGTCTTCCTCCAATCCTGATGCCCTGTTCTTCTTCATATAGTCCAGCTTCTCGTATTATCTGTTCAGCATACAGATTAAATAGATATGGTGAAAGAATACAACCCTGACGCATGCCTTTCCTGACGTTAAACCAATCAGTATCCCCTTGTTCTGTCCAAACAACTGCCTCTTGATCTGTGTAAAGGTTCCTCATGAGCACAGTTAAGTGTTCTGGAATTCCCATTCTTCGCAGTGTTATCCATAGTTTGTTATGATCCACACAGTCGAATGCCTTTGCATAATCAATAAAACACAGGTAAACATCCTTCTGGTATTCTCTGCTTTCATCCAGGATACATCTGACATCAGCAATGATATCCCTGGTTCCACGTCCTCTTCTGAAACTGGCCTGAATTTCTGGCAGTTCCCTGTCGATGTACTGCCCCAGCTATTTTTGAATGATCTTCAGCAAAATTTTGCTTGCATGTGATATTAATGATATTGCTGTATAATTTCCTCATTCGGTTGCATCACTTTTCTTGGAAATAGACATAAACGTGGATCTCTCCCAACCAGTTGGCCAGGATGCTGTCTTCCATATTTCTTGGCATAGATGAGTGAGCACCTCCAGCGCTGCGTCTGTTTGTTGAAACATCTCAGTTGATATTCCTTCAATTCCTGGAGCCTTGTTTTTCGCCAGTGCCTTCAGAGCAGCTTGGACTTCTTCCTTTGGTACCGTCAGTTCCTGATCACATGCTACCTCTTGAAATGGTTGAGTATCGACTAATTCTTTTTGGTGTAATGACTCTGTGTATTCCTTCCATCTTCTTTTGATGCTTCCTGTGTCATTTAATACTTTCCCTGTGGAATCCTTCACTATTGCAACTCGAGGCTTGAATTTTTTCTTCAGTTCTTTCAGCTTGAGAAACGTCGAGCGTGTTCTTCACTTTTGGTTTTCCATCTCCAGCTCTTTGCACATGTCATTATAATACTTTACTTTGTTTTCTCGAGAGGCCCTTTGAAATCTTCTGTTCAGTTCTTTTACTTCATGGATTCTTCCTTTTGCTTTAGCTGCTCGACGCTCAAGAGCAAGCTTCAGAGTCTCCTCTGACATCCACCTTGGTCTTTTCTTTCTTTCCTGTCTTTTCAATGACCTCTTGCTTTCTTCATGGATGATGTCCTTGATGTCGTCCCACAACTCGTCTGGTCAGTGAAAAAGAGGAAGACCCTCAATTAGATAGACTGACACCGTGGCTACAACAATGGACTCCAGAATAATGATTGTGAGGCTGGCCCAGGACTAGGCAGTGTACGATTCTGCTGTATATGGGGTCACTATGAGTTGGTATCACCTAAGAACAACAACTCATATAGGACTATGACCCACCCTCCTCCAGAACGACGTCTTTACCTTAACTGATGTTGTTGTTAGTTGCCGTCCAGCTGATTCTGACTCATGGTGACCGCATGTATGCAGAACGGAAATGCTCCACAGGATCTTCTTGACTGTAATCTTCACAGAAGCAAATCACCAGGTCTTCCTTCCACAGAGTTGCTGGGTGAGTTTGAACCACTGGCCTTTTGATTAGAAATCAAGTGCTTGACCACCTACACCTATGTCGTTGTTGTTGTTAGGTGCTGTCAAGCGACTCATGGTGACCTTATGCACAAAAGAATGAAACACTGACCGGTCTCACATCATCCTCACAATCATTGCTATGTTTGAGCCCATTGTTGAAGCCACTATGTCAAACCATCTAGCCAAGGGTCTTTCTCTTTTTCTATGACCCTCTACTTTACGAAGCATGATGTCCTTTTCCAGGACCTGGTCGCTCCTGATAACACGTCCAAAGTACGTGACACAAAATCTCTCCATCCTCACTCCCAAGGAGCACTCGGACTGTACTTCTTCCAATACAGATATATTCAATCTTCTGACAGTCCTGGTACATTTAATATTCTTTGCCAACACCATAATTCAAAGGCATCAATTCTTCTTTGGTCTCCTTTATTCATTGTCCAGCTTTCTCAGGCATGTGAGGCAATTGGAAATGTCATGGCTTGAGTCAGGAGTACCTTAGTCCTCAAAGTGACTTCTTTGCTTTTTAACACTCAACGACATCTTTAGCAGCAGATTTGCCCAATGCAATGCATTGTTTGATAGATAGATGGTACAGCTGACTGTTGAGGCCATTGACGTGGATTTTTCTTTGTCTTAAAATATCTGCTTTGACGAGGTGGCAAAACAAAGCATACTTCCAATTCATTTTATGATTTTCAGATACAACACAAGGCTATAGCTCAATTCTTTGGGGCTGTCTTTTGTTTTACTTGTTTCTAGTTCTAGATTTCAATGCTAATTCTGAGTGGACTCAGTCACTGTTCTTTTGAATTATCAAAGGGATTTTCTGTTGTAAATTAGTCTCATGTTAAGAATGAATACATCCCAGTTAACATGAGAATCACACCTCCAAGCTAACTATGTACTTTTTAATGTTTCTAATACATCATTTTATGGTTGCCATTTATCTTATTTTCATAAAGAAATATACGCATTATACGTCTGTGGGCATGTCTGTGTGTGTGTGTGTGCACATAAACATATTCCTTTATGTTGTTGTTGTCAGGTGCCATCAAATTGGTTCCAACTCATAGGAACCGTATGCACAAGAGAACAAAGTGCTGCCTGGTCCTGCGCCGTGCTCGCAATCATTGCTATGTTTGAGCCCGTTATCGCTGCCACTGGGTCAGTCCGTCTTGTTGAAGGTCTTCCTTTTTTTTGCGGACCCTCTTCTTTATCAAACATGATGTCTTTCTCAGGGACTGGTCCCTCATGATAACATGATCATTCCTTCATGGTGACCAAATTATGTAAGGCTTTTATTCACTTTTTCTAATCAATTAAAATGTACATCTACAGAGCCTTTGATTTGGAATCATATGACTTCGAAATATAGGATTTGAAGTATTATTGTTTTGATTAAGTTATTCAGAGAATAAATAAAACGGTTATCACGTAATTAACGAGTTAATGCGTCAGGCCATGTGGATAAAGCGGCAAGACCGAATGAGCCCCTGTACTCACTTTGTTTACAGTCTAGGAGAACCTTGACAGGTAACAAGGAACAGAAGCACACCCTCTACCATACGTGGTGCCATAATGCACCACCCACCACCCACTGCCATCGAGTTGATTCCAACTCACAGCGACCCTATAGGACAGAGTAGAACCGCCCCATAGAGTTTCCAAGGAGCGCCTGGTGAATTCGAACTGGTGACCTTTTGGTTAGCAGCCATAGCACTTAACCACTATGTCACCAGGGTTTCCCCATAATGTACAGGGTACATAACAGAAATGTATTAGATGTGTTTTAAAACCATTAAGAACTAAATCCAAAAACATGTGGATGAAATATATTTTGAAGAGAGACTTTGTAATAACCTGAAAATTCCTTTCACACAGCTTGCATCAGCCAATCTTTTTTAAAAATTACTGTTGTACTTCATTTGATTTCTTGACTCTTGCTGCCATGGGCATTGATGGTGGATCCAAGTTATCTTAGGCTGAGTTCTCAAAACCAGTAAAGCGTGTAAATAAAAGGAAACAACTCATGTGGTTGTAGAGGCTGAAATGTTCGAAGTCCATGGGTCAGGACAGAGGTGTCTCCTGATCCATGTAGTTGCAGGGGGTGGCGAACCCAAGATCAGATCAGAGAGCAGGGTTTTTGCTCACAGGCTGCTTCGAAGATCAACGAGTCCCAAGATCGGCAGGCAAGACTGTCAGTAAGCTGCTAGCTCGAGTCCCAATAACCAGGGATTAGATGAACAGGAGCCAGCTGCAGGATCCAGAGCAGGCAAAAAGCCCCAAGCCTTGCCAGAATGTTTGGTTATATTCAATGCAGGCCACACGCCCAAGAAAATTCCCTTTCAACTGATCGGCTACTCAGAGCAGATCCCATCTTGATGGTGATCACATATCAAATCTCAACATGGAAGTGATCACATTATATGACGGTCAAAACACTGAGAATCATGGCCCAGCCAAGATGACACACAATCTTAACCATCACACAAGTAAAATGAAATCCTTGACAACTTCGATATTTTCTCTATATCTACATCTATGTCAGATGGCTTTTGACTGAAAGCAGAGAATACCAGAAAGATGTTTACCTGTGTTTTATTGACTGTGCAAAGGCATTCGACTGTGTGGATTATAACAAATTATGGATATCATTGTGAGGGACGGAATTCCAGAACACTTCATTGTGCTCATGAGGAACGTATAGACAGATCAAGAGGCCATGGTTTGAACAGCGCAAAGGGATACTGCATGGTTCGAAATTGTAAAAGGTGTGCAGCGCAGTTACACCCTTTCATGTATTTATTCAATCTGTAAGCTGGACTATATGAAGAAGAGTAGGGCATCAGGATTGGAGGAAGACTCATTAACCTGCGAAATGCAGATGACACAGCTTTGCTTCTGAAAATGAAGATAAGCTGAAGCACTTACTGATGAAGATCAAAGACTACAGCTTTCGGTATGGATTACACCTCAACACAAAACAGAAATCCTCACAGCTGGATCAATAAGTCACATCATGATAGACGGAGAGAAGATCGACGGTGTCAAGGGTTTCCCTCTATTGGGATGCATCATCAGTGCGGCAGTCAGGAAATCAAAAGAAGACATGTTTCACCGGGCAAATTCTGACCCAAACGACCTCTTTAAAGTTTTAAAAAGTGTCTTTACGTGACTTTAATGACTAAGGTGTGCCTGACCCAAGCCACGGTCTTTTCAATTTCCTCGTATCCATGCAAACCTGGGCAATGGAAAAGGAAGGCGGTGAAGAACCAACGCATTTGAGTTATGACGTCGACAAAGAATAACACAGCACAAGCTGTCAGAAGAACGGACGAGTCATCGGTCTTAGGAGAGCACAACCAGAACTCCCCTTAGAGGCGAGGGTGCTGAGACTTCGGCTCGGTTACTTTGGACACATCATCAGGAAAAACCGGTCACTAGGAAAGGACCCCATGGTTGGTAGACGGTCAGCGAAGATGAGGGACACCCCCCATGCGATAGTTTGACACAATAGCTGCGACAATGAGGTCAAACATGTCAAAGATCATGAAGAAGGCACCGGACTGGACAGTGTTTTGTTCTGTTACACATAAGATTGCCATGACTCTGAGCTGACTCGATGGCAACAAACAACAACAACAATCTGTAGCTCTACCTGCATATAGACAGAGTTTAAACGATTGGCTCTTGTGTTTGTGGGGCCTGGCAAGTCCAAAATCCATAGGCCAGGTGGAGGGCTGGAAACTCCAGCAGGACATCCAAGTTACAATCTTGAGGCAGAATCCTTCTCTCAGGGAAAGCGCAGTGTTTGCTCTGAAGGCCTTCACCTGATTGGATCAGGCCCACCCACATTATGGGAGGTGACCTCCTTTATTTAGAGCAACTGATTGTAAATGTTTGTCGCTGTAAACACCTTCACAGCAACATCTAGGCCACAGTTTGGCCAAACTGCAGGGCACCCTCACCCAGCCAAACTCACACACACAGTTACCCATAACACAGTGGACAGGACAGAGCGGAGAGGCTGGGGCCTGGGGAGGAGTTTTCTGTTAGATTATCTTAGACACCAGGAGACGGGGCCTCACCCAGATGGGAGCTATGTAGGGTAATGGTAAGAGCGTCAGAACCTGTCTAACCTCGGGGGCGGGGGTGGGGGTAGTGAGAATCATGATCAACCCACGGCTGATTCTTATGAGGTGGAGATCAGACATACATTCACCCTCCAACTTTTTTACCAATTCTGACACCAGCCATCCTTTCCATCTCACCCTCTACTTCTCTCCCGAGGCTGATAATTTATTGCGACGGCCACACAGAACTCACAGACCATGTGAGTTTATTAAGGAAGTATCAGGGTACGGTTCAGGATCAGGGAGCACTCAGGCAAAGTCTTCCTTCTTCAGTGCAGGAGAGTCTCTCAGCCCCTCTCAGCCCTGCAGGCAAGCAGGCCCTTCTCTCTGCCATGCAGGCCTCCTGCCAACCCCCTCATGATAGGCCTCTACTTGGTTCCCTTGAGACAGGCTCCACTTGGCCCCCAGGACAGTCCTCTGTCTTTAGCCTCTCCACTGCTAACTGACCCAGCCCGTGGCCAGTGTAGCAGTTCTGCTCAGCTCTCTTAGCTGCACTCCTAGCAGTGGGTTTCTGCTGTCACCATTGACTCTGCCTCAGAGCACCTTCTGGGTCAGTCCTGATCACTGTTTTCGGTGTTGCAACCCTTGACCTATGTAACAGCTCTTGTAGGAGTTTCCTTGCCTCCTTTCTTTCTCTCTGTCTCTGCCTCTTCTCTCTTTTCTTTCTTCCTTCTGCATCTGTCTGTCAACCTCTGAGGGGTGGGCTGCACATATACACAAGCTGCGCGTTGATTTAAAGGCTTGGCCCTCCCACCAGAGCCATGAACTGACCAATCTCTTCTCAGTAGGCCACAAACACTTCATTTGCATAACACTTCAAGGTACATACTAATCATAGGGCAGGCTGCAGCCCAGGACCAGACAAAAAGCATCAAACTTTTTGTTTACAGCTTGCCCAGGAAAGGTCAATCAACCAGGAGAAAAGTAACAGACCCTCTGGGGTAGAAAACTAGAGCAAAGGTAACTCCTCTTAGGGCTTAGGGGGAAAATCTCTCAAGATGTTTTCCTAAAGAACCAAGACAAAAGGCCACATAAAAGAACACACTTCACCACAGCAGCTGAGGTCAAGGGCAAGGGCCAGAGTTGAGAGGTTCCTAAGAGCGGAGGGAGGCGGGGAGCCAGGGGTCAAGGAGGGGTCAAGGGTGATCTCAACACCCACATAGACAGAGGAGGGTTTGAAAGCTGGGGGAAGGAGAGTTTCATTTCGTGCCTGCGGGAGCTGAAAGGAGGACAGATGACGTGGGCCTGTGGCACAGCACTGGAGACCGCCAGAAGCTTCCTGAAGGAAGGAGTGCAGGTGGCCATGCTGGAGTTCAAGGCCTTCAGCAGTGGGTGCTTTTGGCTTTGGGGCTGACGGCATTTCTCATCAGAGACATCTTTGTCCGCTGTTGTCTGCCACTGAGCCCTGGCACGTGGTGCTGAGTTCCCCAGGGTCCAGGAGGTACAGGCATGAATGCAAGGGTCGCGTATGGGTATGTCCAGGGACTGGGGTGCCATGCCTCCTGGGGACGGGGGTGGCATCTCTCTGATACCCCATCAAGTCACTCAGTGTTGTAGGCCTCCATCACCCACCCCTAAACCTTAGGGCAATGGGCTCTTTGGTAGCCCCAAACCTCCCAGCCAGCACTTCCTTCTAGGTTCCTGGTGCCGCAATACTTCTGGGGTGGGGGGGGGCTGCCCTGGAAAGGTGACACCAACAGCCAGATACAGATGGGTTGGCTTGTACACACCTGTGTGGCTCCAAAACAAAGCCTGGCTGGTCATGAGCGACAAAAGAAAAAACAGAAAAATTAGACTTTGTGAAAATTAAAAAGATTTGTGCATCAAGGGACATTATTAACAAAGTGAAAACACAACCCGCAGAACGGGAGACGTTTGGAAGCCATGTGCTAGGTAAGAGTGTAATATCCAGAATGTATGAAGAGCCTCTACAACTCAACAACAAAAAGACAAGCAACCCAACTGAAAAAAGAGCAAAGGGCTTGCATAGACATTTCACCAAGTAGGCTGTACAAATGGCCAGCAAGCACATGAAAAGATGTTCCCAGTCATTACTTATTAGAGAAATTCAAATCAAAAGCACGAGAGTCCAGCTCATACCCACTAGGATGGCTATAATAAAACAAAAACAAAACAGAAAATATCAAGGGTCGAGGAGAAACCCCGCAACATTGCTGGTGGGAGTGTGAAGTCCTGCAGCCGCCGTGGAGAACAGTTTGGTGGCTCCTCAAAAACTTAAACACAATTATCAGCAATTACACTCCTAGGCAGGTACCCCAAAGAACTGAAAGCAGGTACTCAAACAAATACATGTACATCAATGTTGACAGCAGCCTGTTCACAGCAGCCAAAAGGTAGAAACAACGCACGTGCCCATCAACAGATGAATGGAAGAACACAGCGTGGTAGAGCTCTAGCATGGAATTTACTCAACCTTAAGGAGGAACGAAGTTCCGATACGTGCTATGCCGTGGGTGAATCTTGACAATGTTAAGTCACTCACAGAACAACAGGTATTGTATCACCCCGCTTTTATGAAGAGTTTAGAATAAGCAGGCGCATAGCAGCAAAAGTAAGTTAGGGGGACCAGGGGCCAGGAAGAGGGAGAGTGAGGAGCTATTTAAAAAAAATCAGATTGTTCAGAAAAAAAAAATAAATCCTGAGTCTGTACTCTTATAAATAAATGATTGACTGAATAAATAAAAAAGTGGGGGGAAATTAGAGAAATCTCTCATGCAGAATTCCAAGTAATTAGAAAAAGAGAGAAACAAAATTTAGGGCTATGTTTAGTAAATAGGGCTGCTCAGAGGCCAAAAACATCAGTAAACAAAAACAAGAGGGCCTGGTTCACGCTGGGCCTCCCCACTGGGTCCGCTCCCCTGGTCACGATCTGGGCCCTTATCTCACTTTCCCGCACCTCACAGTCAGATCTGGACTGGACTGTGTTGCAGATGCTGGGAAGCAGACAGGTGTCACAGAGAGCAGAAGAGGCTGGGCTCCTGGCTGCACAGAGGACAGATGTCGCCTCCTCAAAGAACTCTGGCCATAGGTTCCGTTCATGCGGGGGGGCTCTGACCCCCCTGAACACCCCATCTTGCCCCGGGGGGAGGTGGCTATGGAGAGAGGTACAGCATAGCCTGGAGGGCACCATGGGCAGCACAGAGCCAGGGACTTGCCAGGGGTCCAGCATGAAAGAAGGGCCAGTCCAGGGTCCATCACCTTCTGACTGGGCTGTGCTTGTAGGCCAGGCTCCAGAATCCACCCCCCTACAGTCTCCAGGCACCTTGGCACAGGCCTCCCCAGCTCACCTGTGGCCACCCACTGCTACCATGGCCAGCATAGCCCTGGCCCACCAGGGATCAGTCTTTGCCAACTCTGAGCCCACCACTTTGGGCTGCTGAGACCAAAGCAGCGCTCACTCCATCCCATGCTGGCCCCGCCCACAGAAATGCAAAATGATCCATTGAGATGCAAATAGCAAGGAGAGGGCAGGCTCCCTCCTTTCAAACACTGCAGGCCATCCCAGGGAAAAGAGCCATGAAGGTGAATGGGGTGCCCAGGAACTCCCAGCCAAAGTCGACTAGCTCTGTCCATGGAGGATCACGGGACCCTCACGTTCCAGCAGGCTTGTGCGTGAACACAAATTTCCTGAATGGGGCCCCCTGTGTTCTCCCATGAGCCTGCACACTGCAGGGGAGTCCACTGCAGCCTCCACCTGACCTAGGCTGAGGAACAGAAGTTTGGGAGACAAGGGAAGATCCTTAGAAACTAGCAGGGGTCCTTGTGCCCTGGGTGGATCGTGAGGGAGCCTTCAGCAAACAGGAAGCCTGAGGATGAGCGCCACGCCTCTAGTTGCCTTGCCTTAGCACAAGGGGATTTCTAGGGTTCTCTCCTCGGACTTGGAGGCCAACCCCAGCAGGCTTGGCTACCTCCTGGGGTTGCTCAGCCATGGGCTGTAGGTGTGGAGACAGATATGTCCGCAAGGCAGCAGCCCTGACCACCGATCGCAGACCCGAGGCTGGGTCCACCCACAGCAATACCCCGGATCTGCCATGTGGGCGTTGCTGTGCTTCACGAGGGTGATCGGGGACCCTGGCCATCACTGCATGGTGTGTGTGTGGGGTCCCATCAAGTCCCAGGCATGATGATCACAGAGTGCTCCCCAAAACCTAGGCTTCCCATGCACAGCCCCATGTATCAGGCCCCCCAATTCTGGGTCTTTTACTGAGCCCAGAACTCCATCCTGGGAATGCTCAGAGCTCCCCAGGGAATCAACCATTAACATCTTTCAACTGGTATTTCAGGTGCTGAAGAGCTGGGCGGCTGGTTCCAGATGGTCACCCCAGGCTACATGCCAATGTGGAGTGCAGCCACCAGTGTGGGGTACAGTGACACACTGTGAACTGGGGCTCAGTAGAGGGCTGGGGTCCCCACGGAGAAAGGGAGTTCTATGCCTCGGTCCAATCCCTGCACCACGATCTGGGCCCCCTCAAGCTCTGGCCAGGATGTGCCTGGATATGTGCTTCCCCCAATGCAGTACCATGGGACCATCCAGGAGCCCACGCACTGTCAGGGAGTCTACCCCAGGACCCCAACACTGGGTCACCTAGAGAGAAGGACAGAAGTTGGGGAGTTGAAAGGAGATACTTGGAGAAATGAGTGGTCCCATGTACTCTGGGGCAGATCAAGACGGGAGCCTGGGTTAAGGGAGTCCTGCGTGCACAGGGTGCTGCCTGCCTTAGTGAATTTCTGGGGTCTCCTCAGACTTGGGGAACAACGCCAGTGTGATCAGTTCACTCCCAGGGCTGTGCAGTGATGGGCTGTGGGTGTGGGGACAGAAGTGGCCGCGAGGCGGCAGCACAGACCACGGATTGCAGCCCCAAGGCCCAGGGTTCGCTCGCGGTCATTTCCCGGGTCCGCAAGGTGGGTGCCGCAGTGGTTCACGAGGGTGCTCAGGGGTGAACGGGATGCTCAGGGATGGCTGCCTTCTGGGGCCATATCGCGTCCCATCATCCTAGGCTTTCCACAGCCATCTCCATGCACCAGGCCCCCAAAATCTGCACCTTTAATTGGGCCCAGGGCTACCTCCAGGGCTTGCTCAGAGCTCCCCACACCCAAAGAGCCAGCCATTAACATCTTCATTCAATTGGTGTTTCAGATGCTAAACAGCTGTGCTGTGCTCAGCTGCCAGAATCGCCCCAGGGTACCTGCCAATGCGGAGTGCAGACACCAATGTGGGGCACAGCGGACACCCTGTGAGCTGGGGCTCAGCATAGGGCTGGGGTACCTGTCAATGCAGAGTGCAGACACCAATGTAGGGCACAGTGGACAACCTGTGAGCTGGGCTCAGCATAGGGCTGGGGTACCTGTCAATGCGGAGTGCAGACACCAATGTGGGGCACAGTGGACACCCTGTGAGCTGCGGCTCAGTATAGGGTTGGGGTCCCCGTGGAGCGGGTCCAATCCTTGCATTGCGCTCTGGGACCCTTGAGCTCTAGACTGTGTGCTTGGGTGAAGGTGAATTTCCCCAGTGGGGCAACTTGGGGCGACCCAGGAGTCCACCCACTGTGGGGGAGCCCACTCCGGGGACCCCAACATTGGGTCATGGCCCCCCTCACCTAGACAGTACAGAAGTTGGGGAGTTGAGAGGAGACACTTGGGGAAATGAGGGGTCCCCCATGCCCTGGGGCGGACCACGATGTGAGCCTGGATTAAGGGAGTCCTGGGTGCCTTGGCACAGGAGGATTTCTGGGGTCTGCCTCTCAGACTTGGGGTCTGATCCCAGTGCACCCAGCTCCCTCCCAGTGCAGCAATGGGCTGTGGGTGTGGAGATAGAAGTGGCCGCGAGGCGGCAGCACAGACCATGGATCAGCCCTGAGGACGAGGTTCACCCGCAGCAGCTTCCCGGGTCCGCCAGGTGGGCGCCGCAGTGGTTCACAAGGGTGCTCAGGGAACGGGCTGCTTCTCTGAGCTACTCCCGGCCGCCCCACCAGCAGTCCCGTCACCCTAGACTTTCCAGCCCCAGCTCCAGCACCAGGCCCCCAAAACCTGGACTTTTTATTTAGTCCAGGGCTGTCTCCAGGGAACATTCAGAGCTCCCCACACCCAAAGAGCCAGCCATTAACATCTTCATTCAATTGGTGTTTCAGATGCTAAACAGCTGGGCTGCGCTCTGCTGCCAGAATCGCCCCAGGGTACCTGCCAAGGGGCGGGGGGGGGGGCATCTGTAAATGCAGGGTTCAACTACCACTGTGGGGGAGGGCAGTGTACACCTGGTGAGCTGTGAGTCTGTAACGGGCTAGGGTCCCCATGGGGTAAGCGAGATTTATGGCTGGATCCAATCCCTGCACCTCACTCCGGGACCCTTGTGTTCTGACTAGCGTCTGCCTGGAAAACCACTTCCCCAAGAGGATGCCCAGTTGGGTTGTGGAGTCTGGCCTAAGACCCAAACATTGGGTCTTGGCCCCGCCTCAACTAGACAGAACAAAGGTTGGGGAGTTGAGAGAAGATACTTGGGGAAACAAGGGCTGCCCCGTGACCTGGGGTGGGCCATGATGGGAGTCAGGGTAGGGAGTCCTGGGTGCCTTAGTGCCCGAGGATCTGGGGTCTCCCCCTCAGACTTGGGGTCCGACTTAAGCGCACCTGCTCCCTCCCAGTGCAGTGAAGAGTTGTGTGTGTGGAGACAGAAGTGGCCGCAAGGTGGCATCCCAGACCATGGATAATAGCCCTGAGGCCAGGGTTTGCCCACGGCAACTTCCCGGGTGTGTTAGGTGGGTGCCGCCGCCAGGCAGGCACTGCAGTGGTTCACGAGGGTGTTCGGGGACCGGTGCTCTTCTGAGCCACTCCCAGAACCCTCCCGGGGCCATATCCACATCCCACCAGCAGTCCCATCACCCTAGAATTTCCACCCCCAGCTCCATGCACGAGGCCCCCAAAACCTGGACTTTTTGTTGAGTTCTGGGCTGCGTCCAGGGAATGGTTAGAACTCCCCATGCCCAAAGAGCCAGCCATTAACATCTTCATTCAATAGGTATTTCAGATGCTAAACAGCTGGGCTGCCTTCTGGCGCTGGGTCACCCCAGGATACCTGTCAATATTGCTGCACCTCCAAAGGTGGGGCACACCTGTAAATGTAGGGTGCAGCTACCAATGTGGAGGGGGGGAGTATATACCTGGAAAGCTGCGGAGTCTGTAAGGCGCTAGGTTCCCCGTGGGGTAAGCGCACTGTATGGCTGGATTTAACGCCTGCATCTTGCTCCGGGACCGTTGAGCTCTGGCCAGCGTGTGCCAGGAGACACACTTCCCCAATGGGGCACCTGGGGTCCACTCAGGAGCCCTTGCACAGTGGAGGAGTCTACCCCAGGACCCCAACATTGGCTCACTTAGAGAGAAGGACAGATGTTGGGGAGTTGAGAGGAGATGCTTGGGGAAATGAGGTGTCTCCCATGCCCTGGGGTGGATCTTGACAGAAGCCTGGGTTAAGGGAGTCCTGGGTGTACAGGGCGCTGTCTGCCTTAGTGCAGGATTTCTAGGGTCTCCCCCTCAGACTTGGCGTCCTACCCCAGTGTGCCCGGCTCCCTCCCATGGTTGTGCAGTGATGGGCATGGGTATAGAGATAAAAGTGGCCGCGAGGCGGCAGCATAGACCACCGATCGGAGTCCTGAGGCTGGGGTTCTCCATAGCAACTTCCCGGGTCCGCCAGGCGAGCACCGCCGTGGTTCACAAGGGTGCTCAGGGAGCCAGATACTCCCCCAAGCCACACCTGGCTGTCTCCTGGGGCCATATCTGCACCCCACTGGCTGTCCCGTCACAGTAGACTTTCAACCGTCAGCTCCAAGCAGCAGGTCCCCAAACCTGGACTTTTTCTGAGCCCAGGACTGCCTCCAGGGAATGCTTAGAGCTCCCCACATCCAAAAAAAAAGAGCCAGCCATTAACATTTCGTTCAATCGGTGTTTCACAGGCTAAAGAGCTGTGCCCTGCTCAGCTGCTGGGATCCCACTGGTAGCCCCAAGTACCCACCAATGTGGGGTGTAGCTGCCAGTGTGGGGCACAGTGGACACCCCATGAGTTGGGGCTCAGTAAAGGGTTGGGGTCCCCACAGGATAAGCAAGCGGTATGGCGGGTCCAATCCCTGCACCGCGCTCTGGGACCCTTGTGCTCTGGCCAGTGTGTGCCTTGAGACACACCCAGTGGGGCGCCCTGGGTCCACTGAGGAGCCCATGTGCGGCAGGGAAGTCTACATACCCCAACATTGTGTCATGGCCCTGCCTCAGGCTGAGGAACAGATGTTGGGGAGATAAGACATGCCCTATGCCCTGGGCAGACGGTGACGGGAGCCCAAGTGAAGGGAATCCTGAGAACGGGGTCCCACTGGAGAGGGAGACCCACGACATGAGACCTCGGCCTGGCACAGGAGCCTTGGCTTCACCTGCCTTAGCTATGGGAGTTTCAGGGGTCTCCCCCTCAGACTTGGGGGCCCACCCCAGTGCGCCTGGCTTCCTCCCACGGTTGTGCAGTGATGGGCTGTGGGTGAGAAGACAGGATGTGGCCGCAAGGCGGCAGCCCAGACCCAATGACCGCAGCCCAGAGGTAGTGGAGGCCAGGATCTGATTGTTACTAAGTCTGGAGTCTGCCTGCGTCTAAGCCTGGGGTCGACCCACGGCCAAGTCTGGGGGTTCGCCCATAGCAAAAGCTACGGATTCGCCTGCGACAAAGGTTGAGATGGCTCGGCAGGTGGCTTTCAGCCTTTTGTGATCCATCCATAGGGCAGAGGGTCTGTCAGAAGTGCACCCCAACTCTGCAGGCTCTTGGGGTGTCAGAGTCAGTGTTTCCAGCCCCACAGCCCCAGGACTTGAGCCTTGCCAGCCTAATGCCACCCCTCCCTCCATGCCAACACCATAGACTAGGCAGCAAACTCTTAGGACTACACATCTTCAATGCCGAGGTGAACCCCAAGAGACGGGAGAGCCAAGAGTGGCCAGGAGGACTCAGCTGTCCTGAGGCTGTTGGTTGGCAATGCCCAGAGCTGATCACCAGAGTGCGCCCGTGAGTCACTAAGTGTGGCGGGGTGGGGGGGTGGTGTTCAGGATTCAGACCGCGGGTCATGGTGGTGGCGGGATTCTGGGGACCCAGCCAGCAACGGGGCTCTGCCCTTTGGAAGCCAGTGTGGCGCTCGGGCCATGAACCTATCAACCCACAGGGGTGGCCTGGCCCACTGACACCCCAGCCGCTTCCCTCACCCAACCCAAGTCCTAACCTCCCACCCACTCTCTGCATGGGAGCCCACGCGGCTTCTCCTTGTGGCCCGGGAGACCTCGCATGAGGTGAGGTGGCAACTGTGGGGCAGAGAACACTCTGCTCTCCACCCCACCAGCCCACTGGGACCCCCTGCCAGGTCCCACGTCCACAGGGTGCCGAGTCTGCCCTTCGGAGCCTGCAGTCTCAAGGGGCAGATGTTCTAGATGCCAGAGGGGCCATTTGGGGGCAATGCCAGGCTGGGTTGAGGGTGCCAAGGTGGGGGGAGGTGCGGAGGACAAGGTCTGGGTGAATTCCGGACGAGTCGGGTGAGGGGAACGCGGGCTGGAACGTCCGGTGGAGGTGGGACCAGAGCTGGGCCCCAAGGACATCACACCTGATTGGCCAGCTAGTCGGGGGCGGGGATTTTGGGCGGAGCTGGTTCAGTTAGAAAAAGCCCGGGCTAGGGCCGAAGAGCAGGGTGCGGGAGGGGGGAGGTGGGTGGGATGGGTGGGGGTAATGGGGAAACTGGGGAAACTGGGGAAGCGGGGGAGCCGAGGGGTAACCAGGGAAGCGTGGAGTACTCGGGGGCAACCAGGGGAAGATGTGGGCAGGAGGTCAGGGAAGTCTGTGGGCCAAGGATCACCTTGGAAGCCTGGAGTCTGGCAGGAAAGATGAAGAGGGGCTAGCTCAGGCAGCACTTGGCCAGCCCAGCGGCTGGAGCACATGTGGTCTCCAGGGTAACATCAGGGCTGGGAGTGCCAGGGCGCCTGAGCTAGGGTTAGACAGCAGAAGGGGGAGCCAGACATTCATCCCGGTCATTTTTGGTTACAGGACGTGGCGGCTGGTTGGACAAAGGGGAGCTGGTTGAGGGTCCAAGTCCGGGCCTGGGGTGTGGAGGTGGTGCCTGCCGGGCCAGCGGGCTCTTCTCTCTCTGGTCCTCGGTCCACTGGTCTTCTGGAAGAAGGAGGACGAGGGTGCCGAGGGCCGGCGAGAGGACGTGGCCAGCCTCCCGGTAGAGCAGCGGGCAAGGCCAGGTGGTAGCACAGGTGACATCTTCTCGGGGGGAGCCGAGAGGGGCAGGCTGGGGGGCTAGGTGGCCGCCCCAGGTGGAAAGGGTACTTTAGAGGGCAGGATGGGCTGCAGCCCCCAGGGAGGTGACAGGTGCCCTGGGGATGGCAGTGCAGCAAGAAGCAGGGATCCAGCAAGTGCGGGAGCAGGCGGGCCCGGGCTGGACAGTAGAAAGGGGACGAAGGGCACAGCGGGGTCCCCAGCCGTCACAGCATCTCACCCACTGCATTCACTCAAGTGGCAGGATCAGGAGTGGCTCTGTGGTGGGCAAGGCCTGCTCAGAGCATCTGAGGGCAGGAGAGCGAGACAGAGGGCGCAGTGCGCAGGGACACCTGCAAAATGGCACCACCGGGAGGGAGGGTCGCCTGGGTGCTGGGCTCCAGCACACCCGGCCAATGCTCTCCACGCGGCACTGCGGCCCAGGGGCTGGTGCGGGAAGGGCCCACAGTGTGCTTGGTGACACTGTATGCCTTAACCGCCCAGTCCCTGGGGCTGGCATGAAGACAGTGCAGTTCCAGGGGAGTCAAGGGCACGAGCGAGGCCAGGCTAGGTGAGGCGGGCGGGGCGGAGTGATTGTGAGCTCTCGGGGGAGGGGGCGTAGAGCATGGCAGGGCAGGAGCAGAGCTGGCGGGCACAGCGGGCACGGCCTGCGCGCCAGGGCCAAGGCGGGCCTTGGCAGGGACAGAGCAAGACCGGCCGCCGTGTGTAGACTGGAGACGAGGGTGAGTGAGCAACCCACCACTGCCGCCCCTGCCGGCCTCTGCCACCCACCCAGCATCCTCTCCTTTCTCCCCACAGCCAGGTCTCCAGCGGGTGGACACAACAGCCAGCCACCATGGAAGGCCAGGCCCCACGTCCGGCAGATGTGCTGAGAAGGACATGACATGGTCCGGTGTGACGACGAGTAAAGGAAGTATGGTCTGGCCTTCCTGGCAGGTGAGCATTCCACCAGGTGCCCTGTCCTCCCACGTCCCCATCCAGACCACCTTTCATCCCTCCACCAACCTTTTCTCTAGGACATTCTCGGCTGGCACCATGGGGCGTGCTGCAACACCAGGTTCCTTTACTTTCCGGAAGGAGTCAACACTCTACTGCTGCTCTCTGGACCCCAGAACCCTCAAAATGACAAGGTGGGGGGTACCGCCTGCCAGGTGTGGGTGTGGGCAGGAGTGGTCGGGGGGGCCAAGGGGCCGGTGGAGCCTCACCCCTGCCATCCCACAGAAATGGTGCTACCCAGCTCATGTCTGGGCCTGGAACCCGGGGACTTCAAGTCCGTCTAGCTCTGACTCGAGAATATGCTGCATTCGGGAACCAGTACTTCACACGGACTCAGGAACAGGCTCTGAAAGGTGACTTTGGGCACAGAGCCCTGGGGGCCCACCCACCTCCCGCCCCTTGCCTGCCCTGGCCCCTCGCCCAACCTGCCATCTCTCTGATCTGCAGGTTAACAGGAAGGAACCCATCGACCACCACCATCGACCACCAGCATCAATGGGAGCAGCACCACACCGCCACCCCACCCACCAGCAACTCCATCTTCATGGCCACACCCTGCCGTGCTCAGGCGACCACCAGCCTCCGTCCTCCCGGCTGGTGCTCCTCCAGCCGGGATGACCCATCACCCCCCTCCTCCTTTTCCTTCTTTCTCTGCCTCTTCTCATTTCCCTTCTTTCTTCTCTTTCCTTGCGCAGGGGACTCAGCCTCCCTGACTCTGCTTCCCCAACCCCAAATCATTTGCACTAAGTCGTTTGCACTGGTCTGGAGTCCTGGACGCCGAGTCTCCTGTGCGTGTGTGAGGGCCACGCGTGTGTCGCCATGGGCGCCCCCGGCCGCCTATCATTCATCTCAGGGGGCGCCTGGGCAGTGTGTCAGGGGTCCCGCCCTCCCCTCCCTAGTCTGGAAGCTCCACAAGATCAGGAGCAAATCCTATATGTTCCATTGTACTCGCTCGCTCGTGTCCCTCCCCATGAGTCGGGCTTCACCAGAAGCCCGGCTCTTCAATAAACACAGTTACAGCAGCACTCAGGGTCTCCATCTGTCTCTTTACCTGGGCGTGTCAGGGCTGGGGGCATGGGGGGGCATCTGAGAGGGGGTGGGGCAAGCGTGGGGACGCAGGGGGAGGGGAGGAGCATATGGTGCTGGGTGGTGGGGGGTTATGGGATAGGGAAAGGGCCTGTGGGGTGGGGCGAGACACATGGAACGGAGTGGGATAAGGGATTCAGGGGAGTTCTGGGATAGGGTGGGGCATATGGGAGGCGACAGGGTTATGGCACAGGGACCGTTACAGGGTGAGGGGCCCATGAAGGCACATGGCATAGGGGAGGGGCCTGGGGGGGGATGGGGGCAATCGTGGAGAGCAGGCGCCTGAGTGGCCCATGGGGCTGGGGAGTGAGGATATCCTGGCAATGAAAGAGGGTCAGGCTCCATCAAAGCCCCTTTGAGCACTGTCCTGCTGCTCCAACGTGACCATCTGCAAAGACACCCCTTGGCCTCCCTGAGCCCCTGGACCCCCATACTAGCCCAGATCTGAAAGCCTGGCTCTGGGGTGAAGGCTGTGGCCCCAAAGCCCAATTTTGGGTAGAAGCTGTGACCCCAAAGCCCGGGTCTGGGGTAGAGGCTAAGGCCCCAAAGCCCAAATCTGGGGTGGTGCTGTGACCCCAAACCCTGGATCTGGGATGGAAGCTGTGACCCTCAAATCCAGGTCTAGGGTGGAAGCTGTGGCCCCAAAGCCTGGGCCTGGGGTGGGGGCTGTGAAACTCCAAAACCTGGGTCTTGGGTGGAAGCTGTGACCCCAAAGCTCAGATCTGGGGTGGAGGCTGTGACCCCAAAGCTCAGATCTGGGGTGGAGGCTGTGACCCCAAAGCTCAGGCCTGGGGTGGAAGCTGTGAGACCCCAAAGCCTGGGTCTGGGATAGAAGCTGAGGCCCCAAAGCCCAGATCTGGGTGGAGGCTGTGACCCCAAAGCCCGGGTCTGGGGTATAGGCCATGGCCCAAAGCCTGGGTCTGGGGTGGAGGTTGTGACCCCAAAGCCCGGATCTGGGGTAGAAGCTGTGACCCTGAAGCCCAGATCTGGGTGGAGGCTGTGACCCCAAAGCCTGGGTCTGGGGTATAGGCCACGGCCCAAAGCCGGGGTCTGGGTGGAAGCTGTGATCCCAAAGCCGGGGTCTGGGGTGGAGGCTGTGACCTCAAAGTCCAGGTCTGGGATGGAAGCTGAGGCCCCAAAGCCCAGATCTGGGTGGAGGCTGTGACTGGTTGTGGAATTGGCTCCCAGGAGTGGCTCCATTTTCAGATGCCTGGAGGGGCTGTTTGAGGGGCTGTGGGGCTGGAGGATTGGGGTCAGTGCTCATCTGCTCTCTGGCCTTTCCCCTCTGTGCTGGGTGCACGGGGGACCACCCCCCATCAGGTGTTCAGGGGCCAGGTGGAGGAGGAGCATGCAGGCAGGTGACATGCCGGTGTCACAGGGTGGCCGTGAAGGGGGACAATACACCAGGGAGGAGTGGGCGGGCACTGGTTGAGGCCTGGCCGGGAAGGTGGTGTGGGAACAGACATCTCATGGAGGTGTGGGGCTGGGGGGAGGAGGGCCGAGGGCTCTGTGGTTGGGGTCTGTGCTGGACTCCCAAGGCTCCATTGTGCCAGAGGCTAACCTTGGATTTCCTCCTGGGGTGCAAGTGTGGCCAGGCCAGGGATCCAGCCCTCGTGGCGCCCCTCTGCCCCAGGAGGCCTCCCCCCAGGCCCCCCAGCCCGTAGCCCCTGAGTGCATGGCATGCAGACCCTGGGGACTCAAGGGAACAGCTCCTGGAAATAGCTCTGTGTTCCTCAGCCCCTTTGGTTTCCCTTCCCACCCTTCCCCCACCCCCAAGCTCTGCACAGTCCGGAAGCTACCTCGCCCAACTGACGAAGACCAGATAGGAGCACTGTCAGAAATACTCGCACTGCTCTGAGAGACAGGCAGCGGGCCAGCACCCTCCCCCACCCTCCCTGCCTGTCCGCTGTCGGGGTCCCTTCTCCACGCGGCCTGGCCTGCTCTGACTCCAGGACCCGCTCCGGCTCTGGGAGCGCTGCTGCTGCTGCCCCACGTGCTCACCCCCCCGCAATGATGGAGCAGTTCCCCACCTGCTTGCCAGTCTCTGGACCTCTGGTTCCCCCTCCCAGGCCCTCTCCTGTCCCCTCTGTGCCCGACCGTGCAGCTGGTCTTGAGGCTGGGCCCAGGGACCACCAGGGCAAACCTACACCCCACTGGGCCAGCCGTTAGGTGAGGCTTTGCTGGAAGCCCCATGTAGGGTGCCTCTCGCCATCTCTTGGTGCATTTCAAAGGCGGGGCTGGCACCCCTCAAGAGCAACACCACATCCATGCCTTGGCTCCCAAGTGCGACGCACCTAAGTAGGGTCTGCAGAGAGTGGCTTGGACAAGCATTACAGTCAGAAGCCGGGTCTATAAACCGCCTTCATCATAAACATGCTCAGCTGGGGGCTTGCAACATAAAAGCCCCAGTTCCCGGGGTGAAGGTGTGTACGGTGGGCCCGGGCACCAAGGGCAGGTGGGAATGCTGGACGGGTCTGGTAGAGGGGGGCGGTGGAGACAGTATTCTGGAATCTTCTTTGCAGGAACGCAGAAGATGTGGTTCCCCTTCAAACAGAAGACAGAGCTGAAACCCTAGAGCTGGAAAGGGGCTTAGGAACTGGGGCCCTGGGAAATGGTGGGCCAGACTCACTGTCGCCATCCTCTGGGGCCGTTCCTGTGGGCACCCGGGGAGGGACACCCACCTGGAGCTCTGAACCCTCTGCCAGTTTCACTTCGAGGTTCAACCCAGGAGCCCCGAAATGCGTTTGCAAAGTGAGGAGGCTGGTCTGGCGTGAAATGGGGAAGGGGCTGCTCCCCATGGCCTCCTGGGGGAGAATGACCTCCACCCGGGGTCTGTGGTCTTGCCAGACCAGCCGCAGACATGTCTACACATACGCGCACATGTGCACATAGACGCACACGTGTGCACACACACATGCACCCTAGGAATACACAGAGGTATGCTCAGGGGCAGTGTCCACACTGGGTGAGCCCATACTTTCTTTGCTTTTTGCAATGGAATGACTGTCCTACTGCTGGCCCCTGGAGCAGTCTGACCAGAGAGGACGTGAGCACCGGAGTACCTGAATACCTGGAGGGGGTGAGGCCCTGAGGCAGGAAACATCCTGCAGAAACCAAACTCAGAAGGAAGACCTGGGGGCACAAAGTCACAGGCCACTCCACAGACAGGTGCTGGGTCCAGTCCTAAAGCCCCGGAGCCTTCAGCCTCGCCCTGGGTGGGCACCTGAGCCATCTGACGCTCGGAAGAGAGGCTGCCCAGGCCCAGAGACAAAGCCCCATGCCTGGGCTTGGGAGCCGCCGGGCTGGAATGTGTTTACTTTCAGCCCAACCTGATTTCCTGCTTTTAAGAAAAGGGGCTTAGAGGGGCCTATGGGACAGGCTCCAGCGCCCCCACCGACCAGCAGGCTTTCCAAATACCCCTGCCCTGAGTGAAGTGTTTGGAAGCAAACAGGGGCTTGAATTTCACTCCCAAACCTGGCACCACGGGGTGGGGGTGGGTGGGAGGGCCAGCAGGGAAGGTGGAGGGAATGGGACATTCCAAACATGAGTGGGATGGCTGGAGGGGGCCCAGGCCTCCAGCCACCTCAGCCAGTGGGTGCCCGAGGCCTCCACACCTGGATGCCCTCACACACCCTGTTTCTGTGCGAAGCTGGGTGTGGGTAACCCCAACCTGGGGGCAGCCATCTGGCTGTGGGCCTGAGCACGTGTGTGTGTTTTTGCATACACACGTGTATACATGTGTGTATATGTAGGTGTGAGGAGGTGTGTATGTGTGGGTGTGTCTGTATTTTATGCATGTGAGTGTGTACATGTGTGCGTTTGTGTGTGGGTGTGTATATTTGTGTATTCGTATGTGTGAATGTGTGTGTTTAAGGGTGTGGGTATGTGCACGTGTGTGTGCATCTGTGCATACACGTGTGTGCCTGTGTGTATGGGGCTCCAGTGCGTATCTGTGTGTCCCTTAGCATGTCTACACATGAGTCCCCGTGCAGCCTGGAGAGCCCAGCCACACTTGGAGCACGTGTGCCCCCGTCATGTGTGTGTCTGCCTGTGGGTCAATACTGGTGGGTTTCCGTGTGGGGTACGTTAGCTGTGCCCTCTGGGCTGCTGGGTATGTCCGAGGCAGGGCGTGTGCCTGTTCAGCATGGTCCTGGCCGTGGGGGTCGGTGTCCCAGGAGGTGGCCGTCAGCACGGCTGTGCGCGTCTGTGTGCCTTTGTGTGGTTTCTTGTCTTGGCACAAATTTGATGACCAAGGCGCACGTTTTCAAAAGGGATTAGGGACAGCAGGGGGCGGGTGAAGGTGAGGAAGCGGAGATGAGGAAACAGGACACCAGCGCTGCAAAGGAAATGAAAGCTCTCCTATGGTGCTGACCACAGTCTGCCCCGGACTGGCCCAGAGGTGGTCATCTCCTCCATATAGTCTCCCTAGGAAGACAGACGGTTTCCTTCTCGCTCTGGGGGGGTGGTATGGAGCACTGCACCACGGACCAGTGACCCATAAGCTAAGGGATGTGGTGGGGGGAGCGGAATGCTGAACCAGAACCAGGCCTGGGGCAAGGGGCCTTCCCCCTCCCCCTGCACCGTCACTCTGCTCTAGTCTCAGTGGGCCTGGCTGACTCCTGTTTTCAGGCCTCCATGTGTGTGTGTTACACCCGACGAGCTACGGAGAGCCTGGGGTACAGGCAGAGACTACGTGACTCCCACAAGGGGAGCGGAAGGTTCTGGAAGGAACAGCGATCGGCTTCAATCTCCCAAGGGCACCAGGACGCAGCCAGGCCTCCGCTGCACCTCCCCTCCTCCCGCCTCCTTCCTCGCCTCCACTCCCCCTCCTCCCCTCTCTTTCCTCTCTCTGGCCCCCCTTCTTCCCCACACCTCTCCCACTCGCTCCCAGGGACCCCACTGGCCCTTTTCCAGGGGGCGAGGAGCCAGCAGGGGCTTCCTGGAAGCCCACCTGCAGGCAGCTTGCTGGAAGGGGACTGCCTCTGGGGCTCCCACCCACCCCATTTCCTAGAAGCGGCCCCGTGGACACTGCCCCTGTCAGCGCCGTCCTGGCAAATAAAGCGGACACTGTGCTTCTTGTCCCCCAGGGCTTTGCGCTCCATCACCGAACACCTGGCCGGATCACTCGGGCGGCGTGTGCGTGCGTGGGAGCCGTGCAGGGCAGGCTGGGACTGTCCACAAACACTGGCCGCCTCCTGCCGCCCAGTGTCCGACAGTACCCTGTGGGGGCCTGGGAACCTTGGTGGGGCCACAGATAGGGCCAGCCGTAACACAGGGTGAGATCCTGTGGGAGAAGGCCCCGGAAGGCGCCACCAGGCTGAGGGCAGGGGGAACAGGCCTGGTATTGCGACACTTTGCAGAAACCAGAGCTTCTGCAGGGGCCAGCAGAGAAGGCCAGATTAGGGGCTCAACGGATTACGGGATGGAGAGCCAGACCCAAGAATTCACCCTGCCTGGGGCGGGGGAGACCACCCGGAGGGCTTTTTGATGTTTTTTTCCTGTGGTAAATAGATCTGTGAGGATGCACTCGCCGTTTCGACGTCTTTCCCATGCATATTTCAGTGACATGTTCACTGTCCTATTCAACCATCACCTTCAACCACACCAGTCAACGTGGAGCCCACTCCAGCTCGGGGCCGCCCCACGTGCGCAGAGCAGAACTGCTCCTTAGGGTTTTCAAGGCTGTGGTCTTTCTGAAGCAGATCGCCAGCCAGCCCTTTCTTCTGAGGTGCCTCTGGGTGGGCTCAAACCATCAGCCTTTCTGTTAGCCAACCAGCACTTAAGCATCGTCACCCGCCACCCAGGACAAGTTCAGTGACATTCATTATGTTCATGTTGTTCCCAAATTGTACTGTCACCCTTGACAGAAGCACGATGTCCCCTAAGCACGGAGCCCCCTTTCCCCGCCCCTCCCTTTGGCCCCTGTGACCACTAATAAACTTGGGTCTCTGTGCACTTGCCTATTCTAGATGTTTCTCGTGAGTGGGGCTGTGCAGTGTTTGCGGCTGACTTCTCCGCTCAGCATTGTGTTCTCCAGACTTATCCACATTGTAGGACAGATGTGGCAGGACTCCATTTCTCTAGACCACCCCAAGGGTTTTGAAGGGGGGTGGCGGCCTTGGGGAGCCTTGACCACAGAGGGGCTGGAAAGTAGAAGGATGGCCCAGTGGGTGTGAGGGCACAGGTCTGGAGTCCCACATCTTGGGGTGGGCCTGCGGCTGGGTGGGCCCAGAGGCTGGGAGGAACACAGCCGTGCAGACTCTGAGAAGATCCGGTTTACTCAGGTGGAGCTGGGAGCACTCTGTCCGTGGGGGGCCCACGGGGCCAGAAAGCACACCCAGGCCAGCGCCCCCCCCCCATTGTCTGGCGGTGACGTCACCCTGTGTCAACATGCTGGGATGGCAGTTTATGGAGCGGGACCACATGGCAGGGCAGCCCAGCTGGCCCACCGCCTGCACCCCACCTCCACCGTACACTGCCCCACTGTCTGGGGGGCTGGGTGTGGGGGCGCCGAGGCGTGCTGGCGCCGCCCGCCCGAGTTCCCGGCACTGCCGCTGCCCCTCCTACGCCGCCCGCCAGGAAGTGTGGGGGGCCCGGCTCCCACCCACTGCCTCCTCCTTCTGGAAAGGAACAGGCCTGGAGACCCCAGGACACTGACTGTGACTTGGTGGGCACAGCGTTGTGTCTCTTGTGGGTCCCTGCACCCTAAGCCCATCTGCCGCTGAGGGCTCCGGAACAGGGGGCTTCTGTGCACCGCCCCCTGCAGGCCAGGAGCCTACCTTTCCCTGTATCCAAGCTCTGCCTGACCACTGTCCTGGCAATGGTGGCCCCATCCCTGTTCTCCAGTCCTGGTGACACCCTGGGAACATGGGCCAACCCCCCAGGAAGCTGGGCTGTGTGCCCCGGTAGCTGGGGCCCCCTGGATCTGCCTACACCTCCTCAAGGGGCTGGTTGCCCCTCAGCAGCTCACCCTGCAAGCCACAGTCCTGGTGAAATCATGGGGGCCCAGCCAGGGCACGAGGGGCCTGCAAGCGATAGTGGCTCAGGAGGGGCCTCCCCTCACCTGGGGCCCCAACCTCCACTCCCAGGGAGCCCTCAGCTGGACTGTGGCCTCCGGAAGGGCAGACCCTTCTCGATAGCCAGCAAAGCGTGAGCCCCCAGAGTTGGGGGGGAAGGGGCCAGCCTCACGCCCTCCCCTGGCCCAGCCCTAGTCCTTGCCACCACCACCCCCAAGCTGCCTGCTGGGGTGAGCTTCTATGTCTGCGCCAACCCAGGGCCCCTGCCCCTTCCAGAGAGGCTTCTGGGGCCCAGGTGGCGTGTTCAGCCCAGGGGTCCTGGGGACTGACTGTAGCTGCTGGGGCGGAAACGCCTTGGCATGCCCTGAAACGGTTGCTCTGAGCAGCCGTGGGGCCGAGGGCCGAGCGGGTGGGGGTGAGAACCAAGGGGCTGGCGGCTCTTTGCCCGAGTCCATCAGCCCTGTCACCAGTGAGCAATGTCCAGCTCTGGGAGGGTCGAGTGAGACAGAGGGGAGATGTGGGGGAAGGATGGGGGAGGAGGGGAGGGACCCCAGAGAAGGAGGCGAAGGAGGAGGAGGAGAGATAAGGAAGAGAAGCAAGGAGGTCAGGGAGGAAGGCAGAGAAAGGGGGGAGAGGGGCAAGGGGGTGTGGAGGGGACCAGGGCGGGGTCCCCCTCAGCTGCCCCCTCCACACTGCAGCGTCCTCTGCCTTTCTGTAGTGCCCCCTCCCTCCCCACAGCCCTTTTGGGATTTGCCCCCCATGACCAAGCTGTGGACCCCTTCCCTGCCACCTGCCCTCCTTTCCTTTGCCAGCCACCTCGGGTGGTCCCTGCCTGGGCAGTCCTCCCCTCCCCATAGGCCCCAGGCAGCCACGGGCTTGAGCTTCGGTCCTCACTGCCCCCGAATGAGGGTGAACGGCCTCACACTGGGACAAAGGGGCAGGGGGCATGTGTGCCAAGAGGGCCCCCCAGGGACTGTTTGCAGAAGCCCAAGATCAAGAGGGTAAGGAGCCAGCAGGGGGCTGAGGGGCAGCCACTAGGGTCAAGGCTGGCCACGGAATTTTGTTGCTGCCCCGAAGGCCCAGCCGTCCCTGGCTTTGCACGTCGTCGGAGAGGGGACATTGCACAACCAGCCTGCCCCAGACTCGGCGGCGCTATGGGATGAGGCTTATCTCACCACCCCTGCCTCTAGCCGCTCCCAAGATTCCCCCGGGCAGGAGGCCGAGAGAGGGTCTCAGGGGGTTAGCACCCACATCCGGGGTCCTGCCATTCTCAGCTTAATCCGGCCAGATTCCATGTGCCGTGTGATGTAGGCGGGCGCGGGCAACCGCCCAAAGGGCCAAAGACCCAAGACAGACTCGTGGACAGATATGGGGGCCCAGACAACAGCAGGGGCGAATTTAGGCTTAGGGTTTAC
Source organism: Loxodonta africana (assembly GCF_030014295.1). Classification (NCBI taxonomy): domain Eukaryota; kingdom Metazoa; phylum Chordata; class Mammalia; order Proboscidea; family Elephantidae; genus Loxodonta; species Loxodonta africana. The sequence goes on along the minus strand of NC_087348.1, from coordinate 2,171,446 downwards.
ATTCTGTGTGTGTCCCAGGCAAGGGCCCACTGGCAGAGGGAGCCTGGCTGGAAAGGATGGATGCCCTCATGTGTTCCAGAGGAAATGGAATTTCAGATGTTCCAACCTGGCCTCTCTGCTGGGCCTCCACCCCTAGCCCAGCCCGACCCTGCCTGGAGTTCTTCTCCAGCCAGGGTCCCGGGGGTCAGGGTCCTGGGGGTCAGGCTGAGGAAGAGGTTGCATGTGCTGGCTGGTCAGGAGGGCCATATATCCCCCCTCCCATCCGTCACAGACCTATCACCTAGGAACACTGGCCTGGCTTCCTTGGCTCCTCAGGGGCTCCCCCTTGGCTTTGGGAAGGATGTGTGTGCACCCCTCTTTCTGCAGGCGCTCACCTCAACAGACACCGTGGCCACCTCAAGGTGGGAATGGGAAGCTCTGAGTCCACTCACTCTGTCCGTTGCCTGTCTAGACGCACCAAGGGAGCCCAGAGTGGCCCCTAGACCCCCACTGCCTGCTTCAATCTGAAGCACCCCCTTTCTGAGCTAGGCCTGTTGTCAGACAATTAAGGGGGGGATATTTGCACATCTGTCTGGCTTGTCCCCAGAGACCTGGGCTGGCTCCACGCAGTCCTGGCTTCTCCAATCTCCAATCCTATTGGCCTTTGTGGGTTACTCCCGCATTCCAGCAAGCCAGGGCTGCAGGAAAGGCTCCTTAGCTTTGCCTCACCGCCCCCACAGTGAGAGGGGGAGGCAGCCCACCCTCACGCTTCCACCCAGCGCCAAGGCCCTTCACTTTCAAAATGGCGGCAGGAAGGTCCTTGGGAGGCTAATGGTTTGTGCTCCGTGGTAACCAGAAGGTTGGCGGTTTGCACCCACCCAGCGGCACCGCAGGAGAAACAGACCTCAAGATCTGCTTCCGTAAAGATTACAGCGGTTCTGCCCGGTAACAAGGGAGCCTTGGTGGCGCAGTAGTTAAGCACACGGCTGCGGACTGAGGGATCTGTGGTTTAAACCCACCAGCTTCTCCTCAGGAGAAAGATGTGGCAGTCTGCTTCCTAAAGATTACAGCCTTAGAAACCCTATGGGGCAGTTCTACTCGTCCCCCAAGGTCGCTACGAGTCGGAGTCGACTCTACAGCACACAGCTCTAACACACAGGGTCTCCGAAGTCGTAAATCAACAGCAAAATGGTGGCAGGGCCTCCAGGGCCCGGGGACAGAGGAAGGGCGAGCTTGCATCTCAAGGTGAAGAGGGGTGACGTTTCTCTGAGGACCGGAGCCTCTGGCTCCCCGACAAGCTGGGCCGAGCCCCTGGCAGGGACGGGGAGGAGGCCGCAGATGCAGGAGGGTGTCCCTCACCAGGGGCCGCCTCGAGATAACAGGAAAGGCCTGAGGACGAGGGAAGGAGAGGTCTGGGTGGGTGGGGACCCAACTCCTCCGAGCCGCAGGCGCCCGCAGCCTGGCCGTTGGCGAAATCGTCTGCGCACGTCCGTGGAATCTAGCGACCCGATGGCCTTTGGGTGCGTGCTGTTTTCCTGGTTTTGTTGTTTCCTGCTCCTCGGCTCTCCACCCTTCTCCACCGAGCACATACCATACTTCTTCTCTTTTTTTTTTTTTTTTTTAACTTTAGCTTGTGTTTTCCACAACCCTCCGAAGGGCCAGACACCAGCGTCAGCCTGACCCAGCCCCACCTGTCCTCCGTGGGAAGGGTCACTCAGCCTGGTTCCCTTGTCCCCTGTCCTTGTTCCAGGCAGGGGGTGCCCAAGGAAGGGCAGAGCGGCCCCTGCCCACCTCGGGGTGGTCCGGGCAGCCCTGTGGAAGACTACAGAGCTGCAGGAGGCCAGCAGTGTGTGTTCCCAGCACCTGCCCTGAGACATGGTGCTGGCAGTGGCCCCTCGGGATCTCTGGGGACAGTGGGGTGAGACAGAGGCAGGTCTCAAACGCAGGGTGCTTTGGCCTTCAGCTGCCCAATTGGGGGCATGCTCTGACCGTGGGCCCCACCACCAGGACTGGGTGTCTGTGACCACATTGGACTCAGGAGGCCCTCCTTCAGGACAGAGGACTCGAGGGTAAAATCAGTTCCAAGAACTTACTCCCACGGCACCCCACTCAGCAGATGGGGAAACTGAGGCTAGGAGGGATTGAGTGGTGGTCCTAGGTTCCTGAAGCCAGGAAGGGATTTGAGCCCAGCTGTAGACCGATTACTCTAAGGTTCTGACCACCCTGTGACACTGTGTTTGTGCTGGGGGAATCACCCAAGGTTCCCAAGAGAGAATAGCCTCTTGCAGGAGAAGGCCCACCAGCAGAGAGAGAGTGCCCTGGAGTTAGACAGATGGGCCATGGGGCAGAACTTTCTGGAAGTTGAAGGGCTGAAGCTGCTCTGTCTTGATCCCACCTCTGCCTACCCCCCCCGCCAGCCTAGGTGGAGTGGGCAGCTTGCTCAGCTGAGGACGCCCCCTCCCTCTGCCCTCTGGGGCAAAGTCCCAGGTCACTGACTACCTAATCAGGCAGGCACAGCATGGCTAGCCTACCTGGGGGTCCGCGTGTGCTACGTGGGGAAAGTGTGCTGAGCTGGGGAGGGCTGTGAGCTCCGGGGACACTGCACCACTCAGTCACAGGGAGTGGGCAGAGGGCAGGGTGCAGACAGCAGGGTCAGCACGTGGACCGCCTGTGGGGCTCGGGAGGGGGAAGAAGGGAGAAGGGAGGGCGACCCCTTCCACCATCTCCTGGGAACCCTGAGCTCAGGTGGCCTGGGAAACATGGGGCTGGTTATCCATTCCAAGACAAGGTGCCTCACTGCCCTTCTTCGGGCCTGGTGCTCAGAGTGCCTGGCTGAAAGCTCCCAGAAGCCTGGGCCTCCAGCGCCCGGGAGAGGCCTTGGCGAGGGCACTTGGAAACCTTGCCCAATGAGGGTCCTGTACCACCTGTCACTGCAAAACAAACTGCAGTGGAGGCAGGGGCCTCTGCTCCCAGAGCCCAGAGTGGGCAGAGGGAGAGGCTGGAGCTCACATGGGGTAGGGAGGAAGTGGGGCTGGGCAGCTCCCCACCCGCACCCAGCCCAAGCAGCCCTGACAGCAGGAGGGAGTTGGGAACAAGTCAAAGCCATCTAGGACCTGCAGGTTTACATGACTTCTGTCCTGTTCTGGTGCCAAGGGGCTGTGGGGGGCGGTGCCCAGCAGCTAGAGCCATGGGGGCAAGGAAGACCCCAGGAACAGGGCCATCAGGGCATTGCAGCAAAGGTGTTTTTTGTTCAATGATGTTTTTAGGAAAAACAGCCTAGAACTTGGAGAGGCCTGCAGCTGTCCACACTCCTGGTCCCTGCACAGCACCTGGCTGGGGTGGGCCTGGGGGCTCCTGGCAGCACATGCCGTCTGGGCTCTGCTCCTATTCTTGCTGTGGGCCCAGCGAGGCGTTGACCCTACACTGTTGCCCTGGCCACTGCTCACATGTGGGATGGGGCTGTCCCTGGCCAGCCAGCCCCAGGCCCTCCTGCATGGCATGTGCTTCTGGCCTTGGCACCTCTGCCCCTGCTGGGCCCAGGCCCTCTCTTCTCCCCCACCTACAGGAAGCCCTCTGTGGACACTTGGTTTCCCAGAGCCCAGTAGGGCTGCTCTGGCTGGGCAGTCAGAAGGGGCTTGGAGGACTCTGTCCTCTGCCGGGGGGCCCTTCTCCACTCTCCCCCTCTACCCACAGTGAGGGTCCCCAGCTCCAGAAGCCCCTTTCCCCTGCCTGCATGCAGGGAGAGTCCGAAGTGCCCTTGCCTCACAGCCTTGCAAGCAGTGGTCGAATGGCGGGGCCCCACGGGGGAGCGGGCTCCATGGCCCCTGCCCCAGATGGCCGTGGGACCTGACCCCTGCCACGCGCCTGGGCCCTTGCACCCGTCTGGTAGCACGTGGTCCACCTCATGACTTCCACCCCCAGCCAGGTGCTGGTCAGGAGACCGACTGGAATCTGAGAGGGGCCTGGGGCTGCTGACTGCCCTCCCACCCCCAGCCCCACACGGCTGGAGCCAGTTCCAAATCCCGCCTCAAGCTCTCCCCACCAGGCTCTCAGCCCTTCCGTGTTCTGAGAAGAGGCTTGTTTGCCCACAGTCTGTCACGTCTGTCAGGGTGTTGTGACAGGGGGCTGGGGTCCAGCCGAACCACCATGCGGAGGTGCGGAGAACCCCCACCAGTGCCTGCCCGGGACACTTCTGTCAAGCCCACTTCTGCCCACCACAGACCCTGGGGAGATGGATGTTGTCCAGGGGTCCTCCTTGTCCATGTGGGGTCCCAGCCAGGCGGCTGCCCCAGGCCTGGGGTTGGGGAGGGGAGGGGGAGGTGCTGACTTGCGGCCAACCCCAGCTTCCTGTTTGGCAGCCATCTGGCCTTAAGACCAGCAGGTCCCGGACTTCAAAGGCGGGAATTGTATCGAATTAAGTATAAATGAATCGGCCGCATGTGGCTTGCATTGCCCCCAAATTATCCTGCTCAGGCTCCATGGGGCAGGCAGCAGGGAAGAGCCTGGGCTGGGGAGCTGGGAACCCTGGGGAGGCCAGGTTGGGGTGTGAAGAAGCCCTTCCAGGGGAGCCCCACGCTTGCCTCCAAAATGAGTGGCGCTGTGGCCAAGCTGCCATGCCCCTGCCCTGTGCTGAAGCCCACCCAGCCTTGGCGTGTGCCCAGGGGGGTGCCGCTGACCGAGGCCAGGAGCTCTGGCCCTCTAGACCCTCTGGAGCTCTAAGGTGCCCCTCCTGGGTGGTCTTGCCACCAGGAGAGTGCTTTCGCACTCCCCGGGGAAAGAGCAGGTTGCCTTGAGGAGAAGGAGGGGTGAAGGCAGCCACAGGGCCGCAGAGCGCCGTGCTGACCCTTTCTGCCCCTCTCCTCAGCCCCGAGGTGCCAGGAGCTGTTACATGTGAAAAGGCAAGGGTATTGCCTCATTTTCCAGGACAGATTAGAAGGTTCCAGAAGGGAGTGAGACAGCTGGATGGAGGGGAGCAGGAGGCTGAGGGGAGGGGGGGCAGTGAGGCAAGTGGGGACCGTAGGAAAGGCGCGCAGAAGCCAATGACCCAGGGTCGATGTCTGCACACAGCCTCTCTCATCTGCAAAGTTAGCTCAGCAAATGCCAGGAGCCAAGGGTCGGGGGACACGCTATGGGGCGGGCCACCCCACAGCCCCCTGCTGGCCTCTGCTAACCCTGCTCTCCCCCTTCCAGGGCCAGTTCACGAGGTGCCCCTTTGGGACCCAAAGTTCCAGGAAGCCTGTGTCCACAGCCCACCCTGGGGCACCTTTGACCCACTCCCCCGCCCTGGGACTGTTAGTCTTCCTGGGGGCTCCTGGGGCCTGTGTGAGCCCTCCTTCCCCCATCTCTGTTCCTATGACTCTGGAAATGGACTTGGACCTGGGGAGGGGGGAGCGGCTGGGTGGGCAGGGGTGGGAGGCAGCTGTAATCTCATTATCTCCGAGGCCTATGGTTCTGCCTGCTTGCGCTGGGCAGGGGAAAGCCAGGCTGCAGGGCCTGACTTCATTACCTCAAGTTGGCCGGCTAGGGGGTGGCTCTGGGACCCCAGGAGAGAACAGTGAGGGAGTATTAACGCCGGAAGGGGCCAACCCTCCCAGGCCAGGCGGTGGGGGGAGGAAGGACCCCCCCGTGACCCTCCTAGCAGCTGCTCCTGGCTTATTGGGGCTCACTCCCCTTGGTGTGAATATCCACGGTAATAAATCTGGAGAGCTTAGCCCAGGGGGGCCACAGACCTGTCAGACGACTCCAAGCTGCAGGGACAGCTGCTGCCCAAAGGGTTCTCCCCGCCCACCCACTCTGGCCCCCCACCCTGGGCTCCTGGCCTTGTGGGGGACTCTTGACCCCAGGAGGGGAAGGCAGACAGCAGCATAGATGGTACCGGTCAACACAAGTGCTGGTCATTGGGCTGCAGAGACCCCACCCCCCAACAAGCTCACTCCATTCTCCTGGACCCCGTTTGCAGAGAGGGGCCGGAGGCCTGGGGGGCATTTGTCTGAGTTCACCCTACAAGCTGCTGTGGCTGCAGGGCTAGGATGCATCCCCCCTACCGCCCCACCCCAGTGCGGGGGTGGGGGGTTCAAGGCCGTGGATTCGAAGCTGGGAGTGGGGGCAGACTGACAAATGGGGACAGCTGCCCACCCGCGACCCCTCCTGGACAAAGCTCCCCCTTCCTGAGCTGGAAGTGGGCCACCTATCAGTCACATCCCCCACCAGCGCCCACCACCCATACCCCTCCACCTAATCCCTTGCCAGCCTCTCCCGCTGAAGCCAAGCCTGGACACATTTCCCACATTCTCAGGCCCCCATGCTTCCTCCTCAGATTCCTGGCACCCCCGCCTGCCCGCCTGGGAAAGGCTGCCCCCCACTTGTGCTCTGTGCCGGGGCCTCGCTGGGCTGGCCAGAGGGGAGCAGCTGTGAGGCCGGGGTGCCAGCAACAAGAGCCCCGATTACAGGCCGTCATGGGAAAACAGGAGGGAACACTACCCAGAGGCCTCCTGCGTCCTCCTGGACTGGGCCCTGGGGTCTTGGTGGGCTGGCAGGGGCACAGATGGGACTGCTCACAGGGACCACGTGTGCCCTGCAGCTGAGGCCTGGGCCAGACACGTGCGACTGCAGGGCCGGCTACCTGGCTCTCGCACAGATACCAGCACATCTGGCAGGAAGACATTGACAAGGGCCAGCCCAGCCCCATGAGCCTCCCTGCCAGCAGACACACCCAACGTGTGGCAGGGACAGTGCCTAAGATGTCTACTGACAGGCTGGTGGCTTCTATGGGCCCCGATCGCCCCTGGAAAGGACGAGGGTCGGCTAGTGGCATAGTGACGACTCTGGGGCAGGCCAGGGGCCAAGGGGTGGCCTTGGCCAGGAGCACACAGAGGATGGGAGGCACTGGCTCTGATCCCCATTCTCCATGTCCATCTTGGGTTGTCCAGGAGGCCCAGAGGAGAGGCCGTCCTCCACGACGCCGGGTGTGGGGTCAGTGGCTGTAGCCCCTTGCACTGTTAGTAATGCCCAGTCTGCTCCCAGACCCAGCCCAGGGCCCCTTCTCTTGGACACTCCTGTTGCCCGGGGTCTCAGTGCTCAATCAAGAAGCCCACACTCTACGTCTGGATGGTGACACCCTGGGCACTCAGGGGACAGTGCCATCGCTGCACTGACAGTGTCACTTATTGTGGGGTCTTCAGTCTACAGTGAGCAGCTCTTTCCTGCCTGTGGCTTGCAGGCCCCCTCCTGCAGCCTTGACCCTTGGCCACCCCCAGAGCGAGCTGGCCTGTCCTGCTTGTCCAGCCACCCTCCAGCCCCACCCCACAACACAGGCTCCCATCGGCTGACCACATCAGCCCACTTTGGCTCCTCCTCCCCGCAACTCCCAGAGGCTCCTCCTGTATCCGCTGTCTTTCCTCATTCCCATCTATTTTCATAATAGGAATCAGGATTCTCTCCCCTGCTCGCTGGGACAGGACCCCAGGGCAATTGTCCCAAAGTGGCCCACTGAGCGGCCTTCTCCCTGGGTCTGGCCCTTTCCAGCCCTGCCAGAGACCCCACCACCCCCAAGCCACACCTCAGGCCCAGGAGCCATTTGACCTTGCCAACCCTGAGCACTCTCCTATCCCTCTGTCCCCTGCCTACCCTGGTCATTCGTCCATCTCTCCAGCAACACCCGCCTCCCACCGCTCTCCTGGAGGCTACATTTGGGGGCGTCCACCCCGTCCTGCCAAGGCTCCTGGAATCTGCATGGGAGGGGCTTTCACACCTGGTGCACCCCATGGCCCACAGGCAGCTGAGCGGGCCTAGGAACAGGGTGGGCCAAGGAGTGAGGGGTCAGGGTGGGGAAGTAGGGTCATGCCTCCTGGGTAGTCAGGGCTGGCAGGCAGGTGAGGGGACCCAGGGAGGTGAGGAGGCACTGGAACCCCCTGCTCTGGAAGAGCCTGGCACCCAGACGCAGGACGTGCTGCTGGGGCCTGGCCAGAGGGGTGTCCCTTGCTGCCCTGGTCTCAGCCGCAGACGCTGCCCAGCACACAGGACCCAGTCTCTGCCAGTGTGGACACCAGTGACCCCCTTCTACAGCACCTTGAACTTGTCAAACCCCAATGACCCTCGCCCTTCCGGTAGACAGGATGGAAGTTGCAGCTCCTTTTTAGGGAGGAAGCGCAGAAAGGCTGACCATCTCCCCACGGTCTCAGGCAAAGCTCAGGGCAGCCTAGATGGCAGCCGGATGACCCCGTGGGGCTGGTGCAGCTGGAGCCCGCTGTGTGCGTGGTGTGGGTCCTGTGGTCAGGCAGAGCAACTCGGCAGCAGACCCTCCACCTTCTAGCCTCTGGTTGTCATTAGCGGCTTGGGCGGCCGGTCCTGCACCGGGCGAGGACACTGGGCGAGGACATTGGGCACCTGGAGCTCATTATTTTTGAGTGGTCCAGGCTGAGCATGTGCCAGACTGCAGGGGAGCCAGAGAGCATCACCCCCGAGGCTCAAGAACCCCGAGCCTCCCACCCCTTCCCCCATGCCAGCTCTGTGGGGGCTTCAGCGACTTGTAGAGGCTGACCTGGCCCCCTGCCCTTGAACCAGTAAGGGGTGTCTGTAGGGGGATAAGCCCCAGCAGAAGATGAACCAGAAGGAGGGGGAAAAACCTGGAGTTTGGGGCTCAGGAGGGGAGAGATGTCAGACCTCGGCCCTTCCCTATCACCTGGGAGTCCTCTGGGTCCTTCTGGAAGGTAACCTGGGCATTTGCAGTCAAGGACCCCATCAAAGCCCCATCTCTGGCAGATTGGGCAGAGGGTTGGAGGTCTCTCATGGGCCTGCCCCCCACAGGCCTCCAGAAAGCCCCAGCAGAGGATGGAGGCAGAAGGCACAGAAGGGAGCATAGACCAGAAATCAAGGCTACCGGACGCCATGTCCCCAGCTTCCGAGATCCCAGCTCCAGCCACACTACTTATCCTCACGGAAGTGGGGCACTCTGGAGGCCCCAGACCTCCCACTGAGGTGCATCCCAGCAATATCCTGGCTGTAGGGCCAGACGTTGCCCTCAGCCTCTGAAGACTCGCTGGGACATCCACCCTGAGGGTACCATGCACCCTTGGGTTTCCCCCGAAGCGTGGAGGGGGAACCCGCTCCGCGGTCCGAGGGATGACCAGAGTGCAAGATGGCTATGGGGCGAGAGGGGCAGGGCCAGGGTGCGGGCGGGGCTGCGGGCAGGAGGGGCGGGGCAGCATCCTGGAGCTGACCGGAGCTGATGGGTGCTCCTCTTGCCCTGGCGTCATCACTGCCGTGTCTGCCCCACGGAGCAAATATACAGTAAATGAGGTACAAATTAACACGGCCAAGGGAACAGGCAATTCTGCCCTTTCTTCTTAATCCCTTTGGCTTAGGGTTTCCGGGCCTGGACAGCCCGACCGAGGGGAAGGCTGCCCAAGGGCACATGGGCATCCGTCCGGGGACATTCAGGCAATGGCCAATCCCCGGCCGCCCTGACACGCGCCCTGACCGACCGTCTTTTCCCAGCCCGCGGCTGGGGGAACAGCCACTCGGTCCCCAGGTCTGGGCGAGAGGGTCCAGTAGGAGCCATGAGGGGGCCATGCGTCCATGGCCCTGGGGAAGCAAGAGGCAAGGCAAAGACCCAAGACACCTTTCTGCCCCGTCCCGGCCCCCAGCACCACCCTGGGACCACACTGGCCGGGGTCCAGCACAGCCGCCTTCCCACCTTTTCAGCTCGGCCATCCGGCTCTAGACAGGTCAGTTTCAGGACACCCAGCCAGAGGTCTGGGGGTTGAGGTGAGCAAAGAGGGCATCCTAGAAGAGCCCATGAGTCCAGCCTGAGGCACAGGAGGGCCAGGTGAGGCCCCGGTGAGTGTCCCCTCCTTGGCCACTGCTTCCAGGAAGACCTGCTCTGACACCAGCCCTTGGGTTCTGAGAGCCCCTCCAAGTCTCCGACAGGAGGACCCCCACCAGAAGTGCCCCCCAGCCCCATCTAATTCCAGCTGCTTCCTCCATCCTGGTGGCCCAGGAGATGGGGAGTAAACCCTGTCCCCCAGGAGGCTCCCCAAGCCTTAGGAAGGTGCAGCCCTCATCAGGTAGACCCCTCTGCTACAGCCCTTGCTGTGGATGTCCTGCCATAGGCTACCTGGTCTTTGAGTTAAGGAGGCTTCTCCAGGAGGGAGCTCTGGGTGCCAATCCCCCAATTCCAGCTGCAGCCCCACCAGGCTGGGAGCTTTGACTTGAGCGGATTAATTGTTTAGGGGATCGAAGTCTATAACAAGTCCCGGCCATGGAGCTGGTCACTGTCCATCCTACCCACGCTACTGGCTCCTGACCTGACAATAGGCCCCACATCTGTGGGGTACTTTCTCCCAACCCTTGTCATGCAAGAGGACCTGTCCAGGAGTTGGGGCTCCGGCAAGCTGGGTGGGGTCTGGCCTCCTTGCCCCCAGAGTCTGGGAGCTGTCCAGTCAGGTAGAGCATCCAGGTAGAGTGGACAGCGCTGTGCTTCTAAAGGCTTCTTCCTCCTCTCTTCTAGTTAAATTACTCACTGCTGCTTGGCCTGGCCAGGCTTCCTCTGGCAGAGTCCCCCTCAGAGGACAAGAACTAGCCCCCATGCACCCACCTGTGGCTGTGAGCAAACCTTGCCCGGGGGCCCCCTGCTCAGGCCCCTGCCTTTGGCTGGTGAGAGGCCGTGGCCAGCTCTTGATGTCGTGATGTCCCTGGACCCTCTCCCTCCCAGCTCCCCATGTCCCCCAGATGTCCCCAGGCCCCTGCGTGGGCTGCAATGAGGAAAGAATCCTTCCCTAGGATCCCCAACCCCCCATACACACCTTGCCTACCTGCTTGCCTCCAGCCCCCCAAGCCCCCACCCACCCACCACCCAGCTGGGTCTGTACTCTTGGGCCCTCTGGTGCTAAGACCCCCTGCTGTCTGCTCCAGGGCCACAGAGGGCTGGCGTGATGAGACACCCCGTCCTGGGTCCTATGTGTGGGGAGAGGCCCTGTTCTGTTGGCAGGGGGGCAGTGGGCCTTTCTCTCTCCAGCCCCCCAACTCTCGGGACTCCCCTCTGTCTGCCGGTGCCGTCTCCTCCCCTCTCTCTATTCTCGCTGCTTCTCCCGGAACTCCCGACCCGAAGAACTGCCCTTCCTGCTCACCGTGGAGGCTCGGCCTGAAGTTCCCCTTGTCTCTACCCGGCTCTCCCAGCCCTCATCCAGCTCTCCACTGGCACCCCCAGCTTCGGTTCGCCCCAGTCTTCTCTCTCCTCCACGCCCATTCCCTTCTCTAGATGTCCACTCTGTCCCCATGAAAGTCCCCCATCCCTCCCACACACTCTCTTGCCGACCCGCCCACCCATCTCTTCCTCCTTTCTCTCTTGCGCCCTTTGTCTCTGAACCTTGCTCCCCGTTCCCGTCCTGGTCCCCTCTCATGCAACCGCAAGATGGCGGGCAGGTGACACCAGGCTCCGAGAAACTATGGACCCAGGAGCTCTTGGCCAGGAGAAGCCACCGTCAAGGCCGGCTTCTGAAGGGGGCCTGGGAAAGGGTGGGCATGGGACAGTGGGCAGACTGGGGGCCGGGCCAGGCTGAGGAGCAGGCCAGTGGCCAGCAGCAAGCAAAGAGGTCAATAGGAAGGGCTGGAGGAAGGTGTTTCCCGAACCTGCCCCTGGGCCTGGGGGAGCCTGCATCTGGACCAGCAGAGCTGCCGGTGCAGCGCTGGCAGGTGAGCCCCTCCCCTTCACGTGTCGAGCCTCTGTGCATCTAACTAGGCATCTGGTGCCGTGGCTGTGAGGCCAGTGATTTCCAGCTTCATCCTTGGGACCACCTTGTTGCATGGCTGGGCAGATGCAGGCTGCTCTCCTCCTGACACTGCCATCTGGTCCCCACTGTGGCTTCCTCCCAGGCCCCCAGGTCCACAGAAAGGAGTAGGCTCGGGCCTACAACAGCCAGGGGACATCCTTTTATGCACTGGGGTAGGGGTCTGGGGGGCTCCAGACCAACCTATAACCATGCCAGGAGGCCCAGGCCTTACGTGAACTTGATCCCCGTCCCGAGAGCCTGCTGGCCGTCCTCTGTGTCCAGCACCTCTGGGCTGTGGGTGCCCACTCACTGCAGCAGCCAGGGAAACCCTCTTTTCTGTCCCCTTTCTCTCTAGAAGCCAAGTGGGGAGTGGAGGGGCTCCGGCCTGTGGCTCCTCGCTGGGTGTTTGGGAGGGCTTCCGGGAGGGTAGGAAAGCTGGGGTAGGAGTGGCGAGACCAAGAGAAAGGCCGAGGGGTCTCAAAGGAAGGGTGGGCTGAGGCCAACAGCATGGCGGGGAACACACGAGGGAAAAATGGCTGTGTCCCTGGCTATCCTCTCTGCCTAGCTGGGCTCAGTGCTGCAGGTGGGCTTTGCAGAAAATGCTGACCAGCCAAGCCCCGCGGGCCCCACCAAGGCTCAGAGGGGCAGGAAGGAACAGGAAGGAGCCCAGTGCCTCTGCCGAGTCCCCGGCCTCACCATTGCCGGCCCGGCTCCCGTTTCCTGGGCGCACAGGCCACCAGGCCCTGCCAGCTCTGTGCCTGGGGATGTAGGGCTGTAGGCACACACCCCGGTGGGGAGGGACGCAGCATCCGCCCATGTCCCATGCCTGAGTGTGTCCTGTTCTTGCCTTTCCACAGCCTCCCCTAAGGCGGTGGGCGGATGGAGTAGGAGGAGAGAGGGCACTGGGATCGGCTCTTGTCTGGCCCAGGGGACCACTTCCCACGTGGTGCCCCACCCCCCTTCCTCTGCTCTCCAGTGTTCAGGGGGCGGCTGCCAGTCCCATTTCTGGTGGAGAGGCCCTGCCCGGAGGGTGACTGGCGCCTGCTGCCTCAAGCCAGCCTCGGCATGTCCAGGTCATCCCACCGGCCTCCAGCCCACCAGCCTGCAGGAGGGGCCTCTGGGGAATGGCTGTTCAGATGGAGGGGCCGGTGGGCACTGGGGCTGACCAGCGGGCAGCTCCCCCACTGGCCTTGCCCTTCCCTCCCTGGGGGTCACAGGCAAAGGTGGGGCTAGGGGTGAATGGTGTAAGAGGACAGAGAACCCAGAGCCACAGGGTCAGGACGGCCAGGCCCCCAGCATGGGGAGGCTCCTGGGGGACCCGGAAACATAAGGAGGGCAGAGCTGGGAAGGGAAGCAGGGCCTCCTTCTGGAGGGTAGGTGGGAGGGCAGAGCCCCCTCATCCTACATGTGTGTGGCCAGGGGCCCAGGGTACAGGGAAGCCAACACCCAGGTCCACGTCGTGGGGGTGGGGGGGATCAGGTCATAAGGGGGGAGTTTGGGAGCTGATCCAATGATAGATAGAGGTGACAGGGCAGGGAGGGGACTGAGAGAGACTGCCGGGAACAGGAGCAGGAAGAGTGAGGGGGGCTGGGCGGGGTGGGGGTGCAGGCGGAGGTGCTTGGGGGCAGGGCAAGATTTGCGGGGGGGGGCGGTTGAGGCAGGCAGTGCCCAAGGTTTGCTCCTTGACCTAAAAGTGCTACTAGGGGAGGGGTCAGCGAGATGGGAGGTGGTTGGCAGTGGTGTGGGCAGTGACAAGAGGAGGGACCCGATGGTAATTAAGAGGGAACCCCAGGGCTCGCTAGGTGTGGGCTAGAATTGGGGGTGCCCTGTGCCCGGGTCCCTGACGTGGGGTGTGGGCCTGGCCAGCGCTCCCCTGCCCTCCCCGGCAGGGCCTCCTGGCATCCATCAGGCCTCACAGTGCTCTGGCCAGGTTGTAATGAGCAAGGCTGGGGTCAGCGGGGTGACCTCCTGTAGCCCCTGGCAGGCCTAGGTATCTTACCGATGTTTGGAAATTCCCAAATCAAAATTGCCGAGCTGATGAGTGGGGGACGTGGCCTTCCAAGGGCCCCTCCGATAACCCAGAGACACAAATAGCCCACCCTTTCCCATTCCCCACAGACAGTAACCAGTTTCTGCAGGTCCACCTCACTCCACCCACCTGCTGCCCAGGGCCTCCCGCCTGGTTGGGGGGCACAGCTGGCCGCCTGCTCCCCAGGTGTGTGCAGGGCTGGACGTAGGAGCACCCTCAGACAAAGCACAATCAGGGATCCGGAGAATGCTGCCTGGAAGGGCCGTGGCTGAAGGGCCCAGGCGGTGGGGTGGCTGGGACTAGACCTCCCGCTGAGGGAGAAGAGTGGTGCTGGCGGCCCCCCCGCCCCAGGAAGACCCAGCCCAGAGTTTTGGGGTGAGCGGACTTCACCCCCTCCTTCATCCCGCTGCTCCAGGTGTTATGGGGCGGGGGGAGGAGCTTCTCAAACGACATGTTGAAAACTTGAGCATGAAAATTTAACGTCAGAAATGCTGTAATCCTTTTCCCAGAGATAAGACACAGCCCCGTGAGAAGGGGCGAACCCGGTCAGTTAACAGAGAAAGCAGACGCCAGCTCGACGCTGGCTGGAGGGGCCGCTGGGGGTAGTAGGGGTGGCTGGGGGCCAGGGTGGCTGGAGGAGTACCAGAGCCAGAGCGTAGCTGGGGGGCTGCTGTGGATGGGGTGTGGCAACTGGGGGTCCGCTGGAAGCAGCTAGGGGGCAGCCAGGAAATGGGGATAGCTGGGGAAATGGCTGGGGCGCCGGGGTGGCTGGGGGAGGGAGCTAGGAAGGCTGTCAGGGGTTGGGGGAGGTAACTGGAGGACTGCTGGAGGCTGGGGGGCAGCTGGGGGTGTCACTGGGGTCCTGGGCCGCCCTCTTTCTCTCCTGTGCTTGTGCTGGGGCAGGGTTCCTGGGAAGGGGCCTACGTGAGTTGTATCTGCTGGGCAGTCAAGCAGGAGAGCCAGTATCAGCTCGCCTCCTGGAACTTTCTGGAAGCACTTCCTCCTTTTGGCCTTCCTGGGCCCTGGGCCCTCCAGCCCTCCTGTGGGCTCTGCCTGCTCCCAGGCCCGGATTTCCCAATGATGACCACAGACTCTGGCGCTTCCCAGACCCTAATTTAGCCCTCCAGGCCTGGCCGGCACGGAGGCTCAGGTTGCGGACAGCTGAACCAAGAATAGCCTGGCCTCGCTGTGGCATGACCTTTCCGCCCAGCTGCCTCCACCCTTGGTTGGGACGTGCAGTACACACTTTCCAGCTTGAGGCCCGTGCCTGGGTACCCCCACTCTCCCACTCAAGGCTCTGGCAGGGCTGTGTGGGTGTTGGGTTCTGAACCCCCAGGTCCTGGGGAAAGGTGAACAGGGGACCCAGGCAGCCAGCCCGTGCCTCAGTTTCCTACTAAGTGAAGAAGAAATGACTCCTCTAGCTGGTCCCCAGCTGGAAAAAAGGTCTCTCCTTAGAGACCCGGGAAGGGGGCGGCGCTGGCCCTGGGGGCTCTGGCCTGGGAGTGCCAGACGTCAGCCTGGGGCCACGTTCCTGCTGAAGGGGGAAGGGCGGCGGGCAGGCGCCTTGTGAGTCCCAGGGGCTGGCTTGGAGGAAGAGGCCCCCCAGGCTAGGCCAAGCCCTGGCGGCCAGTACACCGAGGTGCGTTACACTACTGCCCCCGTCAGGTGGCTGGCAGCAGAGGGGTCACGCTAAGCCATCAGCCCAGTGACTCTCCCCACAGGCCCAGATTGATCCTGGGACTCCTGGCTCTCTGGGAGGGGTGTGGCACAGTGCCTGGGTTTTCTGCCTTCCCTTTTTTTGATGTAGGGAGTTGAAGACCCCATAAAGGGGCCCAGGAATACATGTCTTATGTGGTCATGCCCCAAAGGGTCCCTAGAGCTTGGGGGTGAGACAGGCCCGAGTCCCTCTTTCCACAACCCCCAAGATCCCAGGGTGCGCTGACCACCGGCCCGGCTGGCCCCAAGCCCATCATGCCCCGTGCACGTGTGCATCTCAGTGGGAGCCTGATATGGGGTCCCACAGGGTTGGGGCAGGGCACAAATGTCCCTGGTATGGCTGGCACAGGCCTGAGGGCACGCTTCTTCTCCCAAACTTGGCTGTGTCTCCCGCTGCCTGCTGTCCCCCGCCAGGGGACAACCAGAAGTCAGGGGGCCTGTGTTGTCCTCTGTTTGTCTGCCCTTCCCATGTTGCCATGGCGATGACACTGGGCGAGGACCGGGGCACAGTGCCTCAGAGGTGACTAACATCGCCATGTACAGCCGTCCCAGACCGTTATAGCGCCCAGCACCCTCACACCTCAGCCCCCCCACAAGAATGTTCCGTGACCCCTCAGGCATGAGACTGAGTGCCCGCACGGCGCCTCACGGCCCTCCCGAGTCTGGAGTGTGGGAGGGCCCATCTGTCCTCCCGGATCTCCCAGGTCAGGGCTTGTTGGTGGACAAGCTTCCCGCCTTCTCTTGCAGCCTCTGCTTCTTCCTCTCCGGTCTCCCACCACCCCACACTGCGGCCACAACTTGGGGGGTCCCCTGATGCCTTGACCACCATTGCTGGGTGCTCACCCAGCTGCACCCACAATCCCGGCCCCCTGCACTGGGGGACAGCAGGGGCAGGGGAGCAGCTGGGTCTGCTCAGGACGCTGGTGTTCCCCACAGTGGTTCCCACATACAGCAGAGCACCCGGCCTGCAGAGGGAGGAAGGACACCCCACTAAGAAGTAGAGAGTCCCCCGCTCCACCCCACCAGGACGGCAGGCCCCCCTGGGGACCAGGGTGAGACCGCCAGGCCTAGGAGAGAGGAAGAGAGGCCTGATGGGCAGCCTGACTCGTCCCGTCCTTTCCTGAGGACCTTGTGGCTTCCCCTGCCCTGGGGTCTGGGGGCTGCAAGGCCTGGAGCGTTCAGAAACGGCCAGGTCATCGTGACTGATGGCGGCAACTGTGCCCCCTCCCAGAGGGTTTCCATCTCAGCAGGAGGCAGTGCGGGCTGCCGGGTGTCCGGCTCCCGCGGGTGGGGCGGTCAATGCGGACCAAGGCAGCTGTCGGCCCTTACCCGGCCCAACTGGGCGTGCCCTCCTGAGGCCCAAGGAGGCTGGGACGCGCTGTGCCAGCGGGGATCAGGCACCTGCGTGGGGCGGGGAGGCGCCAACAGGACGGGACGGGCCCGGCAGCTGGGCCTAATCCTGGGCCTCCTTCGGGCCGGCGCCGAGGGACGTCGTGCATGGCTGTTATTTTTAGGAGGCGCCTTCTAGAGGGTATGCAGCCTTGTCCTGGGGCATGGGGGCAGCTGCAGGTGGTCACATGCGGGTCACACTGGGAAGAGCTCTCTGGCCCCTGGCCTGGGCTATAGGTGCTGGAGCTCCTAGAGACTGCCCTCCACCTAGCAGGAGCCCTGTCCCTGAGCCCAGGCCCCGACTCCTCCAACGAGCTGTGCAGAACCCCTCACGTGGCACCCGTAGCTGTCAGGAGAGAGACATTCACAAGCCAAGTCCCAAAGGACACAGCCCACAGGTCCCCAGGCCAGGCCCTTGGAGGCTGCTGGACCTGCTAGAAGGGAATCAGTAGACAGGGGTTTCTCGTCTTTAAAAAAAAGAAAAACAAATGCCCCAGCTGCATGAAGCCCCCCGTGACCTCCTGGAGGCCAGGCTGAGGACCTGGGGGTGCCACACAACGACAGAGCGTCTGCCCCAGCACCCAGAGAGCAGGGACAGCCCTGCAGGGGCTTGGGGACACGGTGGCAGCCAGGGGTCCACCCAGCAGCAGGATGCAGCAGGTGAGGGGTGGGCATTGGGGGCTGTAGGTGTCCTCTAGGACAGGGCTGGGGGGATCTGGGCTTGAGCCCACTCTGTTCTGCATAGACATAAAGGTCACTTTGAATTATCACATCCGTGTGTGCCGGTGGTAGGCTCTGGGTGACAGAAAACAGCCTAGTGGTTAGCAGTTAATGGCTCCTTCCCCTAGATCCCCTCTCCCCATGTCAGGGGTGTTTTCTCAGTGGTGGGCATGGAGAATGGGCTCCACCCCAGCCAGCTCCAAGCTCACCGGGCCTCATTTCTGCCTACGCTGCACAGGGGAGTGCCTGTGAGGAGCCCTGGGCCACTCGGCCCTCTTTGGGGCACCTCCAGGACTGGACCACGTTTTTCTTAAGTGGTGAGTGCCCCTCCAACCTTCCTCAACGCAGCCCATGCAGCCAAGGCCTGACTGTGGGGAGCTCCTGCCTGGCACGGGCTCTGGTGTCCATGAACACGTTGGGGGACATGGCCTATAATGGGGATGTCAGCAGGGCCACGCAGGTAGGGTGTGGTGACAGACTGCGATCAGGGAGAGAGACCAGTGGACTGGATGCACCCCTTGAGGGAGTACCCTTCGATAGCTTGGGGTCCTGTGTCTGCCTGGGCCTCTCTGGCCAGGAAAACTTGCTCTGAATTTTGGTTGCAGAAGGTTGAGGCTGCAGCCCAAGGCCTGGAGGCTGCCAGGCTGGCGTTGGGCAGGGGACACAGGGGCCCTGACCCTCTGCTGCCGGGCCCACCTTGGTGCCTCCCCAGCACCTCCCACCTGGGCCAGCCCACCCACTCCCTGCTGAGGTCCTGCCATTTTCTGGGGTGGCCCTGGGAGGCCCCCTAACCCTCAGTGGGCCCAAGTCCAAGACCCTCTGGGCAGCTTTAGGATGGCCAGACGGCCAGGATGGCCAGTCTCCCACCGCCCTGAACTTCGGGCTGGCATGGGTCCAATTTCCTGACCCTGGGGGCAGTGTGCAAGCAGCAGGACCCACACGCGTTCTTTAGAGCCCTGCTGCCCTCCATAAGGAGCCTGCACCTCCAGAGCCATCTGTCTGGACCCTGCCTGCTGCCTGCCAAGGAGGCATGGATCCCAAACGTTGCCTGCTTGGGCATCTAGTCTGTCTCCTGGGAGCCTCTTGGGCCTATGAGTCTGCAATTTCCCTGCCAACCATTCCTCTGATCAATAAGCAACAGCCGCACGCGTTTGTGAGCAGGAAGTCGCCTGGTTCTGCCATCTGCAGGGAGGGTGCCCATTGCCCAGGCTGAGGGAGTGGAGCCTGGGGACCCCCATGCTCTGGTTGCCCCTCCGTCACCCCACCCAGAGCCCGCTGGCCCAGCTCTTTGGGGTCACCCCTCCAGGGCACCCCACCCCCAGCGGGAAATGAGGCCGCTGCAGCGCTAAGCTCGTGCCTCCCCGCCCCCGGCAACAGGCGTGGGGTTTTATGAAGGCTACAAATCAGGTCTCACACAGTTTGGGGCTGACATGGTTTTTATAAGAGTTATTTAAGGCCTTGGCCGCCAGCGCGGTCTCCGGAGGCCGGGCGAGGAACACGCAGCTGTGTGTGCTGTCGGAATTCCAAACACTTCGTAAAGCACAGGTATGAAAGGCAAGCACCTTGTTCTGCTTAAGAGTGCTTCACCCCTGGCCCGGACGCCGCCGCAAAGGCTGCCGGGCGCGCCCCTCCCCCAGCCTCCTGCAGCTGCGCCCCCCCACCCCCGCCTGCTGGGCGGCTCTGGATGTGAGAGGGCTGAGCAGGCAGGAGGATACGGTGGGGGTCCCTACCAGTGTCAGACTTGGAGGGGGGCCCATCATCCTGCATAGCCCAGCTGGCTCAGGATGGGGACACGAAGCCCAGGACTGAGCCGAGAGCTCACGGGTGACCCTCCCTCACGTCCCATCTCTGGTCTGTGCATGTCTTCTGCTTCCCGTTCTTGTCTCCTGGGTCAGTGGGGGTCCCCAAGGCATGGATGGAGCCCAGTGCCTGCACGCCCGGCACACCCAGAGGCCCCAGTGTCCAGGCACTGTAGTCCACCCATCACGCCCCAGGCATGTCGGACACGTCCACTCCTTGTGTCATCCTCAGCAGGGACACCCACAACACCACCTGTCACCCCCAGATCCCCAAGGACAGAACCCCTCACAAATGGAAGCAAGCCTCCCCCAGGAACACAGGTGGAGGAGGAGCTGCTGAGACCCTGGGCTCCGCCATTTGAAGTGTGAGGCAGCATGGCCACCCTTGGCAGAGGGGAGACGACAAGCCTAGCCTGCAGGGTAGCCACTGGGCACCCAGAGAGGGTGGCTGCCCAGGGTCCACACTGCCCAGGTCTGCAGCTGCTCTCAGCTCCCCAGTGTAGCATCACGCCTAGGGATACTGGCTCAAGAATAAAAAACTGTCAAATGTGACCAAGGTGAGCTAGGGACCCCTGCCCATGTGGTGGCAGTGCTCCGGGTGCTGATGGCATCAGGGATGTCAGGGCTCATGGATGGGACACACGGCTGGAAGCACCACCCACGGCCTTCCCAGGCCCTCCTCACCGTTCTGGGGAAGGGTGGCCATGTGGGCACTTGTCCACTGCCAGGCCCGAGGGAATCCAGGGGGGTGGGGAGGGGAACGCCTGTCCTGGGGGCGAAGCTGCTGCAAGTTGCACGCACGATGTTCTGGCCCCCGGTTGAGAGTCCAGCACCAGCAGAGGACAGGAGCCTGCCACAGGCAAGCCCCAGTGTTCCGACTCTGAGATGGCAGACTGCCCATAGGGTCTGGCCAAGACGATTCTGGCGTGCAGATGGCTGGGGGAGGCCGAGGGAGCCCCCAGTTCCAGCCTTCCTCTCAATCTTACGTCAGGGCTGTAGCATCTGTGGAGCCCACCTGAGCTAGGTGTGGAGGAAGGGCCCATTTACAGGAAAGTAAAGAAGTGAGTGGGGTGGGCGCTGGGATGACCTCAGATAGGGAGAGCAGACCAGACCCAGGCAGGTCACCGGCAGCGCCACCTCCCTGTGGGCACCGTGGGGGCCCCCCCGTGGGCGGGCCAGGTGGGAGCCACCCTGTGAGAGCATTCCCATTCACTGGGGGGTTGCAGCCCCCAGGGCGGGGCACCGTGAGTGTTCCCTGAGGAGAGGGAGGCGATGGAGAGATAAGACGTGCTGGGAGGGGGACAGGCACCCACACTGGGTGCTACGTGCTGCACAACCAGGCTGTACCCACACCCACGGCTGCAGCCGAGCTGATTCAACAGGGCTTCCAAGGCCTGCGAGCCGAGTGTGGTCATGAGGAGGGGGAGCTGGGGCGGTGGTGCAGGGTTGGGGAGGGAGGAAAACTGAGTATGGAGACAGGATGGCAGGGGGGTGCTGGTGCACGGGGCAGTCGGCAGGTCTGGGCAGCTGTGGGCCTGGCATCTGGGGCACCAGGAAGGCCCTTCCCTCACAGCCTTGTTTCTGGGGCCTGCGGGCCAGCAGACTGTGTGGGAGCAGGCGGTGCCTAGAGGCTCCCCACTATACCCCAAACCCCTTTTGCCGGCCCCTGTCTCCCTTTTCAAGCCTGGCTCCATGGCCTCCCCAAGGCCAGGCCCCAGGATGACTCCCCGTCAGCCTTTGTGGGCACCTCGCCCCATTCAGGTGGCCCGGGTTCCTCCTCCACTTTCGGGGTACTTTTAAGGACTGAGAAGTACCCTTCCATGATCCGGGGAGGGGGGCTCAGGTTGAACACTCCACACCAAGAAAGTACCAAATCCTCCCAAGAGAAATGAAAACATGGGTTCACACAAGAACTTGTACGCATGCGTTCACAGCAGCCCTGCCCATGACAGCTAAAAAGTGGAGACACCCAAGTGTCCACCGACAGAGGAATGGAGAAGCCCAGCGTGGTGCACCCATACTATGCAGTATTACTCAGCTGAAGACATGAAGCTCTGATGCATGCTATGACATGGCTGACCTTCAAAGATCATTATGCCACGAATCGTACAATCATACCATGTGGCTCCATTCGTACGAATATCTAGAAGAGGCAAATCTGTAGAGACAAAGTAAATTAGTGGTTGCCTAGGGTTGAGAGAAGGAGCCATAGTGGCACAGTAGTTAAAGTGCCTCACTGCAAACTGAAAGGTCAGCGATTTGTACCCACCAGCCACTCCGGGGGAGAAAGCTGTGGCAGTCTACTTCTGTAAAGATTACAGCTTTGGAAACCCTATGGGGCAGTTCTACTCCGTCCTATAGGGTCGCCGTGAGTTGGAACTGACTTGACGGCAATGGGTTTGGTTTTAGGTTTGAGAGGGATGGGGAAACTGCAAGTGATGGCTAAGGGGTACTGAATTTCCTTTTGTGGTAATAAAAACCACTGAATTGTACACTAGATGGTTGAACTGTGTGATATGTGAATTGTATCTCAATAAAACTGTTAAATAAATGAAAGAAAGTGCCAAGTCTGGCGCTTCCCTGTCCATGAGAGCGGTCAGGAGATCATCCAGGCCAAGTGTCCCTGGGCAGCACATGCTACTTCAGGTAAAAGCAGTTTCCGGAGTACACACGTAACCTGGCTATGGCCCACCTCACTCGTGCCCTCACGGACTTTCCATTGGACCCCACTCCAGGCACAGCTCTCAACGTCCGGCTGGCATGGGTAGCTGGGCCCCTGTGATGGTTCAGGTTGTGTGTCAACTTGGCTGGGCCATGATTCAGTGGTTTGGCAGTTATGTAATGATGTAATCCTCTTCCATGATGTGATGTGATGTGAGAGCCAGTCAGTTTTAAGGAGTTTACTTGGAGGTGTGGCCTACATCACATTCTGGCAAAGCCCACGTGCTTGCTCTGGATCCTGCATCTGGCTTGTCATCATCTGATCTCTGCTTCTCGGGACTTGAGCCATGGGCCCGCAGTCTTGCCTGCTGATCTTGGCTTCATCAGCCCTTGCAGCTACGTGAGTCAGAAGAAGCCTCCAGCCTGACTCCTGATCCACGCGTGGACTTGGGACTCGCCAGCCTCCACCACCACGTGCGTAAGTCACTTCCTTGAGATGAATCTCTCTCTACACTTAATTGGTTCTGGGTTGAGTGGTTTGGTTTTCTGGCCCATCATTCACAAGTCACTCTCTCACTCATTCATGCATTTGTCATTCATTCAACCCATAGTTTAAAGTCACATGACAGCCAGGAGGTGAGAGGGGAGCCCCAGCATCATGGCCACTCTGGAGCTACCTCCAGGAAGTGCCTGTTTCTTCAGCTTCCTCATTATTGTAAGGCCTGGAGGAAGTGAGAGGAACTTGGCCTGGGTCCCCTGCAGGGGCAGGGGACTGTAGTAAAAGGGGCCAAGAAGAAGGTCTGTTGAGTCCACTGCCCATTCTGCCAGGTCAGAAGACAGGGCACCCAGTGTGGCAGAACATGGGCTCTCAGGGCCAAAGCAGAGGGCCAGCAAGTCTCTGAGACAGAGGCCCAGCATGGTGGGGACAGTGAGGACATGAAACTCCGTGGTCTTCTCCAGCAGGGCACCGCCGGTCTCTGGGCCTTGGCTTCTCAGGGCTGGAACAATGGTCAGGTGAGGGACGCTCCGGGGAGAAAGCTGTTGGCCAGAGGAGGAGAGCTGGTATCTTGGGCAGGGACCATGGCTGGGGGGTTACCGCCTGCGCCCCCCAGGGCCAGCTTGTCCCTGACCAGGGGCTGCAGCAGCCGCACAGCTTTAACTCACCAGCACAGAGCAGAGGGACAGGCGGGCCCTGCCCTGGCAGAGCTGAGAGGCCAACGAGGAGCTGAAAGGCAGCCCCCGCCTCAGTTCCTGGTTTCCTCTTGCAAAGTAAACAGCCCCCACTTGGGGACGGGTGAGCAGCACAGAGGTGGGGGAGCGGCCGGCAGTGCCGTCAGCTCTTTGTCAGCTCTCCCACTCTGTGTCCCTATCACTGTCCCCTGGGAGCCAACAAGGCAGAGCCCTTGGGCCCACTCCAGCCAGGGCCGTCCCCTGTCGCCCGCCATGCCTGAGGACGCCCAGCTTGTAATGTCTGACGTTCACTCAACCTCCCTCTACAAGAATTGAAGGCCATGTGGGGCACCAGGGCCAATGGGCAGTTCTGCCCAGGTGCTCAGGGGGGTGGACAGTGTAAGGCCAATGCCCAGGCCAGGGGGACCCTGTTCCCCATGGAGAGGTGAGAACCCCTGGGGTACCAGATAGCACAGTGGGGCAAATGTCTGGACTGCCATCTTCCAGCTTTGCAAAAGAAGGGGAAACTGAGTCATGGAAAACAATTCTTGAGCGCCCTCGGCTCCATGGGACAAAGGTGGGCCCTCGAGACCCCGTTCTCCTCCCCTCCTCAAGCCTCAAGACAGGAAGCAGCCCCAGGGAGGGGCATCCAGCAGTCCTCCTCTATCTCTGAGTGTGGCTGTGGGGGCCCATCTGGAGGCCCACTTCCTGTAGGTCCCCCCACCTGAGCATTCTCTGTCCACTCACTCCCTCCGCCTCCCCCCTGCCCCAGGCTCATGATCTGGACTCCTTGGGGGGACGTGCTGCCCCCCGCCCGTCCCCGAGCCATGATCGGAGTCATCTTGAGTGTGAGCTCGGAGGTGAGGGGGAGACTTCCGGACCTGGGGCGGGGGGGTGGTGGTGGCACAGCCTGCAGGCATGAGGCTCAGCGGGGCCCGGGGGCAGGTGTGGGAGCCCCAAGAGCCACTAGACGCCCGACAGACCCCGTGTGGCCTTGGGCTCCAGCACAGCAAGTGGGGCATGAGGGGGGTCATTCGTGACCCCGCTTAGAGAACTGCCAAATGCCACTGTCTGATGAACAGCCACCCAGCTACCCAGGGCCCAACCAGGCAGTGGGCTCCAGGAGGCCGCCAGCATAGAGTCAGGGGACAAGGCCTCCCTTTGCGTCCTGCTCCTCCACCCCTCCTGGGGCCAGCGAGCAGTGACAGGGGAGCCAGTCGAGTGCTGGGGGGCAGGAGACGCTTGGCACTCCTCACCATGGTGGGGGGGGGCGGGACCCTCACCCTGGGCCTCGGGCCGGAGTCCTCAGTAAGAACTCACAGTGGGAGGGGGCAATGTTGTCCCACACAGGCAACTCCTGCTAAACCAGGGGCGCTGACCACACGGCATACTCAGGCTCCTTGGGGTGCTGGCAAGACTGAGGGGCAGACTTGACTGGCCCCTGCTCCCCAAAGGGGATCCCGAGACCACCACAGCAGGCGGGGGTGGGCTGGCGGGCAAGGAGGGGAGGCGGCTGAGGAGGAGGTGAGCTGTGTGGGTCAGGGCTGTGTGGGGCGCCTGCAGCTGGCAGAGCCATGATGGAGGGGTGACCTTGGCGGGTTTGAAGGAGCCTCAGATGAAGAATGGGCCTCCCCCTCCCCCGCCCACCGCGAGTCAGGACCGAGGCCGTGGCCCATGAATTATTTCTTGAAGGAAAACATCATGACCCCGTCTCTCCGGCTCCACTTCCTGGCCTTCCGAGGACTTTCAGTCAACCCTGAAGGACGCCGGCCTCCCCCTCGGGGCTGCGTACCCCTGCTGGCAGCTCTGGGGGAGGGGTGGCCCTGGAGCGGGTCAGAGGTCACGCTGGCCTCCCTGTGGGCCTCTCAGACCACCGCAGCTCAGCGTTCCGGAACAGGGTTCTGGAACTCAGGAGAGGCGGGGGGCGGACGCCCAAGAGACTCCCAAGGTCCTTCGTGTTCCCCACGGCTCCAGGCAGACCCCTCACAGCAGCCGGCCTACTCACACACACACACACAAACTCACACTCATACATGCATTTGCACACCCACACGTATGCTCACACTCAGTCACGCACATTCACACTCACACAGATGCTGACAGGAGCTCTCTGTTCTAGCTAAAACCAAATGCAGCCTCAGTCCTTGGACAGACGTCCAGAGTGGCTGTGTGGCTGGCATGCCCCCAGTCCCCCGAACACTCCAGGCCACTCCGGCCGGTCCACATCCCCTCCAAGCGGCTCCGAGACAGCCCCCAAGCCCGTCAGCCCATCTCTCGTCCACAGCCGTCCTGTTTCTGTTGGGGCGTCTCTCACCACCTGCACACCCAGTGCGTCGTCACTGTTCACCTTTTTCACGCTGTCCCTCCACGGCAGGGCTCTACCCCACCCAATGGTTGCAGAGTCTTGGCCTCCAGTTGGGCCCCAGCCCACCTTGTTAGCCTGGCCACGTGGCAAACCCTAACCACCCGGAAGGACTGGACAAGGCCTTCTTTGTCGCCAACGCACTTGGGGGCCCTGGCTCGGCTCGGCACTGTCCTGATGCACTGGGCACACCATCTCACAATCACCACGTGCCGGACACCACAGGGCCAGGGCTGGGCCTCCGCTGTCCTGGTGACGTCCCCGCAGAAACTAGTCCTAGCTGCCGGCCCCCCAAACCTTGGCCTGCTGAGGTGACTAGCTCCGCAGGGCCCCCACGTGCCCCCTCCCTAGCCAGGGGCCGGTCAGAGCAGCTTCTCCCACAGAAAGCAGAGCTTAAACACAAGCGGTGCCTTGGTTTTGATGCGACTGGGAGGTTTCAGTGAAACCCTGCTGCCTGCCCAGTCGAGGGATTGTGTGTGACAGCAGGGCAGACAGGGCGGTGCAGACCACCGGGTGGCCCAAGTCAGCCCCGAACCATTCCCTGGGTCCCTGGCTTTAATTCCAAGTCAGAGCTGCCGGCCCCCGGTGCTGTGGGGGTGTGGGGCAGCTCCCATCTGGCCTCCACATTTTCCCGGGTAGTACGCAATGAGAGGGAAGGGACACGGAGGAGCCGTCACTGCCTGCTGCTGAGTGAAAGAAGCCAGTCTGAAGAGGCTCCGTGCTGTACGCTTCCAACTACATGACATTCTGGAAAATGCAAAACTACAGGGACAATGAGCAGATAGGTGGTCGCCAGCGGCTCGGGGGAGGGGGAAGAACAGGGGGGTCCAGGGCATTTTGGGGGCAGTGAAACTATCCTGCAGGATACTGTAACAGAGGACACATGACAATATGCCTTGGTCAAAAGCCACAGGCCCGCAACACTGAGTTAACCCTCACCTGGACCATGGACTCTAGTTAATAACAATGTACTCATGTTTGGTTCATCAGTTGTAACAAACGTATCACAGGAATGTAAGCTAATAGGGGGCCCTGCTGGGGAGGACGGGGTGGTGGGGGGTAGGGTGGGGTGGGGTGGGCTGGGGCGGGGGGAAGGGAGCGATAAGAAGTCTGCACTTTTTGCACAGTTTGTCGGTAAACCTAAAACTGCTCTAAAAATAAAGCGTATTAAAAAAAAAAAAAAAAGCAAAGGAAGGTTAATAACAAGCGGCAGCCGGGGCTTGTCGAGCTCGCCAGTTAAGACAAGGAAGGTCGGCTGTGAACCCGCTCGGGGAGGTGTCGTCAGCAGCTCTGGGTCCCCCCTCCCCAGCCACCCTCCTGGGACCCAGGAGGAATGGTGTCCACAGAGTGCCAGGCTCCTCAAAAAAGCTGATTCAGCCTCCGGAGCCGGAGGAGGGCCACCAGCGGTGGGTGGCTTGTGCGTGGGGGGCTCTCGCTGGCCAGGCCAGCCAAGAGTGAGCCCCAGGAAAGGGATGCTGACATACACCAGGCCTGGCTTCTGGGACAGGCTGAGAGGCACCTGGCAGCTCCTCCTGGCAGCACTTAGCTGCTCTGGGTGCAGGCAGTGGTCCAGCCCAGCGCAAGGTGGGTGCACCTGGACACATGGACACTGGTCATCGTGAGGAAGGGGCCCAGCCCTGGCCTCCAATGCCCCTTCTCCTCTGCTCACTCCTTTGAAATCTACAAAACTATTCAATTTTGAGGTTCTCCCTGACTGCTCTCCCCTCTGCCTCCAGACCCCAGCACCTCTCCAGGTCTGGCCTGCACTGTTGCCTCAGTCCAGCAGTCAAGAGGCCCCCTGCACAGTTGGTGGAAACTCTCCCACACCTCTTCTGTGCTCCACACCAACCCCCGACCCCCCGTCCCGCACAAGGGCCTCAGACCTGACCCTGGCTCTGCCTCCCTCCCCACCCCCGGCTCTCACACTGAAGCCAAGCTGCCCCCTCAGCCTGGACTCACCCTTTCCATGTAGACCCTTGGAGCTGCTTTCTGGGGGCCTGCCACTGCCTGCCCACCTCCCCACCTAGAATGGGGGTTCCCTGCAGACAGGACCAGAGTCAGTGCCACTCGCCACTCCAGGCCAGCCCGGGCCCTCTCACGGGTTCCGGCTTCACCTTGAGGCTCATCCAGCCCTCTGAGCCCTCTTATACCCCAAGAGTTATGTGGCTGTACTGATCAGATGGATGGCCCACCCTACCACCCTGTGCTGTGTGAAGCAGCCAGGGGCCCAGCAGGGTTCACCCGAGAGGAAAGCCAGCAGGGCCTCCTGGGCGGGGTGCACAGACACAGCCTCAGGCCTGCTATGGGGGAAGTGGCAGCCAGGCCGCAGACTGGTGTGCCCAGGAACAGAAGGAGACGGAGCTCTGGCTTGTTTGTGTACAGCAGGACTTTTATTGGGGCCACAGGGCTGGCTCTGCATAGCTGCCCATTTGCTGGGCCCGTCAGGGGCCCCGTCACAGGCTGAACCAGGCAGGGACACCGCCATGCCGGGGGTCACTGCTCCGCCGCTGCCGCTGCCGCTGCTCCTCCATAAAGTGGTCCTGGAGGTGGGCGTCAGCACTGCCCTCGGGGCCCTGCTCCTTCTCGGGAAACAGGTTGGGGAACGTGAAGGTCTGTCCGTGGGCCTACAAAGACAGGCAATGAGACAAGCAATGGGTGACGGCCAGGGGTCGCTGCGGGCCACCACGAGGACAGCTGCCCATACCCCTGCTCCCCGACCCTTTCAGAAATGCCCTGTGGGGGAAGAGCAACCCTCCGTACCCTCTCTGACAAGGGCAGGCAGACAGACAGACAGCACCTCCTCACCGAGCCCTGTTCAGTCGACCTGTGATGAAATCTCTGCTGCCAGGCAGGCCAGATACAGCCTGGCCAGCAGGCCAGGGTCCCTGGCCATACCTGCCTGGTGGCCGGAAACTACTCCTCCTCAGCAGTGCCTTCCCCTCTCAGACCCTCGACACCGGTGTGGCCTCATCAAAGCCACCATCACGGGCAGACCACTGTACCCAGAGACCTTCACCACCATAGAGGTCCCCCGCCCCAAGCTAAGGCCCTCAGGAAAACGCACCTAACGGACAGAAAAGTGCCCACGGCAGCAGACTGTGAGACTGGATGGCTCTGCATGTTAACTGGCCCTGTGTCCCCCACTAATCGTTCAGAACGTGCCCGGGCTGGCCTGGTGCCGACCTGACCCCAAGGGGTCAAGATGCCGGCCTGAGAGGGGCCCTATGGACACAAGCTGCCCTTCCATCTGGAAATATCAGTCAGCTGCTCAGGAGATTCAGAGCGGAGAGGAAATGGCAGAGAGAGGAGCCGGGCTCGGCCCCTCTGTCCCCACTGCTCCTGCACAGGGAGGACCAGAGAGGCCATCCAGGTCTGGGAAGTTTTAATGAGTCAGATCAGGATCGCGTGGTCTTGGAGACCCCCGTCTGTGGGGCAGTGTGGCTGTGGGCAGGCGGCCAAGTCTGACGTGCAACACCCTGGGCCAGGCTGGTGGTTTGTACGTTCCGCTCACAAAGAAGCACGAGGCCCGTGCATGCGGTAGCTGGCGGCACAGGATCGGTTTACACGGCGCAGGGACTTCCCTTCTTTCTTAAGATACCAAAGGGCAGTATTTGCCATGCAAGTGTGCTGCCCTGAAGGGGGATCTGTGTTGAATAGTGAGGTGACTCTGTTAGCTGGCTGAGGCTGGGGAAGCCCAGATGCCATTCTGAAGTATGAATGTGAAGACGGCAATTTATGACTTCGGGGGAATATGGAGGGGCCCTCGGGAGAAGCCCTGGCTTCTCACTGCACACAAAAACCACTTGTAGGTGCCCAAGTGACAGGCAACCAGGGGCTCACACGATGTCCCCTTTCTATCTCAAGTAACCTTGGACCTTAGAAAAGATGCCAGCCTCACCCTTCAAGGAGGGGAGCAGGCTGGTCGGTGGAACACAACAGGAAAGGGGAAAAACATCCCCATAAAAAGTAAAAAACAATCCTGGCTCCCAACTTGCCCGCGTTGGCCTTTCCGGCTTTTGTCTGTACCCGGGCCTGGCTGCCGCCACCTGCCCACGGGCAGCCCGTTCTCGGACTTGCCCTTGTCTGCCCCGTCATCGTTAAACGTGGTTCTGTGTCAACCTGGCTGCTGCAGGCAGCCCACTGCCACGGGTCAAAGGTCCTTTGTTATTTGGGTAGTGGTGGTGCTTTGGAGAGTGCAGGGGACTCAGGCCAAAGAGATGTTTATCAGGCTGTCAGAGGAAAACTGTGTGACTCCCAGGGCGCGGGAGCGCGCCTCTCCACAGCAGCCAACTCAAAATAAATCTGATAATTTAATTTGTGCTTCTGATGGTCCCCATGTGTGTGTTACAATTTGCTCTGTTATTAGAAGCCCAGTCGGGGGCCCAGGACCAACCCTGGGAGGAAGAGCTTCATGGATGGGCGGCCGAGAGGGGCCTCTGAGCCCCAGGTCCCCTTTGAAGTGGGACAGGGACCACGTGGGGACAGGACTGAATGTCCCGGCAGCTCCAGGGCAATTCAAAGGGGGGGGGGGAGGCGGGGGCACGTCACAAATGTTAATTCTGGAACTGCGAGGCCGGCACAGGACACCGCTGCGCCCAGTTGCTGCGCCGTGTCTCTCGCGGCCCTGATTTCACGGCGGCAGCTGCAGACACCCGGTCTGGGCCTGCTCAGGTCAGCTTTCACGGCCGAGGTGGGGCCCCGAGAAAAATGCAGGGGCTCAGATGACTCAAAAGCCACTTGTAACTGTAGCCCGCCTCCTGAAGTGGCTGGTGGTGGATGCCGGCACATGGACGTCAACCCGCATGCCACGCCGGGGACAGATGGTGGCCGATTTCACGCCAGGACACACAGGCCTTTATAAGGCCAATGGCCGTGCGCGTTGCTCGGATTGGCTAGTTTTACGTACAGCAAATATCAGGCCAAATAATGGGGGGGGGGGCCCTGTTTAGAACAACAAATGTACTACTTTTCAGAAAAGCAGCCATTTCCACCAGTCTTTCCAAAAACGGCCTTCTCACCCTAGAATCAGCCAGTTGGCTGTCAGGATGTCGTCCCAATAGCGCTACTGCCATCTAGTGGTCAGGACCGGCAGCTCTCACAGAGCTCCCCTCCGGGGATGTGCACACTCGGGGGAACCCGAGGCAAGGGTCTTCTATGCAAAATGGGGGGCCCCAAGGCAAGGGTCTTCTTCCAGGGCTGTGCGTCCAGTATCCTAGTCTTTAACACTTTTAAAAAGGGTCAAGAAGAGTGTCAAGTGTCTCAATCTCCCTTGGACTCAAAGCACAGAACCTAGGCACGGGCTTGGCGATCCCAGTCTTGCCCATGGCCACTCTGGGCTTTGACAAAGGCCTCCGTGGGGTACGTTAGGCCTTTTCCCTGGAGCTGGGCCAGGCCACTCCAGAGAGCAGTGCCCACGCCCCTGCGATGTGCTCACAGACAGGGCGCCCAGAGTATGGACACACCTGGACCACCAGGCGAAGGTGACCAAGCTCATGCCTGGATGAGGATCCAGGGTCCACCCAGTGGGAGGTGCTGGGCCCACACCGACTGAGGGTCCAGGGTCCACTGGGGGGTGGGCTCCGACCTCAGGACAGGCCAGGTTTGGCTGAGCTCTAAGCCCGAGCCCCCTGCCTACACCCTTCGCTCCCAGCAGCATCGCACTGTCCCCTTGCCTGGAGCCCCCAAAGACAGCACTGAATGGGGGGCCTCCTGTGTGGTGGAGCCCACACCCCAGGGCTGGGGCTACTCTGCCTGTGGCTCCTGAGGGCTGTGTCCACGGGCCTCCCAGCCCCACACGGGCCTCCCAGCCCCACACGGGCCTCCCAGCCCCACACGGGCCTCCCAGCCCCACACGGGCCTCCCAGCCCCACACAGGCCTGAGCTCAGGCCTGGCTCTCAAGGCCCCTGCCCCGCCCACCCGCCTGAGGCCTCGAGCACTCGGCAGTACTCACCAACTGCACGTAGGCGACCTTGTAATCTGGCTTCTTCACCCTCACGTGTCTGTGATCCCGCTTCCTGTTGGAACCTGGACATGGGGGTGGGGGGAGAGAAAAAATGGTTCTCTGCTCTGAACACAATGAGACTGAGAGCCCCCTTTCTAGAAAAAGCCATTAGTAAATTAAATGTCCCGCAAACGGCAGCCCACTGGGCTCGGACAAGGACTGCCGTAAAGTCTGAGTTACGTTCTTGGGGGCGCTTCCCTGGACAAGTCGCCATGCTCTCCCTCCAAACTGCAGGAGCCCCAAGTACATCAGGATGGTGACCCCAGTGCCGGGCCAGGGTCAGCGAGGCCACTGGCGTGGGTCTGTGGGCTATGTCCTTGGGCCTCGCTCTGAGGACAGGGTCACAGCTCAGCAGCAAAGGACGTGGACAGGAGAGGAAAGAGACTTTGCTGAGGAGCCTCAGCCACCCCCGTGGGGCCCCATCTCTGAGGCAGAGGAGCTAACAGGCTGCCAGGACTGGAGGCTGAGGGGTGTCCTGGGGAGCTGGTGGGCTATGGGGGATGAGTGGGGCTGGAGTGCCACAGGGGATTGGCTCAGAGCAAACTGTGGGGATAGTCTGCCTGAGTTCCAGGGCTGGCTCTGCCACCACGTCAATGTGGCCCTGGGCAGGTGACCTCCATCCCTGTGCCTCAGTTTCCTCCTGCGCCCACTGCAGGGGCCGTGCAGAGAGCAGGACAGCGTTAGAGCCAAGCTGCCCCTGACCACGCTCACCGTGCTGCACCCGTGTCCGCACGGCCGCCACCGGCACCTGGTAGATACTCTCTAGGTAGTTCCTGAGGTCCACCCTGGTCATCCTGGAGATAAGGAGAGAGAAGTCTGACCCAGGCTGCTGAGGGTGAAGGGTGGGAGGCTCAGGGCCGCATGGCAGGGCACTCCACCCACACATGGAGTGAGGCTAGGCTGGGCCAGGAGTACCTCCCTTCCAACCACATGGGCACCTTGGTGACCAAGCGGGGCACCAGGGCATGGCTATTGTCCACCTCATTGCCTCCAACCACCTCCTGAGAGCCAGTGCCAGGCAGGGCACCAGGACAGATAGGCAAGCCCACGTTCCTCCCCATAGGGTCTGCATAGTCATGAAGCCTTGGGCCCCAGGCCTCATCTGCCCTTGCCCTTGAAGGCCAAGGGACACCGACCCTCCAACTGTAGGCAAATACTCAGCCCCCAAAGTCTGGTCACAGGGGGATGGCGGCGTTCCCCCGCGGCCACACAGTGCTGGCCCCAATGGACTGTACGGAGCTCAGCAGCTGTGGACACAGACGGAGCCTGACATGTTGGAGGGGCTCCTGTGTTGCACATGGAAGCACGCTCCCCCAGCCTCCAGAAGCCTGGCCAGGAAGCAGCAGGAGAATCGGCCGAACACTCTAGGAGAGAGTAATCTGCTGCCTCAGTCATTCAGTGGGAGCCCCCAGGTAGAGGGAGAGCAGGGCTGCATGTCAGGTGCCCCCAAGGCGCTACAAGGCCGCACCCCATCAGCTTCTGCTGAGCAGGCAGCCTGGCAGCTCCCATAGTGGGAACCCACCCTGTGAGCCGGGTTATGCAATGTCACCCCCCCACCCCCACCACAGCTTACTCCAGGGGGATCCGGAACTGCACGGTGTCTTCCGGCTGTGCCGTGCCGGGCCGCACCAGCTGGATGAAGAAGTTAGTACGGAACACGCGGAGCTGGGGACCGCCCAGCTGGTACAGCGGGTACCTGTGGAGAGTAGTGCGTGTGAAGACCTAAAAGACCGGCCCCCCAACCTGTAGGGCCCCTGCTGGGCACAGGCCTTGCTGGCCCCTCTGTGGGTGGGCACCCAGTTCTAAGGATGGAGTATCCAGAGGAGCAGGCCTGACTTGTTTTACCGGCGGGGGCGGGGGGGAGGGCAGCAGTGGTTCAGGCCCAAGGGAAGGTGGCCATCAGGGGCTCATGCCTTCCCCCTGGTGACCAACTGTGGCACTGCAGTGGGCGGAGGGAGCTGGGGACACTTGGCAACTGTGGACATGGGTGGGGAAGCCCCCATGTCTTTGGACCCTGCATTTGGGGCCCGAGAGGCACATTTGCCTAGGGGTCTAAAGGCGCTGAGGAGGAAGACGCAGTTTGATGGGTCTGCAGCATGACCGGCCAGGAGGGGCTGGAGTCGGGTCCATCCTTTCCATGTCCTCACACCCACGCTGACCCCGGGGCCTCAATCCTAGCTCTGAACTGACCCACACTGCTGACCCTCCTCCTGCGGCCTCCGCTCCTGGGTCTGGAACACACTGTTCCACCTGATGGGGCCAGCCCCTCTCCCTCTCCTTAGGGGAGCCTCAGCCCACCTCACCCTGTCCCCACGGACCCACCGACCACCTTGCCCGAGGTTTCACCATCCCCTTGGCCTCCACTGTGCCCTGGGTATTTCATGAGCACCTCAAACTTATCTCGAGTGGAACCCTTCACTTTTCCTCCTTCCTAACAGAACCTGGCTCCCTGCCCGTGGCCCTAGCTCCCCGGGCCCCACCAGTGACTCACCCCCACCCCACCCGCATTCCACCCCTGAGCAAGTCCCATCAGCCCCCTCCAAAGCTGCTCTGGTGCACGGGGGGGGGGGGGGGTCCTGGCTGCACCTCCGCCCTGCTTCCTCTCCCACCTCCCACAGCCACCCGCCCCGGCCCTGCTCTCTGCGACTCACTGAGGCAGCCACAGCTCCAAGTTTCAGTCCTCAAGGCAGAGCCTGTCTTGATCCCAGTTAAGCTCCAGCCCCCACCTAGCCCCCAGCAGGAAAGTTTGCTGAGGGAGGCCCTGTGGTCTGTACACCTCCACCTGCCCTGGCAGCCCTCTCCCTGCCCCCGCCCCCCAGCTCTGTGCAGGGGCCCCCGAGTCTGCACTGCCGACACCCCACATTCTAACCACCCACTGGATGCCTCCCCACGGATGCATCCACGCAGCACATCCAAACACACTCACCACCAGACCCCCAAACCGACCCAGCAGCTGACCTGCTTTCCCTCCTTTACTGTCACTCATCACCCAGAAACACTAAGAGTCCCCCGTTTAAATTCCAGGGCAGACGTGAAGGAGACAGGGCCCTGACCTCACGACTCTTGTTCTCTGGGACCCTCCTGGTACGGCCATGTGGGGAGGGACGGGGGCCCAGGGCTGAGCTGGGATCAACAGTCTTAGACCCTCCTAGAAACCAGTGTTTCCCCACTCCCTTCTCCTCCAGGGGAGTCTGGCCCCGCTTCCTGTAAGCAGGCCTCTCCACCTTGGCGGGACTGCTGACATCAGGCGGCCTCTTTACAGGAAGGGGCCTCCTGTTCACGCGGGGGGCTTAGTGGCTCCCGCACCCCGGTGTCTGCAAACATCGCCACGAGTCCCCTGGGGACAGAATCGTGGGTTGAGAGGCGCTGCTGCAGGTTAAACGCTGTGGTCGCTGCCCAGCCCAGGCCTCTTCCTGCGCCCCCCCAGGCGGGCGGGACCCCCGCCGCCCCGCAGCGCCCTTCCTGCCCCCCACTCGCTCAGGTTGCCTCCTCCCCTCGGAAGGCTTCGAGCCTTCGCCTGGGCCCCACCTCCCCACGTGCCCGGGGCCCCCACAGCCCTTGGCCTGTGCCCTCGCGGCCCGGCGTGCTCCGCAGCTCGGGGGCCGGGGACCGTCTCTCTCGCCCCGGCCTCACGGCGGGGCCGGCGGCGCCCACGCCAGGGCCGGGGTCCCCCAGGGTGCCCGCGGGGGGGTCTGCCGCGTCGGGGCGCCCCGGGTGCGCGTGCTTGTGCCACTGCGGGGGCGCCCGCGGCAGGGCGGGGCGGGCCGGGCGGCCGGGCGGCCGGGCGGGGGCCCTACTCACAGCACGTTCCGCGCCATGGCGGCGCTTCCGGTCCGGCGGGCGGAAGGAGCGGCGCCAGGCCGGCCCGCTGGCACAGCGCCCCCTCGCTCCCGGAGGCCGCGCCCGCACGCCCGCGCGCCCGCACGCCCGCACGCCCTGCACCGCCGCCCGCGCCCCGCAGGCCCCGCACTGCGGGCCTCTCCGCACGGCCTGACCACGCCCACGCACTGCCGCAGGCTCGGCCCCGCCCGCAGCCCGTCCACCCACGCAGATCCCGCCCAGCGGGCCTCACCCGCAGGGCTGGCCCCACACGGTCCCGCCACGCCCTGCACCAGCCACGCCCACTCCGCACTGGCCACGCCCACCCCGCGGCAGTCACGCCCACCCCGCACTAGCCACGCCCGTCCCCGCAGCAGTCACGCCCACCCACCGTCACGCCCACCCCCGCACTAGCCACGCCCATCCCCGCAGCAGTCACGCCCACCCGCACTAGCTACGCCCACCCCGCACTAGCCACGCCCATCCACCAAGCAGTCACGCCCACCCGCACTAGCTACGCCCATCTCCGCAGCAGTCACGCCCACCCCGCACTAGCTACGCCCGTCCCCGTAGCAGTGACGCCCACCCACCGTCACGCCCACCCCCGCACTAACCACGCCCATCCCCGAAGCCCGTCCACCCACGCAGGTCCCGCCCAGCTGGCTTCATCTGCAAGGCTCGTCCCACACGGTCCCGCCCACGCCCCGCACCAGCCACGCACATCCACGCAGCAGTCACGCCCACCCACCAGCCACGCCCAGCGGCACTAGCCACGCCCACCCCGCAGCAGTCACGCCCACCCGACCAGCCACGCCCATCCCCGCGCGGGAGCTTCGCCCACAGCGCACACCCAGTCCACACCCTCGCAGGTGTCTGCACTCCTCTGGGCCACTGATCTGTACCCCGTCACATCTCGCCGTTTCTCCAATTCCCCCCTACCCATCCGCGGCTCACAGGCCCCACCCCGCACCCCGCAGACCCCCGAACACCCCTGGTTGCCTATGCCCAGGGGCTGCCCCAACGCATGGCCATGCTCTTCCAGCTGCTGAAGGAGGGGATATGGGGACGTGGGGCGGAGAGAGCTTGTCGAGGGTTCGAGGCTGACCGTCCCCCGTAGGCCCTAGCCTTGGCCATTTTTCCTTTCCCTGTTCCCCACCCCCCCGCCAGCTCTCATCATCCCCCCATCAGTCTTCCGCCCCCCCACCCCTTCCCCATTCCAAGGGCTCCCCAGCCACTAGCTGCTGACCCCTTTCCAGGCTGCACTGCTCCAGCCTGGGCACGGCTCTCACCCAGAGGGACCCTCTCTTCGTTAGGGCCCAGTCTGGGCCTCAGCCTGCTCTGCCCTTATCTTCCATGGCAGCTATCTCGGAACAGGGGCTACAGGAATGGGCAACTGAGCTCAGACCTGTCCAGACCAAGGACGTGGTCCTCGTCTGCAGGTCCCCCCCTCCTAGACGTCTCGGCCTGCCATCTTTGGGCCACTGCTCAGCCCCCTGTCTTCCGGTCAGACTGACTTGTTTCCCTCTGCACCCCAGAGCCCCGGAGGCCAGGGAAGTGGGGGGTCAGGGGAGTTGTAGGAGGAGGGACTCCAAGGGGATCATTGGGGGCTCTGATGGGGTCAGAGCAGGAGGCGAGACCTGGTGCTGGGGACAGAGGAAGCCTGAGGGGCAGGGGGGTGGTGGAGAAGCAAGGTGAAGGGGCTTTCTGGGGGCCCTAGATGAGCAGTGGGTTTTTGGTGTTAGATGAGCAGGTCTGCGAGAGACAGGACACTGGAGGCCTGTTATTCCTGTGGCATTAGGGTGCCGAACACAGGGACACCTTGACCCCACTTACAGAGGAGGGAGGCACTGAATGAGGCTGGGCACTGGAGAGAGGTTAGGTGGGACCCTAGGGGACAGCCTGTCCGCTGGGGGAGGAAGAGGGCGTCCAGGACAAGGCCACCAGCTCACAGGTTAGAGGGTGGTGGCCGCAAAGGAGATGGAAGTGTGGAGATGTGCAGCTGGAGAGGAGGGCTGTACACCGCTGGCTGTGCCAGGGCCTCATGAGGTTGGCAAGGGAGCAGCAGGGTGGAGGAGGGGGAGGGGTCAGAGAGCGTGGGGCTCCCGCCTGGGGCTCAGGGGGCATTCCGTTGCTTTTTATAAAGCAATGACTCTGTTCTTGGCCATTCTGATCTGAAGGCAGGATGTCCTCAGTGTAGCTGAAGATGGGTTCAGGGCTGTGTGGCTGATGGGTCCCCTCGAAGAGGAAGGAAGAGGAGAGGTCTGAGCTGGGTGCTGTGGTTCTTGATGAAGGAGGAGGCAGAGTGGGGTCTCATGGGTGGTGCAGACCCCTCACACTGCCTGTCACTTCCCTGGCTCTCCACCCACTTACTGGGGTTGCCCCATAACCAGAGAGACCATGGTGGCTCTGAGGTGGTGCGAGCCAGTGGGGGCCCTTCTCTATCCCCACCCACCCCCTCATCCTCCATCAGACAAGAAACCCACTGCCTCGACCACCTGCCTGTTACCTGAGGTCAACAGCCCAGCTTTACAGGGCCAAGGCTGCCAGCCATCCAGGATGCCCAGTTAAATAGGAATTTCGGATACATAACGAATTGGTTGAAGGATATCCTATGGGTATTTGGAATATATTTTTTAATTTTCACATCCATTTTTATTTGCTAGATCTGGCCACCTACTTGGGGCCCTACCAGGCACCTGTGTATCTGTGCACCTGCTCAGGGCTGGTGCTGGGGAACCCCCCAACCCAGGGCAGAAAAAGAGGGAGGGGCTGGGCTGGAGGCCTTCTGCGCGGTAGCTTCCCTGCTGAGCTGGTCAGGCTGGTGAGCCAGGGTGTTTTCCAGAGAGCAGGGAGCCCTGAAGGGCTTTCACAGGAGGGGCAGGATCTGCTAGCATCTTGGAAAGTGCCTTCAGGCCGAAGTGGGAAGCAGGGTATCAAGGAGGCCAGCTCAGAAGCTCTGGGGTACCCGGAACCAGGACAGGCTTCTCTGTGCCTCAGGGGCAGGAGAGGGTCCCCAGGAGCCTGCCTTCCCGGCCTGCCCATGTTCATTCACTCATTCTGCAAATACTTACTGGGAGTCGCTATGTGCTTAGAGGGGTTTTGGTGTTTGGAAAACAGCAATGCACAAAGAACTAGGCAGATAACATCCAGGCCTGCGGGAAGCTGGGTTTGCAGGGGTCAGACAAGCCAGATCCACACATGTAAATGAAGGATATCAGGTGCAAGCAGAGACGCGGGCTGCACAAAGATAAAAAGGAAGTAAAGCCTGAGAGGGTGACGGGATGCGGCAGGTGTGGAGTTCTAACAGACACTGAGAAGAGAGCATTTCGTGGCACCTGAGCAGCATGTGCAAGGGCCCTGAGGCCAGCACGCTGCCTGCCCAGGGGGAGGAGGGCAGTGTGGCTGGAGCAGGGGCCCCCTCCCCTCCCCAGATTTCTGCCAGAAGCGAGGTCTCCCTGAGGTCCTGAGTGGTGGGGTGAGGCCCTGGGGCTGAGAAGGGTTAGCCCTGGGGTCCGAGGAGCAGGTGCTGGGCAGAAATGCCCAAAGACCAGCCCCTGCGACCACTGGGGTCCTGCTGCCCAGGCAGCCGAAGCGGGGCTGGCAGAGAGGAGAGAGGGCAGTCGGGAGCTGCAGGGGTCTGGGTGACAGGGAGGGCCCCTCTTTCTGATTTATCCCCACTGGTTGTTGCACCTGATTCGGAACTGCTCTGTAAAACTCCGTTACAGTCACCCCGGCCCTGTGTTTTCACTTTCATTTGCACCTGACAACAAAAGCAGGCATAGCGGTATGCTGGCTCCCTAAGGAGTCCTCCACAATGGCACAATGGCACAATGGCACAATGGCACAATGGCACAATGGCACGAAGGTGAGGGATTTAATAACGACAAAGGTAAAAGGCATGGTGCTTCCTATCTGGCTTATGCGCACCTGCCTGAAAACCCATTGCAAGCCTATAAAGAACCAGAGTATTCTAGAAAGGGGCGGGATGTTGGGGTCTTGCCCCAGGGGGCTCCTCCATGAGGCAGGCCAACCAGCAGGGCCCAGATCCAGCCCAGGTCTGTGTGATTGAAAGCACCCCACCCTGAGCCTCTCTGGGTTGAATTTGTCCCCCCAAAAGACATTTCGAAGTCCTAACTCTTGTACCTGTAAATGTGGCTTAGTGTGGAATAAAGCCTTAGAAGATGTTCCGAAACCAGTTGCCATCAAGTCCATTCCAACTCATAACAACCCTACAGGACAGAGTAGAGCTGCCCTGCAGAGCTTCTAAGGAGCACCTGATGGATTTGAACTGCCGACCTTTTGGTTAGCAGCCATAGCCATTAACCACTATGCCACCAGGGCTTCCTGGAAGATGTTGGCAGTTCACGTAAGGTTACACTGGGGTAGGATAGGTCCTAATGTCATAGGAGCGATGTCTTTATTAAGGAGGAGAAGAGACAGAGGCACACGCACAGGGAATGCTGCCATGTGAAGATGGGGGCAGAGATAGGAGGGATGCAGCCATGAGCCAAGGGAAGCCTGGAGCTGCCAGAAGCTGGAAAAGGCAAGGAAGGAGCTTCCCCAGGAGCGCAGGGTCCTGCTGACACCCTGAATTCCAACTCCTAGCCTCCCGAACCTAGGGAGAAAGAGAGAGTATAAGCCCCCCCGGTTTGTGTGCTTTGTTCCAGCAGTCCCGGGACGTGGGTAGCAGTGGAAGTGGTCCCCTTCGTGAACAAATATGTGGCTTTGCCAGGAGAGGGCGGACACCCAGGCTGGGAAAGAGGCTGGGGGAGGGGGCTACTCAGCCATCCCTAGCACCCCCCTGGGCTGGCATACACCTCCCCCTTCCGTCTGGCTTAGAAGCCTCACCTGCTTTGGGGCTCTGAGTGAGCCACCTCCCTAGACCTATGGTCACCCACCTACAAAACAGGTTTGAAGAGCCTGGGTGTGCTGCCTGAAGATTTGCCATCCAGCCTGGCCAGCAGGGCGGGAAAGTGCTACGGGCCCGTGTGACATTAAAGTCTTGGTGGCTTTCTTCTCTAGAAGGCCCCTTGAACCCCCTCGCCACCAGTGTCTACCTTTCCCTCTGGATCCCTGATTCCCAGGGGGTGATGGCTGTCCATCCCTAGCCAGGGTCTGGCACACAGGAGACATTCCATAAAAGAAATGGTTGTTATCACTATCATTGTAGTTAATGACTGTTAAGTTGGCTCTGACTCATTGTGACCTTATATATAACAGAACTCGAAACTTTGCCAGGTCCTTCACCACTCTCGCGATCGTTGGTATGTCTGACTCTGTTGTTGTGGCTACTGGGTCAGTCCATCTCATGGAGGGTTTCCCGTGTTTTCACTGACCATCTACTTTATCAACCATGATGTCCTTCTCTAGCAATTGGTCTTCTGTGATGACGTGTCCAAAGTAAGGGGGCCGAGGTCTCTACAGTCTGGCTTCTAAGAAGCATTCTGGTTGTTTTTCTTCTAAGACTGATTTATAAATTTCATGGATAAAACATAGTGTCTCAATTTTTATATACTTTTTTGTGCATTTATCAGCCATCTGTATTTCTTACTCTATGAATTGTCTATTTATGTCTTTTGTTCATTTTTTTCTCATTCGGATGTTAACGGTTTTCTTCATACACTAATTATTTTATCCCCTTGTCTGTCAAATTGGACTCAAAATATTTTCCCAGTTTCTCACTTGCCTTTCAATATTTTAAAGCAGCTTTCTTGGGGTATAACTGATACATAATAAGCTGTACCCATCTAAAGCATAAATTTGTCAAGCTTTGATGTACGCAGTTTACAGTTTTGACTTATTGCAGTTGGTTTCAATTGATTCATTTTGCTTCTTAGCATAGGTCATGTTTTTCTGTTCTTTTGCCTGCCTGATAAT
Source organism: Loxodonta africana (assembly GCF_030014295.1). Taxonomy (NCBI): domain Eukaryota; kingdom Metazoa; phylum Chordata; class Mammalia; order Proboscidea; family Elephantidae; genus Loxodonta; species Loxodonta africana. The sequence continues at coordinate 2,130,155 of NC_087348.1, read as the reverse complement.
TTTTTATTGATTTCTAGACATTGTGATATCTTACCTTGGTCAAGGTGCTAGACGTTTTTGTATTTCTATAAACATTCTTGAGCTTTGTTCTGGGATGTTGTTCAGTTACTTGGAAATGGTCTTCCCCTTTCAGATCCTGCCTTTATGATTTGTAAGGTGGGTCTGGAACAGCATTCAGTCTGGGGTTAATTATTCCCACAATTGAGGCAAGACCTTCCTGTGCACCCCACCCAGTGCCCATGAACTATGAGCTTTCCCAGCTGGCTGGTGGGAACGGGCACTGTTCCCAGCCCTGGTGAGCATCAGGACTGTCCCTCTAGTCCTTTGGGGTGGTTCTTTCCCTGGCTCCATGGAGTACCCTCCTCACACGCACGTGCCGATCTGTGCCCTGATCCTAACCCTGCAGCTCTCCAGGGCTCTCTCTGCAGCTCTCTCCTCTCTGATCCTGTGTCCTGTGAACCTCAGCTGCCTTGGTCTCCCAGTGCCTAAGTTCACTGCCAATGTTGCCCCTTCCCAATAGAATGCCCTTCCCTCCCAGGGGGTACCCCTTGTCTGAATGGCATGTTCCCCATTTCCACCAACCAGTTGCCTTCGAGTTGACTTCAACTTATGGCAACCCCATGTGTGCAGAGTAGAGCTGTGCTCCATAAGGTTTTCATGTCTGTGACCTTTTGAAAGGAGACCCTCAGCTCTGTCTTCTCAACTCAGGGAGTCAGTTGGGTTCCCCCTTCCCACAGTACAGCCTGGGAACTCCCTCCAGGCAATAAGCTGGACAGTCGTAGGGCTCAACTTAATTGTATTCCATCTGTTAGGACCACTGCAGTTGATTGACCGATATCTGCTCTTGAAAAACCATTGTTTCATGTATTTATGTATTTTGTCTTTATTTTTTTTATTGTTTCAGGAAGGAGGATAAGTCTGGTACCTGTTACTTCATCTTGGCGAGAAGAGGAAGTCTGCCTTTCAGTTTTGATGGACAGTTATGATATACAGAAATTGTAATTTTTAAGTAGTGACATTCACTGGCTTTTCCTTTTCCCCTCTGATTCTACTATTGTGTTTAAGCTTAAAAAATTTTTCCCAGCGTGAAAGCAGATAAACATGCACCTAAAATTCTTTCTAGTTTTATTTTTAACATGTTTTTTTTTTCTGCAGTGAACTCTCTAATTCTTCTGGACTGTATTTCATAGATACTGTTTTTTGGTTATTGTAGTTATGTGAAATGCTCAGCATCTCTCAAGCTGAAATAACTGAAGAAAAATGTCTTGCTTTGAGTCGCAACATTGTAGGATTCTACGGGCAAAATATTGAATGATGCAGGAAGTATCAAAAGAAGATGGAAGGAATACACAGAGTCATTATACCGAAAAGAGTTGGTTGATGTTCATCCACTTTCAAGAGGTAACATATGATCAAGAACTGATGGCGTGAAGGAAGAAGTCCAAACTGCACTGAAGGCATCGGTGAAAAACAAGGCTCCAGGAATTCATGGCATACCCCCTGAGATGTTTCAACAAATGAAGGCAGCGCTGGAAGTGCTCATTCGTCTATTCCAAGAAAATTGGAAGACAGCTACCTGTCACTTTGAGGACGAAGGTGCGCCTGACCCAAGCCATAGTGCTTTCAGTCGCTTCATATGAATATGAAAGCTGGACGATGACTAAAGAAGACTGAAGAAGAATCGATGCATCTGAATTAAGGTGTTGGTGAAGGATGTTGACTGTACCACGAACTGCCAGAAGAATGAGCAAATCTGCCTTGGAAGAAGTACAGCCAGAATGTGCCTTAGAAATGAGGATGGCAAGACTTTGTCTTACGTGAGACTTCATCTTAGGTACTTCGGACACGTTATCAGGAAGGACCAGTCCCTGGAAAAGGACATCATGCCTAGTAAAGTCAGCAAAAAACAGAAAGACCCTCAATGAAATGCACTGACGCAGTGGCTACAACAATGGGCTCAAACACAGCAATGCTTGTGAGGACGGTGCAGGACCAGGCAGGGTTTCGTTCTGTTGTACATGGGGTCGCTATGAACTGGAACCGACTCGATGGCACCTGCCAGCAACATCAACAACAGTTATGGGAAACTCATGGTGACCCCATGTGTTTCAGAGTAAAACTGTGCTCCGTAGGATTTTCAGTGGCTGTAATTCTTATGGAAACAGATTGCCAGGCCTTTCTTTCAAGACACTGCTGGGTGGGTTCGAACCGCCAATCTTTAGGTTAGTTGTTGTTGTTGTTAGGTGCCGTTGAACTGGCTCAGACTCATGCTGACCCTGTGTACAACAGAAGGAAATACTGTGCAGTCCTGTGCCTTTCTCACATTGTTACGCTTGAGGCCCTGGTTGCAGCTACTGACTCAATCTATCTCATTGAGAGTCTTCCTCTTTTTCGCTGACCCTCCACTTTACCAAGCACGATGTCCTTCTCCAGGGACTGACCCTCCTGACAACATGTTCAAAGCATGTGAGACGTAGTCTCACCATCCTTGCTTCTGAGGAGCAATCTGGCTGTACTTCTCCCAAGACAGATTGGTTCGTTCTTTTGGCAGTCCATGTATATTCAATATTCTTCGCCAACACCACAATTCAAACGTGTCAATTTTTCTTCGGTCTTCCTTATTCGTTGTCCAGCTTTCACATGCATATGAGGCAATTGAAAACACCATGGCTTGGGTCAGGCGCACCTTAGTCTTCAAGGTGACGTCTTTGCTTTTTAACACTTTAAAGAGGCCCTTTGCAGCAGATTTGCCCAATGTAACGCATCCTTTGATTCCCTGACTGCTGCTTCCTTGGCTGTTGATTGTGGATCCAAGTAAAATGAAATCCTTGACAACTTCAATCTTTTCTCTGTTAATAATGATGATGCTCATTGGTCCAGTTGTAAGGATTTGTGTTTTCTTTATGTTGTGGTGCAGTCCATACTGAAGGCTGTGGTCTTTGATCTTCATCAGTAAGCGCTTCAAGTCCTCTTCACTTTCAGCAAGCAAGTTTGTGTCATTTGCATGAGGCAGGTTGTTAATGAGTCTTCCTCCAATTCTAATGCCCTGTTCTTCTTCATATAGCCCAGCTTCTCAGATTATTTGCTCAGCATACAGATTGAATAAGTATGGTCAAAGGATACAACCCTAATGCACACCTTTCCTGACTTTAAACCGCGCAGTATCCCCTTGTTTTGTTTGAACGACTGCCTCTTGATCTATGTAAAGTTTCCTCACGAGCACAATTAAAAAAAAAAAAAATTCTGAAATTCCCATTCTTCACAGTGTTACCCATAATTTGTTATGTATGATCCACACAGTCGAATGCCCTTGCATAGTCAATAAAACACAGGTAGACATCTTTCTGGTATTCTCTGCTCTCAGCCAGGATCCATCTGACATCAGCAATGATACCCCTGGTTCCACGTCCTCTTCTGAATTGCTGCTTGAATCTCTGGCAGTTCTCTGTCGGTATACTCCTGCAGCTGCTTTCGGGTGACCTTCAGCAGAATTTTACATGTGTGTGATATTAACCATATTGTTCAGTAATCTCTGCATTCCGTTCGTAGTTGAGAGTAAGCCATTTGCATCATCCAGGAACCTTCTGGAATGTATTTTGTTGTTTGGTGTGAAATGAAGACCTCATTGCCTTTCTTTTTCCCCTCCCAAATATATATCTGATTTTCTCCACCTCATTTGTTAAACATCCCAGCCCTCTTGCGTTGGCTGTGTTGCACCCAGGTTCTCACATGTACATGGTATCATGCTGATCAGTACTGTAGAATGAGAACCTATTTCACAGTCTGTACCAGTGGATGGTGGGGGCTTATGAGCTATGGTTAATGGTTGAGTCCACTGCTTAGCAGCCATGTGACCCTGGGACTTTGCTTGGCCTATTCTGAGCTTCAGCTTGCTCCTCCGGAAAATGGAAGTGAGAGCGTCCATCCGCCCCAGGGCTGCCGTGAGGATTACACCAGGTGAAGCAGACAGCTGCTTGGCAGGAACGCTGGCCGGAAGGGAGCGCTGGGCAACATCAACTAGCATTACCTTCACTTTTTGTAGTTGCTCTTAATTTTCACAGTTTTCTTAGTCATTCTTGCTTATTTTTTTTTTCTATGCATTTTTATGAATTTTAGCATCACTTTACCTAGTACCCTCCCACTCCTGGTCCACCTCTTGCCCCGCAAACAATCCTACTTGAATTTTGACTGAAAATCCAGCAAACCTATAAACTAATTCAGGATGAAGTTCTTCCCAACCAGGAATGTGGTGTGTTTTTCAATTTTTTTTCTTTTCAATCTTGTTTCTCTATTTCTCATTAAAGTTTGTAATTTTCTTCATATAGGTCCTGAACATTTCTTAAGAGGGCAACTGCTAAGTGTTTTTAGGCTCTTTGTTTTTAGTGGGAATACATTTTTTAAAAAATCTACTTTATCTTCTCACTGGCTGTTGCTAGAGAACAATTTTTTTTAAATGATTTAAAATATGTATTTGCGTCTGGCTACTTTCCTGAATTCTCTCATTCATTCTGAAAGCTTTTCCGTTGACTCTCTTGGGGATCCTAGGAATGTGGTGTTTTGGTCTCCTTCTCTCCAGAAGTTATACATCTTGTTTCCGTTCAACATCTTTTGCATTGTCCGTGATTTCCAGACCCATGCTCGACAGTAATGGTAAAAGCAGGCATCCTTGTTCTTGTTTAGTTCCTGTCTCGTCCTGGGACGCTGTCAACATTTCACCAGCCACTGGCAGGTAAAGGAAGGGTGCGTTTACAATTTCCTACAACTTCTCGAGTTTATGTTTTGTTTTGTTCTCAGAAACAAGCGCAGAATTGTAGTAAACGCACTTCCCTGGTATTTACAATTACGAACTATTTAAGAGCTCTCAGAAGGTAAAAATAAAAACATGAACAACTGCCATCTGCCTACCCACCCATTGCATAGTTTAAGGAAGAAAACATGGCAAATTCCCCGCAGTGCCCTTGAAGCCCCTTCCCAACAGAAGGCCCTTCTCTCCAGAGGGCACCCCTCATCTCAGTGCCATGCTCCTCCTCTCCACCGCCAACCAGTTGCCATACAGTGAGCTCCGTATCATGGCGACGCCGTGTGCACAGAGCAGAACTGCTCCGTAGGGTTTTCACGTCTGCAGCCTCTCAGAGGCGGATCACCAGGCCTTTGCTCAGAAGAGCCTCTGGGTGGCTCAAAGTGCCAACCTCTGTGTCAGTAGCCCAGCACTTAGCCGTTTCAGCCGCCCGGACCCCTTCCTCATTTCCAGGCAGATATAATTCATCGGTATATTTAAATTTTTAAGTAAGCAGTGTCATACTGCTGCTTTCCTTCAGCAATTTACCCCTGGCCCTCCCCTCCACTCCCAACATTGTGGATTCAAGGCTTCTCCAGGGGTCACACGGAGCTGTGGGTCGTTGGTTTTAACTGTGCAGGACACATTTATGAACAGACTGCAATTTACCTACCCATTCTCCTTGCTGAAGCTAAAGAACCTTCTAATTTGGGGCAAGCACAAACAGTGCTGCCACGTACGTTTTTGTGTCTGTGTGTGGGTGTTTGAGTGTGTCTACGTGTGTATCCTCCTGTGTGTGTGTGTGTGTGTGCATGTGTGTGCGTCCTCGTGTGTGTGTCCATGTGTGTCCAAGTGTGTGTCTGTGTGTGTGTGCCTGTGTGTCTTTGTGTGAGTGTGTATCCTGAAGTGGGATGGCTGGACTGAGGCATAGGTGTCTTCGGGGTGAACAGGCATAGCCGGCGGCTCTCTCGGGTCATCACCTCCTCAACATGGCTAGCGCCCCACAGCCTCAGTGCCTGATACTTTTCCGCTGTAATTTGCTGCATCTGCTTTCGGTCCCACCCCTCCGTGAGTCATTTGAAAGTGAGCTGCCCTCATCATACGGTGGGTAAGAGGGTCACAAACATGTGTCGTCATACGCAATCAAGGCTCATGTGTCGTGTTTGCCACATCTCTTTGGTCTCTGTTAATCCAGAACAGCCCCCCCACCGCCCACTCTATACTCTTTTTTGTCTTTTAGGTCAGTGATGGCTTTGGAGTCCAGACCAGCGGTCCTGGATTTGCTGAGTGGTTTCTTCATGATTCGATTCAGGCTGGACTTGTTAGCGTCAGGAGGCAGGCAATGCCTGTTGTCCGATGATTGGAGACGCTAAGATAGATCACTTGGTGGAGGTGGTGCCAAAGGAACACTTTTGACTTTATAATTGTATTAATCGGTCAGGTCACGCTTCGAGCCTGAATATTCAATCCCTCCCCCCACCGCGTTAACTTCTTGCCCAGTTATCTTAGCATCCACTGATGACCTTTGCTTCCGTCACCGATGACATTAATGGCAGTCTACTGATTCTCTCCTTCCCTCTCCATTGATGAAGCTGCCTTCTTCTGCAAAGGTTAGCTTCTCCTTCTCTTGGCCGACATCTCCATGTCTTCATCTAATTAGCCTTTAGGAAGGCTTGGTGGCTCAGTGGTAGAATTCTCTCCTCCCATGTGGGAGAACCAGGTTCGATTCCTGGCCAGTGCACCCCCTGTGGCTTTCATGTTGCCACGATGCAGGCTGAGATGGATGAGGAAGAAAGGCCTGGCCATCTACTTCCAAAAATCAACCAATGGATCACAGTGGTCCAATTCGCAACCAGTCATGGGGATGGTGCAGAACCAGGCGTGGCTTTGTTCTGTTAACCATGGGGCCGCCATGAGTCGGGCTGGCGGCAGCAACAACAGGGGTGGTATGCAGCAGCATCTTGTGTGGGTTTTAATTAGATTCCCCAATGAGGACTTTTCAAGTATTTGTTGACCTTCAAGTTTTCTTCTCTGTGAACTGCTTATTCACACCCTATGCCCATTTTTCTATTCAGTTGTTTGCTTTTTCCTGATGGTGTGTTAAAGCTCTTTGCACGCAGCAAAGCCTAATTCTCTGTCAGTGATAATGTGCTTCAGATATTCCCTCCTGGGGGATGGCTTGTACTTTGCTAATGACGTCTTTGACGCAGAGGAGTTTACTTTTAAAACTGTATTTTACTCTTCAGTAATTTATTTACGGTTTGTGCTTCTTATGTCTTATTTAAAAAGTGTTCCCTGTTAGAAGGCCTTTATCATATACTCCCAGTTTCTTCTAAACATTTGAATGTTTTCTTTTCCACATTCGGGTCTTTAAAATGACCTGGCATTGATTTGTTTTGTGGATGGTGTGAAGCGAGGCAGCAATTTCATTTCATTTTTTTCCCCAGTGGCTCTGCAGCTGCTTCTGCACCGTCTCGTCTCCAGGTATTTGTCATTTCTCCATGCTTGCTGTCCGTCAAGTCCCCCTGTGTATGCAGGGGTCTCTGGTCTCTCTCTTGTCCCACACGCTCTCTGTCCATCCCTCAGCCAACTTCCCACCACCATAGAGAAGCACGGTTTCACATACAGCTGGAGGTTGCATAGCGCAGCCAAGTCCCTGGGTGGTGAACACTGAATGTGCTCGGCTGCTAACCAAAAGGTTGCAGGTTCGCATCCACACAGAGGTGCCTCAGAAGAAGGTCCTGTTGCTCTATTTCCAAAAAATCAGCCATTGAAAACTGTGTGGAGTGCAGTTCTACTCTGACACACCTGGGGGCGCTGTGTTGGCAAACTAGATTTGCTTCCCCCCCATTTTTCTTCTCCTCAAAATCTCCTTGGCTATTCCTGGCTCTATTTTCTTCCATACTGATTATGGAATCAGCTTGTCAATTTCCATATAAGCCTTGTTGGAATATGATTGAGTTGTACTGAATTCATTGATTAATTTAGGGAGAACTGACATTTTTAAAAGATATCAAGCCTTTCTCTTCTGGCACATAGTAACAATCTCCATAGATTTAGGTCTCTTTAATATCTTTCAATAACAGTTTTTATTTTCTCTATAATTGTCTTGCACTTTTTTTTGTTGTTGTTGTTGAATTTATTCTTAGTTATAGGAGCCCTGGTGGTGCAGTGCTTAAGTGTTCAGCTACTACCCAAAAGATCAGTGGTTCAAATCCACTCAATGGCCCTGAAGGAGAAGGACCTGGTGATCTGTTGCTGTAAAGATTACAGCCTAGGAAGCCCTATGGGGCAGTTCTACTCTTTCACAAGGGGTCGCTATGAGTCGGAATTGACTCAACAGCACCTAAAATTTTTTTAGTAATCTTATGTTTTTAAATTTCCAATGGGAATGTTATCTTTAAAAATTATGTTTTCCAGCTCTTGGATACAAACAGATGCAACACTGGCAGTGCTCACTTCTCTATGCCAAGAAATATGGAAGACAGCTTCCTGGCCAACTGACAGGAAAAAATTCATATTTATGCCTATTCTCAAGAAAGATGATCCAAACGAATGAAGAAATTATCAAACAATATCATTAACATCACACACAAGCAAAACTTTGCTGAAGATCATTCAAGAGCAGCTGCAGCAGTATATCAACAGGGAACTGCCAGAAATCCAGGCCGGTTTCAGAAGAGGACGTGGAACCAGGGATATCACTACTGATGTCAGATGGATCCTGGCTGAAAGCAGAGAATACCAGAAGGATGTTTACCTGTGTTTTATTGACTATGCAAAGGCATTCGACTGTGTGGATCATAACAAATTATGGATAACATTCCAAAGAATGGGAATTCCAGAAGACTTAGTTGTGCTCACGCAGAAGCTATACTTAGACTAAGAGGTAGTCATTCGAACAGAACAAGGGGATACTGCGTGGTTTAAAGTCAGGAAAGGTGTGCATCAGGGTTCTATCCTTTCACCATACCTATTCAATCTGCTGAGCAAATAATCTGAGAACCTGGACTATATGAAGAAGAACAGGGCATCAGGATTGGAGGAAGACTCATTAACAACCTGCGTTACGCAGATGACACAACCTTGCTTGCTGAAAGTGAAGAGGACTTGAAGCACTTACTGATGAAGATCAAAGACCACAGCCTTCAGTATGGATTGCACCTCAACATAAAGAAACAAAAAAATCCTCACAACTGGACCAATAAGCAACATCATGATAAACGGAGAAAAGGTTGAAGTTGTCAAGGATTTCATTTTACTTGGATCCACAATCAACAGCCACAGAAGCAGCAGTCAAGAAATCAAGAGACTCATTGCATTGGGCAAATCTGCTGCAAAGGACTTCTTTAAAGTGTTGAAGAGCAAAGATGTCACCTTGAAGACTAAGGTGCATTTGACCCCAAGCCATGGTATTTTCAATAGCATCGTATGCATGTGAAAGCCAGACAATGAATAAGGAAGACCAAAGGAGAATAGATACCTTTGAACTGTGGTGCTGGCAAAGAATATTGAGTATACCATGGACTGCCAAAACAATGAACCAATCTGTCTTGGAAGAAGTACAACCAGAATGCTCCTTAGAAACAAGGATGTAGAGACTGCGTCTTCCATACTTTGGGCATGTTGTCAGGAGGGATCAGTCCCTGGAGAAGGACATCGTGCTTGGGGTCAGCGGGAAAGAGGAAGACAGTCCACAAGATGGATTGACACAGTGTCTGCAACAATGAGCTCAAGCATAACAAAGATTGTAAAGATGGCATAGGATGGAGCAGTGTTTCGTTCTGTTGTAAATAGGGTCACCATGCATCAGAACCAACTCGATGGCACCTAACAACAACAATAACTCTTGTTCGGAGCCCTGGTGGCACAGTGGTTGAGAGTTATGGCTTCTAACCAAAAAGTTCAGCAGTTTGAATCCACCAGCTGCTCCTTGGAAACCCTGTGGGGCAGTTCTGCTCTGTCCTATCGGGTTGCTATGAGTCAGAATCTACTTGACGGCAGTGGGTTTGGTTTGGTTGGATTTAACTCTTGGTTGCTAGTAAATAAGGAGGAATTTGATTTGTGTACATTGTGCTCATATGGAGCCACATTGAAATTTTATCAGTTCCAATAACAGAATTGTAGCATCTCTTGGGTTTCCTTGTAGACAATTATGTGTTTGTGAATAATATTTTTCTTTCTTTCCTACTTCTCTCTTTACTTTTTTTTTTTTTTTTTCCTGTTTTCTTGTTTTACAGGTCTGGCTGGGAGACTTGGCAATGTAAAGTAGAAGGTGAGTGCTGACATTCTTATTGATTCTTTATTTTTAAGGGGAGTCTTCTAACATTTCACTGTTAAGGATGAAGTTTGCTGTAGGTTATTAGAAGATCCCTAACTCCAAGATCTTTTATTTTTTCATGAATGGCGTTGTATTTTATCCTATGTATACATTTCAATCGTTTGCACTCTTCATCCCCTACGTGTCTGTCAGTTTGTCGTACTGTGGGGGCTTGCGTGTTGCTGTGATGCTGGAAGCTATGCCACTGGTATTCAGATAGCAGCAGGGTCACCCATGGAGGACAGGTTTCAGCTGAGCTTCCAGACTAAGACAGACTAGGAAGAAGGACCCGGCAGTCTACTTCTGAAAAGCATTAGCCAGTGAAAACCTCACGAATAGCAGTGGAACATTGTCTGATATAGTGCTGGAAGATGAGCCCCCCAGGTTGGAGGGCACTCAAAAGATGACTGGGGAAGAGCTGCCTCCTCCAAGTAGAGTTGGCCTTATTGACGTGGATGGAGTAAAGCTTTCGGGACCTTCATTTGCTGATGTGGCACGACTCAAAATGAGAAGGAACAACTGCAAACATCCATTAATAATCGGAACCTGGGATGTACGAAGTGTGACTCTAGGAAAATAGGAAATCGTCAAAAATGAAATGGAATGCATAAAGATTGATATCCTAGGCATTAGTGAGCTGAAATGCACTGGTATTGGCCATTATGAATTGGATAATCATATAGTCTACTATGCTGGGAATGACAACTTAAAGAGGAATGGTGTTGCGTTCATCATCAAAAAGAACATTTCAAGATATACTTTAAAGTATAGCACTGTGGAAGGACATCATCCACGAAGAAAGCAAGAGGTCACTGAAAAGATAAAGAAAAGACAGGAAAGAAAGAAAAGACAAAGATGGATGTCAGAGGAGACTCTGAAACTTGCTCTCAAACTCGAGCAGCTAAAGTAAAAGGAAGAATTGATGAAGTAAAAGAACTGAACAGAAGATTTCAAAGGGCCTGTCAAGAAAAGTATTGTAATGACATGTGCAAACAGCTGGAGATGGAAAACCAAAGGGGAAGAACACGCTCGGCATTTCTCAAGCTGAAAGAACTGAAGAAAAAATTCAAGCCTCAAGTTGCAATAGTGAAGGATTCCATGGGGAAAATATTAAACAACACAGGAAGCATCAAAAGAAGATGGAAGGAATACACAGAGTCATTATACCAAAAAGAATTAGTCGATATTCAGCCATTTCAAGAGGTGGCATATGATCAGGAACCGATGGTACTGAAGGAAGAAGTCCAAGCTGCTCTGAAGGCATTGGCGAAAAACAAGGCTCCAGGAATTGATGGAATATCAATTGAGATGTTTCAACAAACAGATGCAGCGCAGGAGGTGCTCACTCGTCTATGCCAAGAAATATGGAAGACAGCTTCCTGGCCAAGTAACTGGAAGAGATCCATATTTATGCCTATTCCCAAGAAAGGTGATCCAACTGAATGTGGAAATTGTAGAATGATATCGTTACTATCACACGCAAGTAAAATTTTGCTGAAGATCATTCAGAAACGGCTGCAGCAGTATATCAATAGGGAAGTGCCAGAAATTCAGGCTGGTTTCAGAAGAGGATGTGGAACCAGGGATATCACTGCTGATGTCAGATGGATCCTGGCTGAAAGCAGAGAACACCAGAAGGATGTTTACCTGTGTTTTATTGTCTATGCAAAGGCATTCGACTATGTGGATCGTAACAAACTATGGATAACACTGCGAAGAATGGGAATTCCAGAACACTTAATTGTGCTCATGAGGAACCTTTACACGGATAAAGAGGCAGTTGTTCGGACAGAACAAGGGGATACTGTTTGGTTTAAAGTCAGGAAAGGTGTGCATCAGGGTTGTATCCTTTCACCATACCTCTTCAATCTGTATGCTGAGCAAATAATCCGAGAAGCTGGACTATATGAAGAAGAACGGGGCATCAGGTTTGGAGGAAGACTCATTAACAACCTGCGTTATGCAGATGACACAACCTTGCTTGCTGAAAGTGAAGAGGACTTGAAGCACTTACTAATGAAGATCAAAGACCACAGCCTGCAGTGTGTATTGCACCTCAAAGTAAAGAAAACAAAAATCCTCACAACTGGACCAATGAGCAACATCATGATAAACAGAGAAAAGATTGAAGTTGTCAAGGATTTCATTTTACTTGGATCCACAACCAACACCCACAGAAGCAGCAGTCAAGAAATTAAAAGATGCGTTGCCTTGGGCGAATCTGCTGCAAAGGACCTCTTTAAAGTGTTGAAAAACAAAGACTAGGGTGGGCCTGACCCAAGCCATGGTGTTTTCAGTCACATCACATGCATGTGAAAGCTGGACAAACAATAAGGAAGACCAAAGAAGAATTGATGCCTTTGAATTGTGGTGTTGGCAAAGAATATTGAATATACCATGGACTGCTAAAAGAATGAACAAATTTGTCTTAGAAGAAGTGCAAACCAGAACGCTCCCTAGAAGCAAGGATGGCGAGACTGCATCTTATATACTTTGGACATGTTGTCAGGAGGGATCAGTCCCTGGAGAAGGACATCATGCTTGGCAGAGTACAGGGTCAGCGGAAAAGAGGAAGACAGTCCAGAAGATGGATTGACACAGTGGCTGCAACAATGGGTTCAAGCATGACAATTATTGTAAGAGCGGCACAGGACCGGGCAGTGGTTGTACATAGGGGTCGCTATGAGTCGGAACCGACTGGACAGCACCTAACAACAACAACGCTCTTTGTATGTGAACATCAGTCAGTTTTCTAATGTGAAACTATTTTTGCAGTGGAGAGGACAACCTTGGCAGGATGTAATTCCTTAAACTTCGTTGGTTTTTGTTTGCTTTGTGTTTTATTTTTGGTGGAGAGATTTTTAACTACTGGTTCAATGTCTTTAAAAAAAACTGATCTATTCCAATTCTGTACTTCCTCTTTAGTCAACTGACGTTTTTAAGATATTAAAGCCTCCTCTCCTGGAGCATACTAACAATCCCCACGGATTTCGGTCTCTTTGTCATCTTTCAATAACGTTTTTTTATTTTCTCTGTAGTCGTACATCTTTTGTGGGGTTTATTCTTTCTTACCTTGAGGAGTTGTCAATCCTCCCTAAGTTACACTATATTCTTTCAGGAAATCGGCTGTCTTCTGTAGTTTCAAATTTATGGTCATAAAGTTGTTTATGGTTCTTTTTTATTATACATTTAATCTCTGTAGTGCCTGCAATTATGTCCCTCAGTGACCTTCTCATCTTGTTTGTGTTTTCTTCCCTTTCTGTGAAAGTTTACTCAAGGCTTGGCTGCTTTACAAGCCTTTCACAGAATCAATTTTTTACTTCATCGATCGTGTCCATTATATTTTTGTTTTTTATTTAATTAACTTCTCTTTTCCTTATTATTTCTTTCCTCTTTCCCTTGGTTTTAATCTTTTGTTCTTCTAATTTCTTGGATGACACGTTGAATCTATTGGAAATTTTCGTCTTCCCTCTCCCCCTTTTTCTTTTCTAATGTAAGTACTCAGGTCCCGATGTTTCCCTCTAAATTCTGTTTTCACTGCATCCCTGGGTTTTGAGATGTGGCTCTTCCATTATCACTCAATTCTAAGCATTTTCTACTTTTCCTGATGATTTCTTCTATGACCTGCGAATTTTTCAGCTGAGTGTTTTTGAATTTCTAAACATATGCTTTAGAAGTTATCATTTAGCTAAGCTCTGACTTGGTCACAGAGGGCAGGCAGTTGGTGTCTAGGACTCACTTATCACTTGGAGTTTGTTGAAACTTGCTTTACGTCCTAATGTATGGTCAACTTCTGCTAATGTTTCCCACACATTCTCTTGTTTGGGGGAACGTGTTCTAGAGACATGCATTCAGGGGAGCCTAGTTGCTTTGTTCAAATCCTAGGCATCCTTCTCCACTCTTTGTGTCTCCCTGACTAACGGTTTCTGTGGGATGTGCCCTAAAGCCCCTCACATGGTTGGTTTGCCCATATGATTCTGCCATTCCTATTTTGTACAGCTTGCTATTGGGCTCACATACATTCCGAGCCACTCGTCCATGGCGACTTCCTTATTCCCTGTGAAACTCTTTGCCATCTAGAGGTTTGTCCTGCTCCAACACCTTGTCTTGGTGCTATCCAGTCACTTGAGCCCCTCATTTATGATATTTAGGTCTTCAGCTTTGATAACCGCAACAGAGAACACTTGGTTACGGAAAGTGCTTCTCTCACGTCCTGCTCATATTTCACTCAGGATGTTGACATCTCTGTGGGTGTGGCACGCGGGTATCTGGGGGGCATGTGTGTTTGTGGGTGTATGTGGTGTGTGTGGGGTTTGTGTATGTGCATTGTAGGGCTTATATGTGTGTTTGAGTCTATGGGTGTGTGTTGGGGTGTGTATACACATGGGAAGTTTTGTTTGGGGGAAGCATGAGTGTGTGTGTGTGTGCATGTATACGAGTGCACGCTGGGACATGCACACGTGTGTGGGGAGTTACGATTGTGGGGGGTGGAGTGTGCGCATGTGTATGTATGTGTGTGGGTGTGTTGGGGTATACACACGTATAGGAAGTTATGGTTATATGTGGGGGATGGTGTGTATATGTGTGTGGCTGTGTTGGGGCAGGCATGCATGAGGGGGTTATGTTTGCTGGGGCATGGGATGTGTGTATGTTTCTGTAGGTGTGTTGGGGTGTGCACACACATGTGGGGAGTTATTGTGTATGTGGAATGGCTGCATGCATGTATGTGCATGTGTGTGTGTGTTGGGGTGTGTACACATACGGGGAGTTATGCTTGCGTGTGTGGAATGGGCTGCATGCATGTGTGTGTGCATGTGTTGGGGTGTGCACATGTATGGGGAGTTATGCTTGCATGTGTGGAATGGGCTATGTGCACGTATGTGCATGTGTGTGGGTGTGTTTGGGTGTGCACACAAGTGTGTGCATGTACCATCTGAGGTTGGGTTTCATCGGCGGGCTGCAAGCACTCCTTACAGACCGCACTGGGTGCCCTGCCTCTCTTGCCCATCAGCGGGTGAACAGTGTGGCCCTCGCCCCCCTTGCCTCTGTGGAGAGGCGATGCTGGACACCACGATTCCTCCGTGACTGCTGTGCAGGGCTCTACGTCTTGATCCAATTTTTGTGATTTATACTTTCCATGATTCCATTTTGTCAGGGGTTTCACGTTTATGGGTGCAACTTACACTGTGTCCTCTTGGAATATAGAAAGGACTGTTTGTGTTTTCGTGTTTGCTTTCTTGCTGGAAAATGTGCTTTTTTGCATTCCTTCCCCTCCCAGTTCATGCGGCGCTGGCCTCTGTCCTGAGGTCCTTAGAGAAGGGTCTCCCAGGGCCTGCACGTCCTGTGGGGTGTTTGTCAAGTTCGGGGCATTGCCCTTGAGCTACATCCCCTCTGCCTGCACGTAGGGACGCTCCACCCTTCCTCCCTCTGAAAGAGCAAAACTCGGACCTGGCTCAAGTCAGTCAGTGAAACCCCAGCTGGAGTGGAGACCTGAGGGCTGGTGTCCTGGTGGGTTGAGGATAGGCGTGGAGGCCACTGGCTGAGTCCTGGGTGCAGAGGTTCTGGTGGCCATGGGAACCTGCCCTGCCGTCTCCTGAGCTGAGCCCTGAGATGGGCAACCACTTTCTCACTGGTCCGCGAGCCGCAGAGCTGCCACAGGATGTTCTGCCTCCCCCCCCCCACTGGCTCAGCCGCAGCACAAGTGCACACCTGGTGGAGGGGGGTCTGCTCACTTTATTCCCAGGCCCCAAGAGGTGGGGACAACGAGGACAGAGGCGGGAGGGAAGCTCCGGGACAGGCTGTGACTGTCCTGGAGCCTCAGAAGGAGCCTTGGTGTGGGGGCTGGGGGACAAGACCCATGGGGGGTCTCTGCCTCAAAGGTCCTCTTCCACTCCACCTCGTTACTTCCAGCGCCCACCGACCTTACCCTTGGCCGTGGCACCAGCCTTCTTGCTGCTGCAAATGGGAAGTAAGGTGGTCTTGAGTGTCAAGGTTGCGGCCGAGCCCCACCCAGGCCCCCAGGCCCTCAGCCCTAGCAGCTAGGCCCCATGGGCTGCTGTGAAGGCAAGGGTCCGGCCCAGCCCTCCTGGTGCCCCTGCCCACACCTCACTCAGCCCAGCAGTGCCGACTCACCTGTACCTGGCCAGTACCTGGGCCTAGTGGATTGGTACAAGGGGTCAGTATGATTAGGGGTCACGGGGGACTGGTGTGCAAGCCTGGGACGCCCACCCTCTCCTGCCCAAGGGCTCCGGGCATGGGCAGCCATGGTGGCTCTCGACCCCAGGACGTCTATCTCACAGACTTGTCTGTTTTCCTGACTTCTGGCTGGGAAGAGCTCGTCTTCCTTTCAGCACAGCCTCATGTGGCAGGAGGGGCTGAGGGTCCCAGCCTGAGGACCAGGAGGGCCTGGGAAGCCATGGCTCTGTGGCCTCCAATTGGGTCTAAACCCTGAAGGTCAGAAGTTCACCCCACGAGGGGTTACAGCCCTCTGGAGCTTGCCCCAACTGGGGACCTTTCCACACTGCACCCCACAAGGACACTGGATGGTAGGCTGGGGAAAGGGCCAGGTGGGGGCACAAGGATGTCTCAGGCCCAGGCCTCTGGGATCAGGCACTGCAGCTTAACAGGACCTCTGGTCCAAGAAGCTGGTACCGTGGCCAAGCTAGCTGAGGACAAGGCCTGACCCATGACCATGCCCTGGGCTAGGACTCTTCCGCAGGAGGAGGTGGGCTGGGGAGGTCCAGCGTGTCTGTGCACACACCCTTACACATGCACATACATGCACACACGTGTGTTCCCCTCACCCACACGGTCCAGACTTGACCCGCACAGCAGAGACCAGGGTGGGAAGCTCTCCCTATTGTCACTGGCCCCCAAGAGCAGTAAGGAAGCCAGGGTCAATGGAAAGAGGGCAGAAAATCCCCAAATACGTTGTAACCCGAAATTGGCCCCTGGGCCCACTATGCTCCTTGGGGGTGTGAAATGGCTTCACAACCAAACTTGGCAACAAATCCTGAGTGGGGGGCATGCCACCAAGGGTGTCTGAGATGGGCCTCAGGTGGTGAAGCCGTGCAGCCCTCAGGGTCCTCCCTGGCAGTGTTGCCACTGGTTGCTGGCCCTGGTGGGGGTGATTTTATAGACTGATTCCCCCCCGGGATCAAATCAGACCCCACACCACGGACCCTGTCCCTGGTCACCCTTTGCGGTAAAATGCAGGTGGAGGACCAGCAGTCTGAGGGCCTCCTCCTGGGAGAGGTGTCCCTGGCTCTGCCCCCTCCTGGTCTCTGTGCCGGGTCTGAGCAGGTGCAGTGGGTTCTGGGGCAGAGGGCCGGGCGTGTTGGAGGAGGTGCGGCCCACAGTTAGTTGGGTTATGCTCTGCGCAGGGCACCACCACTGGCCCTTGGTTTAGGGATGGGCGAAATGGCCCATCCCCGTGGGGGTCGCAGTGGCCCCATGGGGCCGTGTACCCAGCACAGAGTGAGGGATGGTAAGCTACTCACTGCTTCTGGGCCTGGTCGATACGGCTCCTGAAGTTGGTGATCTGTAAACAACACGGATGACTTACTGTGCAAGGCTGAGCAGGGCAGCAGGGAGGGGTCAAGACCTTCTTCTCCAGAGGAGAGCATGGGGTCACTGCAGTGTATTCCCATGTGGCCTCTTGTGATGACAGTTCCTCGGCAGGCATCCCCAGCCCCTAGCGCACCCGTGGACCTCAGCACCCCACACACCACGAGGATGTATATCAGCATCCCGCACACCACATGGATGTCAGCACACTGCACACCACGTGGATGTATATCAGCATCCCGCACACCACGTGGACATCAGCACACTGCACACCACATGGATGTCAGCACACTGCACACCACGTGGATGTATATCAGCATCCTACACACCACGTGGATGTCAGCACACTGCACACCACGTGGATGTATATCAGCATCCTGCACACCGCGTGGACATCAGCATACTGCACACCACGTGGATGTCAGCACACTGCACACCACATGGACATCAGAACCCCACACACCACGTGGACGTCAGAGTCCCGCACATCACGTGCACCTCAGCACGCCACACACCACGTGGACGTCAGAGTCCCGCACATCACGTGCACCTCAGCACGCCACACACCACGTGGACGTCAGCACCCTGCACACCACGTGGATGTATATCAGCATCCTGCACACCACATAGACGTTGGAACCCCACACACCCCGTGGATGTCAGCAGCCTGCACACACGTGGACATCAGCACCCAGCACACCATGTGGATATCAGCACCCTGCACACCATGTGGACACCAGCACCATACACACCACAAGGATGTCAGCACCCTGCACACGACATGGATGGATGTCAGCACCCTGCACACCACATGGACACCAGCACCATACACACCACAAGGATGTCAGCACCCTGCACATGACATGGATGGATGTCAGCACCCTGCACACCATGTGGACACCAGCACCATACACACCACAAGGATGTCAGCACCCTGCACACGACATGGATGGATGTCAGCACCCTGCACACCACGTGGACTGTCGGGCTCCCTTACTGTTTCCTGGTGCCTTGTGTGAAGGGGAGCTGCCCCCAGCCCCCAGGGCTCGTGCCTCCCTATTACTCACAGTGGCCTGCGCTGGAGACCTGGGCCAGGGCACAAATGGCTCTGAGTGACCACTTACCATTGGCTGCGGTGGGATGCAGGCCAGGGGCATGGAGTGAGTGCGGCTTCAGGGAAGTGGGGACTTGCAAGTCCCTTTGTCTCAGCCTGGGCTGCCTCTTATAGTCCCTGAGCCCTTGGGGGCCTGGCTGGTGGTCCCAGCACAGAGCCACACACCTTCCCTCTCTCCCCTTGCCCCCAGCTGCCCCCTCCTCCTGAGTGCACCTCGGGGACAAGGTGCTGTGGCCAGATCTAGGGCCAGGAGCTGGAGAGAGAAGGGGGCAGGGGGGCTTGGCAGAGGCCCATGCCCAGTCCGTGCCTGTGGCCTCAGCATTCTGCACGATCTGAAGGGTGCCATGCGTGAGCTCCCCGTGCACTTCACACCAGCAGCCGGGCCCACAACGTCCCGGGTACTTACAACTTGGCCAGCATCTCCACTCTGGCCCGCAAATTCATAATCTGGAAAGACCAGATAGTTATGGGGCTGAGGCTGCTGGTCCTACCTCACCTCAGCTGCCTGGGTTTGAGGCCTCGAGGCTCCCCCAGCCCCAAGGGCCCCACAGACTATGGGTCGATGAGTGTGATCACAGGCAGGGAGGGCTGGGCTCATGTGAATGCTTCTGGGGCTCCTGACTTGGGTCTGTGACCCCCATGCATGCAGGGGGACCCTGTGGCTGTAGGACTGCCTTTCCAGGGAGGCTCCCCAAGAGGCAACAACCTTGCTCTCTCAGCATACCCACCAGCTGGACCATGCTGGGCCCGTGGGGACATGTTCCCTCCTTGCGGTTACACGGGGTGGGGGGGTTAGGAGGACCTCTTTCTGCTAGAGAGAGGAAACTGAGGCACAGAGAGGTTAGGTGGGCTACCCGAAGACACAGAGCACCAAATGGAGCCCTGAGTCTGTGCCCATCACCTTGCACCATGCTGTCAGTTGCCCCATTTGAGCAGTTGAAGGAAACACCCTACAGCATGAAACCACTCCCCTCACCCAGGCCCTCTGACCCAAAGTTCCAAGAAAACAAAAAAAAAAAGTCACCCCGAGTTCCTCACCAGGCCCACGTGGCCTTGGGGGGCAGGAAACAGCCTCCAACGCTGCCCCACTCTACTTCTCAGACCAAGGCAGCCTGCCTTTGGGGCCCCAGCCACCCCCCGGGGCAATGTCTACATCAGGGCGCTATGGTCTGAGCCCCCAAAGAGGAGCAGCCCCACCCCTTCCGCATCACTGGGAGGGGTGTGGGTCACCTCCTGCCTGCTGTGATGCCAGCCGAGGCAGCAGCACCCTGGCTCCGCTCCCTGGGACAGGATGGGGGCTCGAGGAGGCATGCATCTTGGGGGGGAGGGGGACCCTGCTCAAGGACCCGGGGCACCAGCTGCCCACATGGGCACAGGAAAGCTGACTTCTCAGGGATCTAGGCTTGCAGGGACACCGGGAGAGAGACTTCCTAGTGTGGAGAGCTTAGTGTCCCCCAAGATGAGCTTGGTGACACGGGGACTCCCTACCAGCCTGAGGTAAGTTGGAGAGGACCCTGCAGCCCCTCGCCCAATGTTCCACCCTCACCCCTGCCCTCACCTGGTCAGCTCAGCACACATGGGGGCCGGGCTTATGCTGTGGTGTCTTGGTGACCTGCCCCAAGGGCATGCCAGCCACAGCCTCAGGGATTGGGGGCATTTGGTGGGTTCCAGAGGGTGAACCCAGAGTGTGAAGGGGGTCAAGAGGCTCTTGGTACCCAGCCTACAGGGGACCAGGAGGCCTGCACTCACGTCATATTTCTGACGCTTCAGTTTCTCCCCAAACTCGAACTTGTCAGTCTCCAGCCGGTACAGGGTGTCCCAGAGCTCCTTGGCCTTGTCCCTGTGGAAGGGGACAAAGAGATGATTGCCAGTTAAGCTCTGGACAAGCAAGGCCAGGCCCACCTGCTTGTCTCTGGCCACCACTGGGAGTTGAGCCCAGATGCCTGGAAGAAACCATGAGGGTGGGTTTAGAGAATGTTCTGGAAGCTCCATTGAGGCCAAACTATTGCCACCGCCACTGCCCAGCCCCCCAGCACGTCTTCTCCCTGAGAGGGTGTGTCCTTACCGCAGCTTGTCCTCGCCGAGGTGGTCAATGTTGAGCGGCTTTCGCCTCTCGGCCAGTATCTTCTTTTTCATCTCCCGAGCAGTCTGCTTCTTGCCTCTCTTCTGGTCAGCCTGAGCGGGGACAGGGTCCAGAGAGAGGAGCCTGGCCTCAGGAGCCTGGACTGAAGGCCAGTCCAGGGGTTTAGACAGAGGCCAAGCCATCACTTTGCTCTGAGGACCACACTCACCTTGGTCAGGTAGCTGCTGTAGTTGGCACCCATGGAGGACAGAGCCTTTTTCTTCTTCAGGTCATCCTCAGCTCTCCTCTTGGCATCCTCCTCCTCCCTCCTGGCTTTCTCCTCCTGTGAAGAGCCCAACCAGTATATCCTCAGGCATGGGGTCATAGATGCGCTGTTCTCTGGGCAGAATTCAGGGCCCTATCCTGGACTTGGAAATTTCTGGAAGCTCCAGGTAGTGGTTGAGGTCTGCCATTTTGCAGGTGGTTCTACAGAGCAAGGCCACCATGGGAGCCTCACCAAGGGCTCTGACCACTGGCAACTGTGACCAAGAACACAGGAGAAGGAAAGACAGGGACTCATATTTCTCTGGGCCTGGGGCTCATTGTGTCAGGGTCTAGGGGTAGGGAGGGGGTTCCTGGGCCTCACTGCCAATCTGTTCTGGCGCTCCCTCTCCTTCTCGGCTCGGATTCTCTGTTGTTCAGCTCTCTCTGCACGGCGCTTCTCCTGTGGTCAGAGGAGCAGTTCAGCCCAAACTTTCCACCTTCCAAGAGCAGCCACCAGTGGCCCCATCATCTCATGTCAGTCCCCTCCCCTGGGATGTGGGCTGAGACCACACCTATACAGATGCAGAAACCGAGGGCTGGGACCAGAACTGCCCAGACTCACAATTCTTTCCTTGAGAGCAACCAGCTCCTCCTCCTCCTTCTTCCGAGCTTCGAAGTGGCTGTCAATGAGAGCCTGGAGCTCCATGAGGTCTTTGTTCTGACGCTTCTTCTGGATGTCCTGTGGGCGGGAGATGCCCGTCAGTCTCCAAGAAACCTCTGATACCCTAGACCTGCCTACAACAAGCAGCACCTGCCTTTGCTCCAGCTGAGAAGCCCTTACTCCAGGCAACCAGAGAGCTGAAAGCTGCAAGGGGCCTTGGGCCCTCACCACACCTCCATGGCTACTGCCTTCCTGCAGGTCCAAGCCTGCCTGATCCCTTAGCTGCAGGGTGGGAATGGTGCCCTTTCTGTGTGTGAGTCCAAGTGCTGCCTGGGCCCTGCTCAGCCATGAAGTCATCAGCATCCCTGGGATGGACTGGATCTGATGTGGCCTTGTTTCCATTCTCAGCGATGCCCTGTACGGCCTTGGTAGAGAGGATACTGGCCAGTGAGATAATTTGCTGGGCAGAAAATAAACAGGTGGATGGGTGGGTGAGTGAATGAATGTATAGGTGGATGGGTGGATGGAAGGAAAGGAGGAATGTTGGATGGATGGATGGATGGATGGGTGGGTGGATAGATGGATAGGTGGATGGGTGGGTGAGTTGGTGGGTGGATAGACAGGTGGATGGATAAATGGGTTGGTGAATAAATAAATGGGTGGGTAGATGGATGGATGGGTGGCTGGCTGAGTGAATGTATGAATGGATGGGCTAATGGAAGGAAGGATGGATGGGTAGATGGATGGGTGTATGGGTAGGTGAGTTGGTGGGTGGGTAGATAGGTGGACGAATGAATGGGTGGGTGAATGAATGGATGGGTAGATAGATGAATGGGTGTGTGGATGAGTGAATGGATGAATGGATGGGTGGATGGAAGGAAGAAAGGATATATTGATGCATGGATGAATGAGAGAGTGGGTGGGTGGGTGGGTGGATGGATGGACGGGCGGATGGATGGATGGACGGGCGGATGGATGGGTGGATGGGTAGGGGAGGAAGAAACAAGAATGTCTATTCCTGGAGGAATCTCCCATAGCCCAGGAATGTACTAAGGTGGAATTGACTAGACCAGGAAGCCCCAGCTCTGGGTGCTTGAAAGGGGGTGACTTTCTCAAGCCTAATCTGAGACTGCAGGCTGGGGACAGAGGGGATACCATGCTGACCTGAATTCCACAAACTTACATCAAAGTCTACTTTCTCCCCTTCCGGGATCTTAGGAGCAGTGAGTCTGAAGAAGAGAGAGAGAGAGAGAGAGAGGCTCAGGAGCAGAGACAGCTTGAGACCCCACAAGGGTCAGCCTGGCCCACCTGACCCCAGCCCAGGCTGGCCATGGAACCCTCGCACCCAGCCAAGGGCACCTGCCTAGTGGCGCATTTGCCTGACCTTTGTTCTTATCAGGTATGTAATCCACTGCCAAAGAGAGTGGCTTGACTCTGGGAATGTTTCAACCTCCCAGTGCCCTTCTCTGTCTTGCCATCTTCTGAACATCTCAGGGTTGTTTTAATCCATCTGTCCAAGGAAGGGGGCCTTGGGTTTCTTCCTCACACAAATAAACAAAAGTGGCCAGTTTGGAACAGAAGTGGGGCAGCAGGCAGGTGGTAGGTCTCTGTGGTCAGGTGCATTTCTCTGTCTCCTGTTTATCTTTCTTTGACTCCAAGGAAAGAGAGAAGGGGGGCTGGGAAGACAGCACCTTGAAGAGTCACTAACCGTCTGGCCATCAGCCTGGCCCCCTCCCTACTGCATTACATCCCAGATGGATTAAAGAGTTAAAACAACAACAACAACACATTAAAAAAACCCAAAATCATCTGTAGAAGAAAGCGGAGCTGACTATTGATCCAACTGCTGGTGAGGAAAAGGATTTTCTAAGCTCCAAAGGACCAGAAGGTCCCAGAAAGGGGAAGATGTCCAGATGATTACATACAAATGAAAAAGCTATGTATGTGAAAAAAGGCAAACATTGAAAGGCCAAAAAAAAAAAAAAAAAGACTAGAAAAATATTTTCAGCAAACCTGGAGAAGGCTTAATATCCCTATGCGAACGGATGATTAAAAAAAACCTAGAGACGCCACCATAGCTGCTGCCACCGCTGCCCACCCATGAGATCAACGAGCTCAGACACAAACTACCAATTCTCCAAGACAGGCAAGCAGTTACCAGCCACTCGGGCAGGGGCTCTCACTCTCAGTAATCAAAGGAATGCAAACGAAAATAGCCCGAGAAGCCATTTCTCCTGCATCAAGGGCTAAGATGTGAAAGCAGGGCGCTGTCCATGGAGAGGGGGGCGTGTGCACAGACGCCATCACACGCCACGTCGAAGGCCTTGGCAGGCCCTTCATGGAAAGCAATTTGGCAAAGGATGTCAAAAGCCTTAAGAACGCTCATACTCTTTGACCCAGTAATTCCAATTCTGGGACTGCGGCCTAGGGAAATAACCCCAAAGACGGAAAACGCTTCCCACCCAGCGTTATTTATGATAGTAAAATATTGGGGCAAGCCTTCATGTCCTACAATAGGGGAATGGTTAGGAAAATTATGGTTTGCCCGATGGATGGAATACTATGTGGTCATTCAAAATATTTAAGAAGACGATGTAAAAACATGGAAAAATACTTAGGAATAGTGCTAAATTTTAGAAAAGCAGAATTCAAGGTCGGACAGACAGGGCGATGTTTAAAAAACAGCACAGCATTTGAAACTTTTTTTTTTTTTTTTTTTTAAAGCCCTATGCATGGAAAACTTGTGGGGGGAAAAAAAAGCTTTTTATTTCTTTCCACTCTTTTCCACAGTCTGGCTGGCTGGGTGGGAGAATTAGGGGTGCTTTTTTTTTCTTCTTCTTCATTAGAATTTTACGTATTTTCCAAATTTCCTTTAATGAGGTGTTTTGTTTTTATAGTGAAAACACAAACTGTGTTTTCGAGCTAGAAAATATCTTGTGATCTGTATGACTTTATTTTAAATTGCTGAAAAGGAAGGTGCAGGGTGGGCATGAGCTGGCCACCCTTCCACCTTTACACTCTTCTCTGAGCCTCGGTGGTGCCTAGCTCGGTGGGAAAGAGCACTGGGTGTGGATGTTTGGGTTAGAATCCCAGATCCTGCAGCATGAACAGCAGGCAAGAATACTCAAAGGGATAAAGGAATGAATCACGTACGGAGCGCTTGGACTCGAAATCACTGAAGAGCAGAGAAGTCAGAAGAGTTGGGTAAAAAAGAAACCTCCAAACTCCTCCCAAGCAGGATGAGGGGAAAGACCCTCCCAGAAGAATGGCTCCAACAGGGGCTCCAGCAGCCCCAGGCAGGGACACAGCGGACTTGGCCAATGTGAACGCCAAGGCCGGGCCATTCTGAGTGGGTTTTGGGGAGAAGACCCCTCCCGCCCACCCCCAGACCCCATTTATGTCGGTTTTCACACTGAAGGCCTCAGAGGGCCCTGCAGTGTCACAAGCACAGTGAGATCCATGAGGGAAGGGGAGCACCCTGGCTCTGCTCTCTCTGCCCCTTGTCTGCCAACCCTCTCCCGATCTGGCTGCACCCCCACCTTCCTTGGCCAGTAGCTCTGGGAGGCCTTCTTCTCCAGGAAGTCTTCCTTGACCACCCTGGATGACTCGCACCCAGACTGGACCCTGGAGTTTGGTTCTGCCCACCCCTGGGGGTGA
This sequence comes from Loxodonta africana, assembly GCF_030014295.1. NCBI lineage: Eukaryota > Metazoa > Chordata > Mammalia > Proboscidea > Elephantidae > Loxodonta > Loxodonta africana. The sequence goes on along the minus strand of NC_087348.1, from coordinate 2,104,734 downwards.
GGAATGCAGATACAGTCTACCCTGGCATGTGGACATCCCGAATCACGTTCTTTTGTCAGATATCTAGAATTTTAAGCACCAAAGTGAAGCCCAAAGGAGTGGTCATGTGACCTCTGGATCTTGGGTCTCTGATTCAGCCCCCACCAAGGCTGGGTGCTTGCTCTTCCTCTGGGAACTGGGGCCCTGTCCTGTGGGATAGCAATTCCCCAGTCATCCTGCACACTGGGCTCCAATTCCGCACCCCAGCCCAGGGCCCTATTGCCCTGCCCCCACTCACCTGGGTCTTGGCTTCTCCTCTGGTCACAGCAGCACCAGTGTGGGGAGAGGAGGAGAGACAGACCAGGTGAGACCAGAAGAGACCAGGTGCCTCTCCAGCTGAGCCCACCAACCCCCAACCCAACCCGCCAGGGACCAGAGGGTCTTATCCCCACTCCAGGCCTGAGAAAGGCCCCGGTGGGGTTCAAGGACAGCTCGCGGTATGGGAACCAGGACACAGAGGGGGAAGGAGAAAAAAATAGAGAAGAAGGAGAAGAGAGAAATAGAAGCCGGAAGTAGAATTCTCCAAGAAGGGACAGACAGGAAGAGGTGGAGGAAAGATGAGGACAGGGAGGCAGGAAGAAAATGAAGATGAGGTTGAAGGAGCAGGAGGAAGCTCTGCCAGGGAAGGCCTCGGAGGAGCTGAGAAGGGGACAGAGGATGGGAAGGCAAGGGGAGAGGGCATCTCCCTCCTTCTCAGGTCCTGGTCTGTCCTGGTCTTCTGGTCATCCCCATGGGCCACCCTCTCTGTGCAGGGCAGAAGCTGGGGGCCTGTCTGGCTGGGGGAAGCAAGGGACAGACAGACAGGCAGAAGGACAGGCAGACATATGGACAGGCAGGCGGAGGAATGACGGGCGGGGGTCCTCTCCATCTCCATGTTGGGCTCATCCCTGGAAAGGGCTGCGGAGGGCCAGAGCCAGCAGAGCCGAGGGTCCGGGCGCAGCGGTGGCAGGACAAGCGGCCTTACCTCCCTCATCCTCCTCTGGCTCCTCGGCGGCGTCTTCGGGGCGCAAGCAGATATGCAAGAGAAAGGCCGTGCAGAGGCGCCACCAAGCCCTCCCTTGGACCCTGGCCCACTAGTGTCCCGAGCTGGGGAGGATGGAAGAGCTGGGTCCCAAGGAAGACCTGGATATAGGGGCACCAGTTTTTTTTTTTTTTTTTAAACAAACTTTTTTTTATAGAGAAGGCCTGGTCACAGTCCGTCCCCGTGGGGCTGGGAGGGTCTCTCTTGGAAAGTGGGGACCACCCTAGATTGGAGCCCCTGAACTGGGGTGGGGGCACAGGCCCAAGGGCAGCTTCGAGGTCAGTTGGGTTGAAACTTAGTGACTCAGTAAACAACTGGGCTAGTAGAGGTTCTCAAGCCTGCGGGCCTTTCTACACTGTTTTGTGTTTAGCTTCCTGCTCTGTAAGGAGCCCAAGAGAACCCTCAGGGCGGCCCCCCCCGGGGCCTGAAAGTCCACTACAGCCACCCAGCCTGGGTCCCAGCTTCTTCACCCTGAGGATGGGACTTCCTTACCCCCCGAGGCAGCCTGCCCTCTGACCCTCAGGATTGGCTAGGACTCTTTCCCGGTTGACTCTCTCCCTCTAGGCCTGCCTTGGTGCAGGCGCCTGTCTTTAGGCCAGAGCCCCCAGACCCTGGACTTCTGCTGGCCTGCCTGGACTGGCCTGGCCTCCCAGACACAAGCAGGAGGCCAGTGTGGCCTACACTGCCCTCCAAGCTCCTCTTCAGCCTATAGGATGAAGACATTCAACTGTGTGGGGTTCCTGCCCCCACTCTATCTGAACCCAGTAAAGCCAGACCCAGAAAACCTCCCTGACCTTCACAGAGATGCAGAAGGCCCCATCCTGGGGGCTGAGCTTGGCTAGACCCCTGTCCTGGCCAGCACAGGGCCTCACCACAGCTCATGGATCACGTGGTGGCTTAGGAACCCACTACACACCCGCCAACACCTCCCTGTCTGGCGCTTGGCCCTGCAGGTGGCCTGATGTCACTCTCCCCTGACACCTGGGGGCGGGGGCCATGGGGAGCAGAAACCCTGCAAATGGGCCAGAGCTGTCTGGGAGGGGGACAAATGGCCTGGCGCCTTTGGACTGCTCCTATCCCTGGGACTGGCTGGAGCAGCACCTGGCTGAGGCCTTTGGGGTCCACAGAGGCCTGGGCTGGGGCTGGCGGAGGGAATGGGTTGGGAAGGCCAAGGCCCACAGCCTGAGCAGCAAGGAGCTCCAGCCAGGGTGCCCCGCCGGGGCTTAGTGGAGGCTTCTGGTGGTGGCCTCCGTGTCTGGGGCTCCCCCTTGCTTCTTCCAACCTGTAGGCCTCAGTGCTGGTTCTGGGATGACCTTGCCCCTTCCCGGTGACCTCTAGCAAGTCGTCATCTTCCACCTGCACTGCCTGAATATCCATCATTCAACCCTCTGCTGGGCAGACAGCCTCTCTGGGGCCAGGGCAGTGAAGACCCTTGCCTGGTCTGTGCCGGGTGGAGGGGGGGTAGTTCTGGGCTCCACTGAGGTGGCATGCAAATGAGCCTAAAAAGAACTCCCTAACTCTGGCCCCAAGCCCTTGAACCTACAGCTTCCTCACCTCTACCTTGGGTATGGCAGCCCTGCTGCAGGGGGGAGAGGCCCACCCAGGCCTCCTCACACTGGGTGTGTCTGGCTCTGGCCCAGCAATGGGTGGGATTCGACCTGACTGATTACGTGCTTGCACGCATGGCCTCTGGTAATTCCCAGTCCCCATTCCCACCTCAGGCCTCAGCTGACTTTCTGCTTCACCCCACTTGCCCCTCCTCACCCTCCCTGCAGCCTCACCCCTCCTGACTTTCCAGCTTCTGGCTCGCTATCTGGGGCAGGGTGGAGGCTGCCTGCTCTACCACTCCTCTGCTCTTCCCCACCCTGCCCTGGTGGATCAGGAGGGTCCCAGTGGACCCCAGCACCATCCTCCCAGAACCCACACCCTTCTCAGGGACCCTTCACCCTTCAAAGCTGGCCACAGCACACCTTCTTGCTGGTGGCCTGGGAAGCACCCCCTGGGTCCTTGGCCCTCTCTCCTGGTAGAGGCCACGAGGAAGCCTGCACTCCACTGGCCAGTCTTGCATAAATCATCCCTTCCTCCAGGCCCAGCTTGTCCTCACTCCACCCCCAGCTCACAGGCCAGAGTGGTCATTGTGGTCAGCAGTGGCAATGGGAGCGAGGTGGAAGTGAGGAAGTGGCAGGGGCTTTGGGGGCCTAGGGCAGTGGCGGAGCCCACCCTCACCTTCTAGACACATACCTTCTTGAACTTCCTCTGCAGAATGGCATCATGGGGACACACGAGGAGAGAGAAGAGGAGGGAGAGAACAGCTGTGAAAATGTGCGGGGGAAGGTTCTGGTGGGAGGGGACACAGGAGGGCAGAGGAGCCTGAGCCAACCAGAGCATGAGCAGGTTAAGTGGCCCTCTTGTTCCTCTCTTGTCTGTACACACCACACATGGCCACACATACGCACGTGTGCCACACGGAGATGAAGTCATGTCACATACCTGGCTCATGAACTTCATGGACTAAGGAGGGCCATGGAACAAGAGGCAAGACCACGGGTCAGAGGCCAAAGGAGAAGGATTTCCAGGTTAATGGAACAGCCCGTCGCCACTCGGAGGGTCAGCAGCGAGGTGGGGGTGGGGGGCATGCGGAAAGCGAGCGAGAGATGGTCAGTAGTCAGTGCCAACCTCAGATGCCACCCCACCCCAAGGCCCCCAATCTTGCTGCCTGCTCTCAGAGTCCACCCCTCACCCAGTCTCGCCTCACAGATGGGTAAACTGAGGCTCAAAGGTGCCGTTTGGAACCGGCTCTTGTTGCAGTGACAGCCCCTGCCTCGGCCATATTGGGGAGGGGGCCTGGGGACCCCCATGCCTCCCTTTGTTTCTGGAGAGGACTTTCATGCAGGGCTATGGTGGCAATGCCAGGGCCTTGCAGCGTGTGCCCCCTTGCACCCAGGTTGGGGCCTGTAACCAGGGAGGCAGAGCTGAAAAGTGGGCGTAGCGGCATGTCCAGGATACCCCCTATCTCCTCCCCTGCGTCTATCCACTCTGGCCCAGCTGCCTTCTGGGCCCAGGCCCCAAGGAGGGGAACTCTGGGCTGGGTTGGAGGGATGGGGCTAGACTGACAAGAACCCCTGCTGGGGGCTGACAAAGGGGCATAACTCTTTAGCAGGGTGAGCTGGGAGGAGCACAGATGAAGGCCTTGCCCTGGGTGCACAGCCGCCTGGCCCTAGCACCCCCTTCCCATCTGCCCTCTCTCTCTCCATAGCCAAGGCCTTCCAGGGGGCTGTGCAGGGGTCCTGACCTATTGGGGTCCCTCAGTTACCCCCTGAGCTGGAGGGATAGTCTGGGGGACAGAGAGTCTGGACCATGTCCCAGGAGCTCAGCCACAGTTCCCCCAGTCCCAATCCCCAGCTTGGAGATGCCCCCTCCGTTGTAGCCCAGCTCCCTCCAGCTTGGGGGGCCCTCCAACAGTCCCCACCAGCCGGGTTCTGGTGGGAGCTCCTGGCACAGCCTGTGGAATCGGGCTGGCCCTGCCCTGGCATGGGATCCCTACCCTCCCTGGTCAAGCAGTGGCCATGGTTAGTGGGTTACTGTGGGGCCACATGTGGGGCTTCTCGGCCGGCTGGGTGTCCTGCTGCCTCCCCCCTCGCGCCCCCACCCTGGTCAGGCACCAGCGAGCCCTAGGCCCCACATGGGGTCAGAAGTCCTTTGTTTCGTACCTTCCTCATGGACTTCTGCAGGTGAGGGGTGCCGGGAGTAGAGCGGTGGGAGGAGAAAGGAGAGGGTTAGATAAGGAGGTGCACACGGCAGGGTCTTAGAGGCCAGGGGTGAGGGGCGTCAGGACGAGTCAGGGACAGGCAGGCATGTTGGGGACACTTGGGATGAAGGTCGGGGCAGGAAGGCTGGGAGAGCCAGGTGTGGGCTGGGGTCCTGGACCCCACTTACCTTCGTCCTGGGCCACTTCTGGGGTACCAGGAGCAGGAGGAGGCAAGAGGGAGGGAGGGAACAAGGACAGTCATTAGAGGTATGCACACAGGGCTGTAGAGGAGGGGGATGGTCCCAGAGGGACAAGAGGAGCAGTGGGTGCTTGCTTGGGCCAATGGGGTGCGAAGGAGAGTAAGCCTGTATTTCTGGGCCCAGGACTCAGGGGATGGCCCCACCTAGCAGGGGCCTCTACAGGAAGGACATGGCCCACCGGGGACGTCCTCCTCAGAGGCCCTACGGGACCCCCACACTAGGCGACCTCTTTTTGCAGCCCTGCTCCTGAGGGGTCGGGGTTCAGAGACCACTGAGGTGTCTGAGCAAGAGAGGAGCCTGGCTCAGACTCTCCCTGCAGGTCTCAGCATGAGGACTTGAGTTAGTAATAATGTACCCACATTGGTTCAGCAGTTGGAACTAATGTATCACACGAATGCAAGATGTTAATAGCAGGGGAGACAGCAGCTCACAGGGGAGAAGGGCTTCACTGGAGTGCTCTGTGCCCTGTGTAATTGTCTGGATACCTAAAACTGCTCTAAAAAAAATAAAGTGTATCGGTTTGAAAACCAAAAAACAACAACAGAAAAAGCACCCTGCTGCTTGGCCACATTCTGCCCATGGGAAAACATCTACAAGGAAGATCGCCGAGGTACAGACGCCGAGGGTCTTAAGCACAAGAGACCCTCTGGTGCCCCCCCGTGGACCCCTTCCTTTCATGGCCACCTCTGTCCTGCCACATTCTCTTCCTGAGGGAAGGGTTGGCCTCCTCAAGCCCACGTCTCCCACCCAGAAAGGTCTCTTCCACCTTTTCGGCAGAAAAAGTAATATTTTTTGTTCATGTTGTTAGGGTAGCCAAGTGTTTTCAAAATATTTTCAAAACATAGCACTGAGCTGCTCGCAGGAGGCCCTGCCCCTCACGGTGGCGTGAAAGCTCCCGGCTTGAGCGAGTGCCGGGTGCCAGGTGCCTGCACTCCTGTGTGCAGCCTGAGAACCTCCGTGCCGCAGAGCTCCCAGCACCACGCCTGCCTGGGCGCGCTTTGGCTGCCGCGCCTGCCCAACAAGGGCATTTCGGGAGGAATCCCAGATCACGCCTGAAGGTTGTAAGCACAAGGGGCAGAGGATGAGAGACTGAGAGGGAGGGAGATGCTGAGAGAGACAGAGATATGGGGGGGGGCATGGAGATAGAGAGAGACAAAGAAAGATACGGAGGGAGATACAAAGATACAGAGAGACAAATAGAGAGAGAGAAAGACAAATACTGAGAGGGGCAGAGATACTGAGAAACATAAATGAAAGAGACAGAGAGATAGAAAGAGATACTAAGAGAGAGAAATAGAGACAGAGGGAGATGCTGAGAGAGGGAGTGGTCAGTGTCATGCAGGACAAGGCACTTGATATTAATCTGAGTGAGAATGGCAATGATCAAATTCCAGGTAACTCCAAACACCTCGCCACGATGAGGATGACGTATTAATGACCACAGACAAAGAGGATGACATACTAGTGACCATGGATGAGTGTGTCAGTCTATTAATGCATTAGAGAGACGGGAAGTTAGAGGTGGTGGCGGCCCCGGAAATCATGGGGGAAGGATGGGCAAGCTCGAGGAAGCCAGGAGAGGCCATGGTAGGTTTGGCTGCAGAGGGTCAAGCAGGAAAAGGAGAGGTTAAGAGGAGGGAGGCATTGGGGGCTCTAGGAGGCCTCCAGAGGCTGCTAGAATTACCTTCCTCTTCATACTGTTCTGCATTGGAATAGAGACAAAAGAGAGTGGCCTGTTAACAGAGTCTGCAGGGCTGGCCTGGGGGTTGGGGGGTAGGCCAGAGGAGGCTGCCTGGCACAGGAGGAGGAAGAGGTTTGCAAGGAGGGCTGATGCCTGGATGCCTCCATCCTGCAGTGGGGAGCACGGCAGAGTGGCCCCACAGGCCCCCTCTGGCCAAGCCTCCCTGGACACCACCTTCTGTTGCAAACTTCTTGGTAGTGCCCAAAAAGACAAGGCTCCAAGGGGGAGCCCATTGTCATGGGGGCCACTGTGAAATTCACCCAGTGAACACGGGAAGTCTGAGGTGTCCAGGCCAGGGTGTTCCCCAAACAATCAAACACACACCCTCCCCAAGTGTGGTCTTCTGTGTAGGGGGATGCAGAGGGAACAATGATGACTTTGACACTTACCCTCAACCTGTTCACTGTGGGAGGAAGAGAGAGAGAGAGAGAAGGGAGAAGGTGAGAGTGGGCTTTGCTCAGGCTTGTTTGTCACAAACGCCAGCAACCCCTCCAGCCTGAAAGCGTTCCTTATACATAAGCCAAGGGTCAGAGGGTCCCAAGGTGGGGGCGGAGGCTGGTGACTCTGACTGGTACTCACACTTCCTCGTCAGACATCGTGGGGGTGGGTTGTTTCTGCAGAGAAAGAGAGAGACCAAGACCAGAGTTAGGAGTTGCCTTGGTGGAGAAGTACAGGAGAGAGGCTGGGGTGGGCTCTCGGAGCTGGGGGATTGTGAGGAGACATGGTGGGGTGGGTTGTTTCTGCAGAGGAGAGAGATCAAGACCAGAGTTAGGAGTTGCCTTGGTGGAGAAGTACAGGAGAGGGGCTGGGGTGGGCTCTCGGAACTGGGGGATTGTGAGGAGACATTCGCAGGCAGGAGTCAAGGGCCAGTTCTTGGGCCTTGGGTGGGTCCACCTCCCAGCCTTGGGCCCCTCCACAGGCCCCTTGCTTCCTCCGAGGCTCCAGCCCCCTCCTGCCTGCCCAGCACTCACTCTGGCTGAAGCTGGAAGGGACGGTCATCCACCCCCACCCGGGCCGACAGCCTCCCCCAGCATTCCTCGCCTAGGGTCATCCAGAATGCACAGGCTTGTCCAGGGCCAGGGACCGCCCATCCAAGTCCTGCTGATGTGGCTATTGACCTGCCTCTGGGTGGTCTTTGCCCAGTGGCCTAGGCTGGGGGAAGGGGCTCTCCAGGAAACCCGAGATCACCGAGCCCTTGCTCCCCCAGATGGGCCACCTGGACCTTCTCTCGAATGCCTGCCCCACAGCTCCCCCCCATGAGAACCCCTCCTCCTTTTGGGAGCCTGAAGCTCCCTTCTGTGCACAACAGCTTCCCACCAGGACCTTGTGTTCTCTTGATTAAGGGGGAGCTCTGGAGTCTCCTGTGTGTGCCCCCCAGCCCTCCACAGCTCCTCTCAAAACCACAGAGAACAGGAGCTGGTACATGGCCAGGGTGAGTGCTCAAGCTCCTTTAGCCAAGGACAGGACATGGGACATGGGGACACAAGACATGGGACTGGTCTGGCTGTTCCTCCCTGTGTTTACTCACACACCCTGTGCCCGCACAAGGCCCATGTGGGCTGCAGGGCTGCAGATGGCCCCTCTGCCCCCACCCCTCCATGGCTGCTTCCCCAGGCCCCAGGACGCTCTTGAATTTGTCAATGTCTGGGGGAAACGCCAGGCCGGATGCGGCCAGGTGCGGCTCAGCGCTCGGGGACTATCTGCCCGTGGGCTGTCCACTGCGCGCGGGCGGCCAGGGCCGGGGGCCTCACAGCTGCCTCAGAATGTTGGCTCAGGGTTTCAAATCCCGAGCTCCTGACAACACATTACAGCTTGCTTGAAGACAATCGCTCTGCCCCCCAGGGAGCCTTGTATAAGAAAAACACAAGTTAATCATCTACAAAAGCATCCACATTGCATTTCTTAGGTGGGAACTGTTCTCCAAACCCGCTTTCAAGAATGTTCATTTCCCAGAGCAACCTAAGCTCTGTGCAAAATTAACCAGCAGCTCTCTGCTAACTGCCTCGCGGGGCTGCGCGCTTCCAGGTTCAGCCCAGGCCTCTGCTGCCCCCTCTAGTCACAGCCTGTCTCTCAGCCCTCAGCCCAGTGCTCCTCAGTACTGCTAGAAAGCTTGGCCCCTCCATGGGTGCAGCCCCCTTTGCCCGGCCTCACCAGCCCCTCTGGTTCTGCCCTTGCCCAGGAGCTAGCGGGCCCCTCCCCGCCCACTCTGTAGGGTTAGAGGGGCCGTGAGAAATGTGAGAGCCAGGACCATCCTGCTGTCCCCACCCCTCACCCTGGCTGGGCCCTGGCACCTGTTGTCTGCCCCAGGAGGATGGCGGTACTGGCCCAGGCCCAGGAGCAGATTATTTTTAAGGAGCTGGTAGCAGCTGGGGTGTCCAGGAATAGGCACCAAAATTAGCCAAGACGCCTCAGCCCAGAAACCCAAGATGGGGGGGGAGGGGGGCGCTGCACCAGCGCCTGTCCCTTAGCCTGGCCTGCCCAGCCTCCCTGTCCCCCAAGGGGTCACCTGCCCTTCGGGGTTGGGGGTCCAAACAGGCACACAGTGAGGGCTCCCACACTCCCAGGCAGGGTTGTCCTGAGAGGCCCTTTTGGAAGGGGGGGGGGCTGCACTGCCTCTGCTGCTCCCGCCAAGGCAGGTCAGCCCCCACCCCCTGCTCTGGGCAGGGTTCAAGGCCCTTGGGTCTCCTGCTCCCATTCGGGGGTCTCTGGGCCCTGGCCCTCTCAAGGGAGGAGGGGGCTGAGTGGGGAGTGGAGACAGGATTTGGGCAGCTGAGAATGCACAGTGGGCAGGTCTCATCTCCCCTCGGAGGAGCAGGCATGAAAATGGCCCCTGAGGTCAGTTTTCTTGGGGGACATGCACCCTTCTTCTCTCCTTCTCAGGCGACAGGCGAGGGATGGAGGAGGGGGGGACAGGAGTTCCTGGCACCCCCTTGCCATGGAACCCAGGCTACATCATCTCCCCTCGCTGCTTCAGCCCTCATTTTCCATTGAGTCAATGGCTACTTGCCCCACCTGCTCCCAGCATGGCAGAGAACACTGGAAAGGCTGAAGGGGCTGGAGCGTGCGAGGGGCTGGGCCTGGGCACCTCAAGAGGGGCCACTGAGCCCTGGGCAGATGGAGCACGGGCAGGGCAGAATGGGCATTGGAGGGCACACTGACTCCCCAGCCAAAGGCCTCAGTCTTTCTGGGCAGCAGGGATGGCAGCCCAGTGCTCCATGCCTCCCTATGCCCCAGCCCAGCCCCTTAACCCCTGAGAGCTGGCCCCAAAGGTGTTGGAAGCCAGGGTTCATGGGTCCCAGCTATCTCCTACCCACGGGTACTCTCCTGGGTGACCTCAGACAACCACTCAGGTCCTTGGTTTTCATCCTATCTACAAAATGGCGGCATTAGGGATGATAGCCACTTTAGCTGTGAGCCCAGGGTCCTCAGCTCAGAGTAGCCTACAAGGACAGGACGAGATAGCCCAGGGTGATCGTGAGCAGCCAGCCTCCAAAGTGGCCTCCCCTTCGGCTTCTTCAGGACCCCCACCTCTGTCCTCCCACCCTCCTGTCTCAGCATTCCAGCTTGGGAACACTTCTTCACCGTTGGTCCCAGGTTCAGAAAACATCATCCCTTGATGCCCCCATCCCAGACTCTGGGCCATGGATGGCTTCTTGGGGTCCCCAAGACTCAAGAGTTCAGAGCCCCAGGATGCACCTAACACATAGGCCCTGCCCACCCCAGCCCAGCCCAGAAGGCCCTGGCCTGGCCTGGCCACTGCATGGCCGCACCAACCTGGGCGGCGAGTCTGGAGAAGGACTGAGTTCCCCGAGGACCAGCTGCAACACTGCCCTCTCGGCCTCACGCCCTTGTGTTATAGTGACATTTGATCTTTGCCCAAAGCCCATTGGCCAGCAGCAGGGGGCTGAAAAGCATGGCCAGGGAGGGAAGGGGCTGTGCCCACTCGAGCCCCTTACCAAGTATAGGAATGGCCTGAGGAGGAGGTAAGGATGGGAGGACGCTCCTGAGAAGGAGATAGCTCTCCCTCCTCGAGTGTCAGCTTCTATTTTTACCTCCCTCCAACCCCTGTCCCCCACACCCAGCAGGCACATTCTCGAAGAAAGGAGGGGACTGGCTGCCCCAGGGGAACAGCTGAGGGCTCTCCTTCTTCCAGGCTGGTGTTGGCCCAGTGTGGAGTCCCAAGTACCCAGCTCCGGGAGAAGACACTTCCCGGGACAGAGCGGTCTGCTCAGTGTAGGTGCTCAGGCCCCCCACCACCCCATCAGAAGGGGCAGCCTGTGGCCTAGAGACCCCATGAGACTGAGGCTGTTGGAGGCCAGCCCCTACATGTGCAAGCTCCTCTAGGGCCTGTCTTCTTTCTGGGGTAGACACACAGGGCAGGCAGGGTAAGTGAGCACTGGGTATACCCACCAAACTCCAGCTGCTTGTGTCTAGGCATATCTCCCATGGCTGCTGTCTCAAAGGCCAGAGCTTCTTCCACTGGCCAGGCTCCCTGCTTGTGGCCCTAGCGCCCCAAGCGCTCCTCCCTCAGCAGGATGCAGCACCCTGCTCAGAAGTAGGCCTGGCCGGGTGCCCACGGGGCCCAGCTTTCTTTCCTCAGGACTCCAAGCGGCACCATCCAACTGACAGACAGCCCCTCATGTGGTCTCTGAGGCTCCAGCAGCCCTGCCCCTCGGCTGAGGGAAACTGAGGCTGGCTCCCTGGCTCTGCTCCCCTGCTTCCCCTAGACCCCACAGGCTCCAGGGATGGGCCTGCTGGCATGCGTGAGGTTCAGTGAGCTGTCAGGGGCATGACAGGTGGCACCCAGGCCAGGAGTAGGTCCTGAGAGATGCCACTGTGGTCCCTGGCCTCCAGAGGTTGACTTGGCAGGAGGGTCACAGACCATGGCCCCAGTTCCAGCCTGGGTCTGCACCTCCAGCTGGGTCCCTGAGGCCTTCTGAAAGGCTTTGGGGGTTCCAATCCCTGCATGGTAGAGAGCAGGCCACAGAGAATGGGGATAGGCAGGGACAGGTTCCAGTCATGAAGCAAGGGGAGGCCGACCCCAGGCTGCTAGACAGAGTTTCCCCCCCAGCCCACCTGCCCCCAGGCTGCTGGCATTGGGGGCCCCTGAGGGCTGGAGTGCTGGGGATGTCATTGCCCTCCTGGAAACAGCCCCCGAGTCCTTTTCTTCTAGACCTGCATGCTGCATCTCCACCTGTATTCGCCCCAAGGTGGGCCACACGCAGCCTAACCCCAGGCCACTGAGACTCCTTTCTTGTGCTTTTAGACCATTGATAGAGCCACTGCCACAGGGTCTCACACAGGCAGGCCGCTGCCACCAGGCAGGACCCCACCCACATCCAGGCATACACAGCACAAGATGTGACCCCATGTCCAGCCCATGCTGAACTCTGGGAGGCCTGCGTCCACCCAGCCCTGTCCACATGTGGGCGCGAGGGAGGCGCCGGTTGCACCGGGCCCTGGCCCAGGGTGTCTACAGGCCAAACAGGTGGATGCGGCCTCTGCAGTGGCCCCGTTTGGCCAGCAGAGGAGAGTGGCTGCCTGCTCAGTACCATGGCCCCTGGCAGGTGCTCCAAAGACTGGCCCGGCCGTGAGTGGGCTAAGCCAGTGAGCAGCTGCAAGGTCAGGAGGGGCAGGTTTTATTTTGGGTATCAGCAGACTCTGCCGTGGGCTGCCCGGCATTGAGTGGGCACTGCTGGTCAGACCACCCACCAGCTCGAGGGAGGTGGACAGGTAAGCCACACCCCGAACCCCAGGACCACCTGGCCAGGCCTGATGGGTGGGAGAGAAAAGGACAGGGCAGGAGCAGTCCCTGGGGATCTACGGTGGGAGCAGATGCACGGTTCTCCCTGCATGAGGGCTGGGGGTGAGGGATAAGGGGCAGCCTAGCCTAGGCTGGGGCGGGGGACTGACTTCAAGCCCAGAAAGGATTTGAGAACTAACTAGACAGGGCCAAGTTTCCGGGGCAGTGGGCAGGGGGCTTCTGAAGTTGGCAAATGCTAAGTGGAGCCCAGAGGAGCAGGGAGAAGGTGTGTGTGTGTGGGGGGGGGTGCATCCCTAAGCATCAGGGTGCAAGCTGTCTGTGAGGGTGACCCTGGGGTGGCAGGGGGCCGGAGACCCTCAATCTGGGCTCCTGGACCCCAGTGCACATGGTGGGGGTGACGGAGCCCAAGGGTACTGCTGTGTCCTGGGAGCCCTGGGCTGACCTGGGTGCTCACACTGATACCAGCCATGGCCTTGTGGTCGGCCAGCCCAAGGCTCAGGTTCCGCCAGGCTGAGGTGGCAGCAGCTGACACAGCACTTGGTGGGGACCCAGCCTCCCCAACCCTGGTGGCTGCTTCCCAGATGCCCAAAGAGCTTCTTCGTGAGTCTGTAGATCCAGCCATTTGCTGTGTGGGTGCATAGGGGTGTCTACCATGTGTGCCCAGCTCTGTGCCCAGAGCTGGGGAGCAGCGGGTGTTAGAGGGGCATCCCTCACTGGGCACCCTTGAGGCATGGCCCCTCTGAGCCTCTCAACCTCCTCAGTGGCCAAGCCGAAAAAAGCAGGGGCTCAGCTCTGCAGTGTGCATCAGGGATAAAGTCCATGCCAAGAACAGAGGACCCACTGTGGGTTCTCATCCCCTTTGCTGAGCCAGGGGGTACTGAGGACCCCACAAGGGGTGGGGAAGGGCACAATTAGCCCCTTTCACCTCTTGGCCTTCATGCTGCCCATGCTGGTCCCTGGCATTGGATCCTGCTTGCTGCTCAGCTGGGCACGCCACATGGTGGACTCTGGGGCCACTCTGCCTGCTGCCCAGGGTGAATGTTCTGTCCAGGAGGTGGAAGGCTCAAGAGTGCCATATCCCTGGAGATGCTTGCTGACAACTAGTGTTGTCAACTTTTCTGAGTCTTCCATGTTCAGGATGGCCCTCATGAGGCTGGCAGAGTTTGACCATGGACCCTTCAGACATCAGAGACTCCAAGCAGAGGGCCAAGCGAAGGCACAGCCAGGTCTAAAGCATTTAAGTTTCACGGGAAGCCTGCTCTTTGGAGAGCTTCCCCTGACTCTGAGGGCAGTACACTCAGAGTCCTCCCCCCACTCTCCCTTCCATCTCAGGCACTTGTCCATCCTCCCCTCCTCCACCCATTTATCCTTCCATCCACCTTCAACTCTTCTGTGCATCATTAACCCTCCCCCCACCACACCCATCACCCACCTCCATCCATCCATGCTTCCATCCACCCATTCACTCTCCTGTGCTTGTAATCATTCACCACTCAACAACTCACCCAGTCATTCATTTTTATATATTCATCCTCCCCTTTTCTTTCTTCTTTCCTTCCTTTCTCCCTCCCAACCATCTATCCTCCCATCCATCCACTCATCCTCCCATCCATCCACCCATCCATCCATGAAAACATCCATCCATCCACCCACCCATCCATCCACCCAGCCACCCACCCAGCCACCCAGCCACCCATCCATCCATCCATCCATCCATCCATCCATCCATCCATCCATCCATCCATCCATCCATCCATCCATCCATCCATCCATCCATCCATCCATCCATCCATCCATCCATCCATCCACCCATCCTTCCAACACATCCATTTTCTTGTGCACACATCCACCTATCTACCCAACCATCCCTCCACTTTTCTCCCATCCACTCTCCACCCAACTATTTTTGCATCTGTGTGGCTCTCATCCCTTATATCTATCCATTCATCCATCCATCTGTCCACCCATCCACCTCCACTGATCCCTTTCTGGGTGCTGGATAGGGGATGCTGGATGAACTCCACGCAAGTCTTATCCTCAGGGGACACACAGCCTAGGGGTGCAAACCCCAAGCACACCCTTGTTTCAGGGGCATCAGAAACACCTGAAAGAGGAGGATCTAGATCCCACCCAAAGTGCGAGTCCCAACTTAGGCAACAACACTCCTCAGGTCCCAGAATCTTACATTGTGGAAGGCCACAGGGAGGGACAGAGCACCCTGAGGCCTGGGTCCCCTCATCTGTGCAATGGGGTGGGCTGGCTCAAGAGCTTTCGCTTCCTGCCGCCTGCTCCTCAACCCTCCCCCATTAGTGAGCACAAGAGACCCAGTGCATGGGGCACAGGGGAACTTTATTACACACAGTGGGCACGCGCGGGGGCAGAGGGTGCAGCAGGGAACAGGGAGGGACGCAGGTTCCTGAGTGCCCAGCACAGCCTCAGTGGCTCTTGACTTGGAGGTTCGCAGTGGTGCCCTGTGGGCCAGCAGGCTGCCGAGCCTTGTTCTGCTTGGGCAGGGCCTCGGTTTCCTGCCTCATCAGGAGCACTTGGCCGCTTGCCCAGTGCCAGCGGTCAGGAGCATCCCTCTCCTCCTCCCTCAGTGAGAGGCAAACCTGGGGTGAGGGGTGGGAGGGAAAGAGCTGAAGGGTCTAGGAATAAAAGGAGGTGGCGGCAGTGATGGTGGGGGTCTGAGGGGTGCAGGTAGGCCAGGAAGCCTTCGGAAGCGGTTTCTTCCTGGGGCCAGGCAGACTCTGGCAGGAGTCTCCCCTGGGTGTGGAAAGTGATGCTGGCTTCACCCTGAGTCCCAGAGGCTGAAACACAATGTAGGGAGAGGGGGGATGGGGCATTAGGCTGGAGGCCAAGGGGGTCTGCTGTCCCCCAGCTCCTGCCACCCAGCCTCCAAGCCTCTCTCTAATGGTTGCCCAGACCTGCACACTTGCCCCTTCCCCCATCAAGGGCAAACCTCTCTCTCTCAGCCGCCGACACCCTGATCCTGCCTCCCCATGGCCTCTTCCCTGGAAACCTGCTCCCGACACCAGCCCCTGAGCCTGGGTCGGGGTCCCCGCTCAGGACAGAGACAGCACTGCCCCTCGCCTGTTTGCCTGTGGCCTGGCAGCTCCCCAGAACTAGGCCTGTCAGGCTCCCAGGATCCTGGCCCCAGATGGCTAGCGGGGAGAGCCAGCCCCAGGGGCAGATCCCACCCGGCCCCTCCCAGCAGAGCCCTTCCTGCCCGGCAGAGCCAGCCCCCACCATGCGGCCCCCAGACCTCCCAGCCTCCCTCCTCCCCCAAACCAGACAGCTTTTTGCTCGGCCCAGACGCCATTTGTCAACGTCCTTGCAAACACGTGGCGCCCAGAAAGCAGGGTGGGCGGTGGCTCAGCCAGGACCACCCCGGCCAGGAGTTCTGCGGGAATATCCCATTTAGTGTAGCTCAGCGGAAACTGCTCCCACCTTCTGGCCACTCCACCTCTGATGTGCACCTCAGCTTCCCGAGGGGCCCGTTGGCTGCCACCCCTCACCGCGGGCTCCCAGCGGCGCCTGTGGTTGGGCCGGCGGCGGCGCGGCGCCCCTCACGTGTCTGTGGCCAGCAGCTCGGCCAAACACCAGCCCCCCAACCCCTCCCAGCCCCACTCGGAGCCCACCCTCGGCCCCCATCCCCGCTTGGCCACCCACGAGGCCTGGCTCATGCTGTGCACACAGGCGGTGCCCACTTCTTGCTGGCTGGGGCACCTGAAGGCAGGGGGCAAGGCTGGACCTCAGTGTGCTCAGACATACAGACACGATGGGGCATACCAGGCAGGTACCGAGCGCACAGGGCAAGGAGCCATCAACAATCGAGTTGTGTCCACTTGGCCTCAGGGTCCTTGACATGCAGGGGGCAAGCATGGGCCCCATAGGGAGAGGCGAGGGCTGCGCTGACCATTGTGCTCCCCTCAGGGTGCAGAATGCTCATCTCTGGCACAGTGATGCCCCCCGAAGCAGGATGCCCCAGCCCTCAGGGCCCCCCTGGCCCACCACCGCCCCTGCTGCCCAAGCCAGGCAAGGACAACCTGCGTCTGCAGAAGCTGCTGAGGAAGGCAGCCTGGAAGAAGATGGGCATTGGGGGGACACTTTCCCCACCTGGGGCCTTCCGTGCCTCCCTGTCCCCCGTGAGCGAGGCAAGCCACGACCAGGAGGCCACCACCCCGCAGGCCACCACCCCGTGGGCCGCCACGTCACGGGCCAGCACCTTGCACGCCGCTACCCCACGTGCCACCACCCAGCGTGCCACCACCCCATGCCCTGCCGAGGGCCCCCACATGGTGGCCGCCTCATCCCACTCCCTGCACACACCCGTCATCCACCACGTGGCGCCACCCCTGCAGAAGTCCACTTTCTCCTTCAGCCTCACACAGCGCAGAAGCCTGGCTGCCCACTTCAAGGCTGCAGAGCCCACCCAGCCCCTTGGCTACTATGCCCCCATCTCAGCCCCGGTGGCGGGGGGCACCCATGTCAGCCAGGTGCAGATCCGGCTCAGCCCGTCCCTGAGCACTGGGACCCCCGAGCTCCCCAGGACTGACAGAGATGCAGCCTTGAATACCCCCAGTCCCCAGCCGCTGATTCCCATAGCCCACATCCGCCCACTGCCCACTGGGGCCCAGGTCACCAACCCCCAGCCTGAGGAGACCCCTGTGCCCAGGACTCCACCTGGTTTCCAGGCCTCTGTGCCCAGAGAAGCCAGCACTCGGATGGTGGTGCCCATAGCGCCCCCCTTCCACTCCTCGGGATCCCTGGCTCACAGCCTGGCCCCTGAGGCCTCTGAACTGCAACCCACGGAGAAGCGCCCCGTGGCTGGCCCCGGGGATGAGGCCAAGCAAGTCTGCAGTCCCCACGGGGTCTCGTCTCCTGCTCTGCCCTCAGGCCCCCATCCCTGCCCTGTTCCCAGAGTGGCGTCCAAGCCCAGGCTCAGTGGCTGGACACGCCTAAAGAAACAGCTCATGGTGGAAGAGGTGGAGCCCCCAGCCCAGAGCCCGGCACAGAGTCCTGGGGCCACGCGGCAGGAAAAGGTTGCACCTGCCCTCCCAGCGCCCCGACCCCCCACCTTCCGGGCCTCCAAGATGTGGGACGCTGTGCTGTACCACATGTCAGTGGTCGGGGACCAGAGCCGCACGGCAGGGCCTGGCGAGGGAACACGCACCCTGACCAGCATGTCTCGGCTCCCCTTTCTGTGCCGACCCCGCTTCAACGCCCGCAAGCTGCAGGAGGCTGCCGTGAGGCCCCCACCCAAGGCCCTTCCTGCCCTGCGGCTGAGCCCCCAGCCCGAGAACTTCAACCGGACTGCAGCTGGCTGGCGGCTCCAGTGAGGTGGCCAGAGGAGCTCTGGGCAGCAGGACCAAGAGCGACAGAAGGAACGGTCTAGCTGGGACATCAGGGCACCAGAGCCAGCAGGGGCTGGGACGGGGGTGCTGAAGAGGGGAGCTATGGGTGGCTTGGTGGCCGAGGCCTGTGAGAGGCTGGGAGGGACAGGCCAGGTGGGTGGGAGCATGAGGGACTCGTGGGTGGTGACAGCAGGGCTCAGAGTAGAGGTGGGATGAGTCAGGGAGCTGGTGGTGTTGAGAGCAGGAAGGTTTGATGGGGTGGAGGGTCCTCTAAGGAGGGGCCTAGAAAGGGTGCACATGGGATAGAGTGGGTGCTGGGGGGGAAATGCTCGATGACAAGAAGACCCCTAAGTCTGCTATGAGGCAGAGTGTCAGACCCCTGACCTCGCATGAGGGTGGCCAGGAGGCGGTCACAGTGGGGCCTTGTTCTGCCTACTCTCTAGAGAGGCCTGGGTCCTGGGTGTGTGGTTCGAGGGAGGGGTGGGGGGCAGGCCCTTGGGCCTCGGGGTGCTGTGGGCTCAGGGAGATTAACTCCTGGCTCAGCAGGAGGGGCTCCTGGGTCCAGACTGCAGTCTACACACCCCCTCCACCCCCCACCCCCCCGCCCAGGCCGTGAACGATTCGGGGACAGATTTATGTTCGCGGTGGGAAGCGGGAGCGGTCAGGGTGATTCAGAGCTCGGCACGGTTGGCCGAGTCGGCAGTTTGGCGGCCCTGACGGATGGCTGAGAGCCAGACCCGGGCCGGGGGCGCAGGAAGGAGGCCCTAAGAAGGGGCTGGGGGCCCAGGCCCTGTGGGAATTGGCATGGATGTGGGATGATCAGAGTTCAGGCATGAAAATGCTGATAGGCGGTGGAGGAGGGGTTCAGCTATGCCCCTGGCCCAGCTCTTGGGCCCCTTGATTACTTCCCCCACCCGGTTGACCCCTGAGGAGAGGCAGCCTTGAGGGGATCACTGACAGGAGAGGTCTCAGATTTCGAAGGCTAGGATAAGGAATAGAGCTCTAAGTCCAGGCCAAGCAGGGCTGAGGAGGGCTTATAACCAGGTAAGGGCAGGGGAGGGGACCCCTGGCCTCATGCAGCTTTGGGAGACACAGCCTCCAACCAGGCAATATCTGACTTGGGGCCAGTGCCCAGGGCTCTGAGAGGCGCTGTCAGCCCAGAATAGGAATGGGGAGGCCGGGAGCCAGGGGAAGCAGCAGGACCCAAGGAGGAGGCAGCAGTTGGCGGGGGGCGGGGGGGTGGTGGCTGTCCCACCACAGGCTGGAACATTGCTGCCCAAGGAGCCTGGGACCCAGGCCACTAATAAATGTGTGTCCAACCAAGGCTGTGGAGTCACTTCCTGTCTTATCACCAGGTGGCGGGGGGGCGTCAGAACACCAAGCAACCCTCCAAGGTCCTGGCTCCTTACAGACCCCAAGCCTACCAAGGAGCATGGAACCCAGGCTCCCTGGGCTTATCCCGCCTACTTCCACCAGTTCTAGCTCCTGGTGCAGGGCATTGGCCTTGCACCATAAGAATCCTAGGTGGGACTCCTTGGCCCCTCCAGGTAAAGGAGCTTCCCCACCAAGCAGTGGCTCTGCTGGACTGAGCCAGGGTGATGTTGGCAAAAGTGACAGAGGCCAAGCGTGGTGCAAGGTCTAGGGGGCTGATAGGGTCTCCGCCCACCCCCAGGCCAGGCGTTCACCCCTGAGCCCCACCCTAGCAGCCAGTAATGTAGAAAACCAGATCCCACCCAAGCTCCCGTGTTCCTGGATGGTGTATTTCACGGGCAGCCCCGTGCTCTGGCCACTGCCTCGGACTCACCAGGACTGGCGATCTAGGGTGCTGCGCCCTCATCCACGAGCACCTTCTCATACTTCCCGTGCCCAGTGGCCACAAACTTGTATCGCTTCCCAGACGGGGTGCTCTGATGGAGAAAGGGAGCCAGAGGAAAGGTGAGTGCCCAGGAGGGAGCCAGCACTCCTCCAGGAAGTCTCTTGGGTACATGGAGGAAGGCCTCTCCTGGCACCCCCCCCCCCCGCCCCAAACACATGGCAGATTCTACCTTAACAGTTGAAGAGGTCTTGGAGCCGCCTCTCTGCTCCCAGAGGCTTCTCTTGCTCATGTCTCCAGCAACAATATCCTGGGAGCGGGAGGAAACAGGTCGCAGGCACAGCCCTGGTCAGGGGGCTAGAAGCCCTGGGCCCTTCTCTCCTGGCTGGTCTTGCCTGGCCAGGGGGCCTGGAGCCTGCCCACCTTGCATCTTTGTGTGAGAGCCCAGGGAAAGAGCAGGGAACATGAACAAGGCACCGTTTAGTCTTCACCTTGCCAATCCATCTTCTTCTCGAATCCTCCAAAACTGGGAAGCCTGTCTGGCTAACTCCAGGCCCCCAGATGTTCCAGTGCCCTGCTCACTACATTACATTTTGGGTGATCTCATGCTGGCTTTTCCAAGGGTGCCTAGTCTGCTGCTAATGTCCCAGGCTCTGTCCTCCTAACCCAGCCATGCCCATGGGAAGGGTCTTACCTTGCAGGAGGCACCCTTGGCTGTGGACTGGGCCTGCACCTCTCCCGTCTCCCACAGGCTCTTGGTATTGGCCACAGCCATGCTGGGGAGCTCTATGGAGGCCTGGCGGGCTAGTTTGGGAGTCCGACCTGCAGTCTGAGGAGAAGATAGAGCCCCAGGAATGCTTTAGTAGAGGGCTACCATGGGACACATCAGAAGGTCCGACTGTGAGACTCTGCAGAACATAAACGATGTCACCTCTATTGTTTTATTTGCCCCAGGAGTGCTTTCCCAACACAGGACGGGCTGCGCTCTTGATGCATGCCTTCACTGAGCACACTTGTGGAACACACCTTCTTCTGGGGTGCACAGGTGATATGGTGGAATATAAGACACATCTGGAGTATGGTCATGGGGCTCATGGCATGGGGCTGGAAGGTAGTGGGTTGGCAGGGGAGCCTGGGCCAGTGAAGGAGCGTGTGTCAGTGGGGAAGCGTGGGTTATGGAGGAGTGTGGGTTATGGGGCAGCATGGGTTGGTGGAAGAGCGTGGGTTATGGAGGACGTTGGGTTGGTGGGCAGCATGGATTGGTGGAAAAGCGTGGGTTGGTGGGGGACTGGTTGATTTGGTGACAGGGAGTGAGTTTGTGAGGGAGTGTATGGGTTGGTGGGGGAGTTTGGGTTGGTGGGGGAGTGTGAGTTGGTGGAGGATTGGGTGCAAGAATAGAACAAGACACTGAACTGCAGAGGAGGGGACCGGGCGTACCTCGATAGCCTGGGTGTATTGCTCCAGGCGCTCATCAATCTTGGAGATAGGTAGGGCTGGTTCAGACTTCTTCACACTGTTACTGTGGGTAGGAGAAGTATCAAGCCCTGCAGCACCTGGCTGTACCCCACCCCACTCTGAGTCTCTGCCAGAACACACTCATGCCCCACATCTCCACCCTCTCAGTCCCTCTCCTTAATCCCCTCCTGGAGAAACCCCAGTTCTGAGCCTGGGTCTGGTAAGACATACCTCTTCTTTATGGAGCGGTTCAAGGACTCAGTCCTGTCGATGAGCTGTGGAGAGTAGGCAGGGAGATGAGTCTGGGTGGCCAGAGAAAGCTCACAGTCTAATTCACAGGAGAGTGCAGTGGACTTCTATCTGTTGAGAAACCTGGCATCTTTGATCTGGGTGGGACTGGCTTCTATACTGATCTCCCAACTCTGGAGAAATTCAGCATCCAGAAAGAAGACCATCTCCTGTCGCCTTGAACTCGAACAGGGAGCATCATTTACCTTAGTGGCTCAGTCCATCTTGGGGCAACTTCTCCAAATAGAAATTTTGGCTTAATTTGACCTGAGATCTGTCTCCTGCTGGCTTGTGCTCATGGGCTAAACTCTATCTTCTGCTCCCGTGCCCAAGGTAACAAACCATACATCCATTCTTCCTTACTTTTATTCATTCACTCATCCATCCACCCACCCTTCCTTCCATTCATTCATCTACCCACCCACATTTCCACGCAACCACCCACCCTTTTGTTCATCCACCTTCCCTCTACCTACCTTTCCTTCCATCCATCCACCCATCCACCCATTTACTCACTCATCCATCCGTCCATCCAACTACCCACTCTTCCTTCCTTCCATCCATCCATTCTTCCTCTCTCCCTTCCACTCACTGATCCAACTATCCTTTCTTCCTTCCTTTCTTCTTTCCATCCATTCATCTATCCGTCCATCCATCCATCCGTCCACCTGTCCACCTGTCCACCCGCCCACCCATCCACCCATCCACCCACCCATCTATCCGAACTTCTTTCCTTCCTTCCATCCATTTATCCATCATTCCAGCAACAACTACAGAATTTTCTGAGTGCCAGGTGCTGGGGAAATTAGCAGAGAACAAGCTAGACGTGCCCTTGTGTTCTTGTGGCTGATATGTGGCTGCCTCTCTCAGGTTTTCATTTCGGTCATGAGACTGGGAGAGAAAATGGGAGCAGGCTTTGGAGCTTGACCTACCTTGGTGGTGGGGCTCAGGGGAGGTGGACTGTGTTCGACAGCCCCCTCCATGGCCAAGGGGCTGGGTGTCCTGGGCTGCTGACAGTGCAGGTGCTGGGGATGGAAAATCTGAGGCTATGGGACCTGGATGGCCAGCCATTTGCATCCCTCCTGCCCCACCCCAGGGCCTGCTGGAGCACAGCTCTCCCCTGCCTGGGCCTCAGGTTCTTTCCAGCCCTGACGCGCTCCATCCTGGAATTCTCCACTGCTGGCCCATGAGCCCAGGACAGAGCTCCTGAGTATGGAGGACAAACTTGTCCCGAGGGTCCCCACACCCCAATACTCTGTGAATGTGGAATAAGAAGGGGCTGCAGAATCTGAGGGTGTAGGGTGCTGGCTTTCCCCAGGGCCAGTGCCGTGAGATCCCCGAAGGTACAGGCAGCAAAGACCCACCAACCCAGGGGTTAGAGTGCTCCCAGAGTGCCCAAGGTGGAGCCACTGTCACCTCCTCCTCTGCTTCCCCAGCCTCCGCTGGCCCCTGGGGGTCCTGGGCCAGCTTCTCTGGGTCCTGAGGCTCTGATTCCTCCAGACCCGGATCCTCCTGGGGCTCCACCACTGGGCTCAGGCACAGCCCTTCCAGGGGGACTTCGGCTTGGCCTGGTCCATTGCTATCCACCTGTTCATGCCCATGGGCCCTGTGAGGAGGAGGAAGGAGGCAGAGCCGAGCAAGGGTTATTCCATTACTTGATTCGAGTCCCTGCCCATTTCTAAGACTCAGTTTTCCCATCTGGAAAATGGGGGTAGTCAGATCAGTGGAGTGTCAAGGAATTCACTCCCAGAGCCTAGGTCAGCTTTTCTGGACAAGCTCCAGCCTCATGTTCTGCTCGCCCACTTCCAACTCATGGTGTCTGCCCTCGGCTGGCTGGTCCCCTGGGACTGGGGCTGCCTGGGTGCTGCTCCAGCCATGCTCTGTGTGAGGCCAGCAGGTCTTAGGGAGGAGGACTTCCAATGGGAGGGAAATGCGGGGTCTGTGGGTGGCCTGGGGGCTGGGTTAGCTGCAGGACAAGGCCAGGCAGGGGGTCACAGGGAGAGGGGCCAGTTGTGCTGGCCACGGGGGAGGGGAGGTGCCAGCAGGCAGCCGGAGTGGCTCTCATTGGAGCGGGCCTGAACTTGGAGAAGAAGATGGGAAACTTTGCCATTTTCCATGGTCTCAGGCCTCTTGGTGTACGTGCCAGCCACGACCCAGACCCACCCACCCTAGGTGGGCTGGGGTCTGAGCCAGGGCAGCCACACAGAGGGCCATTCAGGGCTCAGGCGGGTGGGAAGTCAGCAGGTGCAGGGGGGGGTGGAGGCCTGTGAAGCCGCCAGCTCTGACTTCCACCAGAAGAGCCCAAGTGCCCCCTGCTGTCGGGAACCAGCCAGCCCAGCCAGCCGGTAGGGAGTAGGGAGCCCCAGAGCCAGTGGACAGGCCCACCCTGCTGACCTTAACCCCTCTGAGAAATTCAGAGCAGGCAGTAACTCCCCAGGGCAGATGGGGAAACTGAGGCCCAGAAGAGATGTGGCAGGCAGTGGGCCAAGCCAGGACCTGTTGGCCCCTGAGGTGTGGGAGCCTAGTTGACAATTGAAAAGATGGGGGTCGGGCAATGCAAGGGGTCTCAACAGAGCTCACAGCCACTCAGGGGGTCTGGGGGGACCAGGCGGTGGCCCAGAGAGGGGAGAGCTCTGGCTCCGCTTCAGGCAATGGGTGGCCCTGTCCCCCAAACTTGGAGCTCCTGAGGGCAGGTCTGGGTCCTGACAGATGGCAGCCTCAGGGGCAGCCAATGGGGTGCTGTCAGCAGCTTAGACCCTGAATTGTGGAGAGGGGAGAGAGGCCGGGGAGCAGCCTGCTCCCTGGGCCCCCCGCCTGCTCCGGTTCAGACAGGCACACACATCTGGAAAGCTGCCTCACAGGCCCACATCTGGAAATACCTGCTCCCCTCCTCCGTGGGAATGGAGGCAGGCCAGACCCGAGGGAGGAAGGGGCGGGCGGAGTGGGGCCATGGAGCCTCCATTACGTAAGTGGGCTGCAGATGTGTGCTGATGTGGCAACACCCGGCCTGGCTGCAGCTGCTCTGGACGGGGCCCAGGGCCCTAGGGAGCCCAGGAATGAGATGTCCTCACCGCCCCCTCCCCGCAGGCCCCTCGGCCTCCCTCCCGGTCTCCATCTCTTCCCCTCACAGCCACAGGGGCATCTTGGGGGGCTGGCTGGGAAGGGGGAGCCAAGGGACTGCTGTGCTGGGGTGCTGGTTGAGGGGTTTGGGGAGGGCCTACATCACTTGCCGGTTCTCCTCTTGTTCCTGCTCCTGTGGGCTGTCCCCGAGAGTGGCCTCCCGGCCATCTGCGGCAAGCTGCCCTCGTGGTGCTGGTTTCTGGGACCAGTCGCTGAAACCCTCATCCTCATCCAGTTCAGGGGTTTCCGAGGTTTTCCGGTGGAGCCTGGGGGAACAGGAGTGGGCTCAGAGGCCCTGGAGGGCACAGGCAACACACGGCAGCCCAAGGCCCCGTCCCATAACCCACACTTCCCCTCACTTGGCTCCTGGGCTCCAGGGTAGGACATCCCTGTCGGCTGTAAGCACAGCTCCCTGTGGCTAGGGCTGTGTCTCCCCCATCAGTCTAGGACCCCCTGAGGGCAGGGCTGTGTCTCCCCCATCAGCCTAGGACCCCCTGAGGGCAGGGCTGTGTCTCCCCCATCAGTCTAGGACTCCCTGAGGGCAGGGCTGTGTCTCCCCCATCAGTCTAGGACTCCCTGAGGGCAGGGCTGTGTCTCCCCCATCAGCCTAGGACTCCCTGAGGGCAGGGCTATGCCTCCCGCATCTGTCTAGGACTCTCTGAGGGCAGGGCTATACCTCCCCCATCAGCCTAGGACCCGCTGAGGGCAGGGCTGTGTCTCCCCATCAGCCTAGGACTCCCTGAGGGCAGGGCTATACCTCCCCCATCAGTCTAGGACTCCCTGAGGGCAGGGCTGTGTCTCTCCCATCAGTCTAGGACTCCCTGAGGGCAGGGCTGTGTCTCCCCCATCAGTCTAGGACTCCCTGAGGGCAGGGCTGTGTCTCCCCCATCAGCCTAGGACCCCCTGAGGGCAGCGCTGTGTCTCCCCCATCAGTCTAGGACTTCCTGAGGGCAGGGCTGTGTCTCCCCCATCAGTCTAGGACCCCCTGAGGGCAGGGCTGTGTCTCCCCCATCAGCCTAGGACCCCCTGAGGGCAGGGCTGTGTCTCCCCCATCAGTCTAGGACTCCCTGAGGGCAGGGCTGTGTCTCCCCCATCAGTCTAGGACTCCCTGAGGGCAGGGCTGTGTCTCCCCTATCAGACTAGGACTCCCTGAGGGCAGGGCTGTATCTCCCCTATCAGACTAGGACTCCCTGAGGGCAGGCTGTGTCTCCCGTGTCAGCCTGGGCTCTTCAGTGTGGCTCCCCAGCTCAGTCCCAGGCTCTGTGGCCCCCATGCTCACTCTGAGCCCAGTGTCCTCATTGGCTGAGCCCCCTGCGCCCAGTCCCCCAGACCACAGGCCCAGACACTTGTGGCAGAAGTCACATGGCCTGCCCCTGTGCTGTGTGGGCCGGGGGCTCCTGTGGGCTCAGGCTCCTGGCCTCCACCTGCCCCTTCCCCTGGCCCCAGGACCTGGCCGAGGGGTTGTGACCGCTGCAGCAGCCCACCCGCCCAGAGCTGCTGACTTGGAAATAATGAAACAAAGCAGGGCCCAGAGGAAGGGGAGTGCTGTTGGAAAGACACCCAGCCCCCCGCGGCCTCCTGGGTCTGGGGAGGAAACGAGCCGACCAGGGTCCCGCCAAGACAGCCTGGGCCTCCATGAGTCACAGCCGAGGGCCTGGGTGGGGGGCGCTGGGGCCGGGGCCATGCAGCTGGGGCCAGCGTAGTTCAAGCAAGGACCTGGCCCCACTGCATGGTAGCCAGAGCCTGAGTCAGCGCCCGGCAGGCAGCCACATGTGTTCCCCATGGCCACGTCCACACTGCCGGCTGAGGACCCTCACCCTGAGCACTCTGCGCTTTGTCTTGCTCCTGGCAAGGCCCTCTCAGCCTGTCTCCCCCTGCTCTGGGACCCCGAACCCAGGGCTCCCCCATTACTCCCTGTGCCCAGGCCCTGGCTGCATGAAGTCGGGGTCCTGGATCCAGGCACACTGGTGGGGTGGCTTACAGCTTGTCCTGCTCTGGCCCCAGGGCCTGGTGGTCGAGGTCCTCGTCCTCAGCCTGTAGCTGCCGGTCCCGCTCACGTCGGCGTCGCTCCCGGGCCACCTCCTCCTCGTCCTCCGCACTCCGCTGGGTGGTGAGCCTGGGGGGACCCCAGAGAGTCATTAGGCTCAGCTGGGGACAGGATGCTGCGCCCCACTTCTCCCTGCCCGCTCTGGGCCTCAGTTTACCCATCTTAAAACCAGAGGCCATGTGAGACTGTGGAGAAGGGGCCTAAGGCTCAGATGGAGGTCCCAGGGCCTCGGAGCCTCAACAGCCCGGAAAAAGCTCAAGGAAGGGGCTCGAGACCACCTTCCACAGGCTGCCCTGGATCAGTCTGGAGCTGGGCTTCAGGCCCATGTGGCCAGGGGGGACCTGGGAAGGGGTAGGTGAGGGCCGGGGGCCCCTGGGCAGCAGACACCAGACATCCTCCTCAAGTCCATGTGGCTGTGGCCAGTCGGGCACTGGGGGACAGGTTGGGGTCCCACCAGGGGCAGATCCAGTTGGGCAGATGGATTGGACACTCCTTCCTGCCCCCCAAAGTGGGCCTGTTGGGAGTGGGTGCGCACTGCTGCTGTGCCCTGAGGAGGGCCTGTGTGTAGGCCGGGCCGGACGGGCGGGACCCCAGGCCCAGCCGTGTTCTGGCCTGACCCCCCAGCTGAGGGGCCCCTCAGGGTCAGCCCACCCATCACCACCGACCCCTGGCTCCGCCTCAGAGGCCTCTCTGCACTGAGTGGCTGCAGCTTCAGAGATGGGGAAACTGAGGCTCACTGAAAAGCCAGCAAGGGAGGGCTTTCCCCCTCAGCACCCCGACAGCCACAGCTACCCGAGTCCACTCCCCACGGGCAGAGACAACCAGAGAAGGACCATGGGGCGAGGGAGAGCCAGAGAACAGCTCGAGGGTCTGCCCGGGACCAACGGTTCCAAACCTGGCTGCCCCCGGCCCAGTGGCCTCAGCCCACCACACCTAGTGGGACCACCATGGGCTTCTCTGGGGCTCACCGCCTCAGGAGTAGGCCGGGCGCAGGGCTGGGGTCCCCGGGCCGAGGCCTGCCCCTCCTGCACGTGTCCGCCGTGTGACCCTCAGGCCCTGGCCACAGTGAGGCTGCGTGATGCTCCTGGCAGCCCTCACAGCCCATGATCTAATCTCCCTCCCGGGTCTCCCTAAGCCTCTCAGACAAAAACCAGGCCCCTCTGCAGGCTCAAGTTCAAGGCCTGCTCCCCCCAGCGGCCACGTGGGACTCCAGCCACGCAAACCAGACCGCCTGCTCTGATCTCGCACCCCCACCCACCCACACCAGGCCCCTCAGAAGTGCCTGCAGCTCCCACCCCCACAGGCCCCGAGGAAGCTGCTAATTCCCCACACCTGGCTCCCATCAGCCCGGCAGATGAGGCCCACTTCCTGCCTTGGCCGCCCTTGGTGGGAGTGGGGCCTGTGGCCCTTCTACCTGGGAGGTAGAGCCTGGGGTGCTCTCGTGGCTGTCGGCTGAGACCTGCACCCAGAGTCCCTTCAAACGGAGGGTCGGAACAGAGATGGGCAGGGAGGGTGGAAACTGGGTACCTGGGCTGTGGGGCTCAGTGAAGGTGACACCGCAGCCCACTCCTGGGACAGTCCCTGGGGTGCTCCTGGAGGGAGTCCTTGGAGGGGGGCTGGACTCCGCCATTGGAGGGGGGCTGGACTCCGCCATTGTGCGCTCCCCATTCCTACATCTAAGTGCACATGCTTGTAGACATCTGCATGTGTTGGTGTGTGGACATGCGTGCCTGTGTGTACACGGGTGCCTGGGATGCTTTAAGTGTCTGCATGTGCCCAGGTGTATGCACGTGTGCCCTGGTGTGTCATTCGTGTGTGTGTGTGTGCACATAGTGTGTGTGCCCCGGTGAATGTGTGTGTGCCCCAGTATGTGCATGTGTACCCTGGCGTGTGTGTCCCAGTGAGTGTGTGCATGCCCCGGTGTGTGTCATTCATGTGTGCCTGTTCCCTGGTATGTGCTGGTGCATGTGTCCTTGTGTGTGTATATGTACATGTGTCTGGTGTGTGTGCCTCCATGTGTGTACCATGCCCCAGTGTGTGCCCTGGTGTGTGCCTTGTGTGTGTGTGCATGGCCTGGTGTGTGTGCAGGGTGTTTGTGTGTGCCTGGTGTGTGTACCTGTGCCCCAGTGTGTGCCCTGGTGTGTGCCTTGTGCATGTGTGTGCATGGCCCAGTGTGTGTTCAGGGTGTGTGTGTGTGCCTGGTGTCTGTACCTGTGCCCTGGTGTGTGCCTTGTGTGTGTGTGTGTGTGCATGGCCCAGTGTGTGCCTTAGCGTGTGTGCCTTGGCGTGTGTGCCTTGGTGTGTGTGCCTTGGTGAGTGTATAAGCGCATGTGTCCTGGTGTGTGCATGTGTGTTGGCGTGTGTGTACCATGGTGTGTGTGCATGTGTGTTGGCGTGTGTGTGTACCATGGTGTGTGTGCCTGTGGACCAGTGTGTGCCCTGGCGTGTGCCATGTGCGTGCGTGTGTGTATGTGTGCATGCGACCTGGTGTTTGTGTGCCTCACTGTGTGTGCCTGTGCCCCAGTGTGTGTTCTCATGTATGCATGTGTGTACCCCAGTGTGTACCCTGGGGTGTGTGTGTGCCCTGGTGTATGTGTGTGTGGGTGTGGGTCTGAGGCCTGTCTGGAGGCCTCCTCTGTGGGCCCTGCCGGTGGATGAGTCGGGCTTCCTGCAGTGGCCAGGGCACCCTAGACCTGTTCCCCGTTCCCTTTCCATCAAGCTTAGGAGCCTCCACAAGCACAGACGTATGCAGCCGATCACACCCAGGGGTTCCAGCGCCCCATCTGTGCAAACCCCTTCAGGTCCCCAGCGGGTCCAGCCTGCCCTCTACAGCCACGTTCCGCAGACTACACGGCCACAGACCACAGAGGGCCCACAGACCCGTGCACGCATACCCAGCCAGACACTCAGCTCCACACGTGTGGGCAGGCTTTCACTTGAACACGCATGTGCACAGGAGCACAGACAAGAGCGGGCACCTACAAAGACAGACACACGTGAGCTTTTTCCATGAATCCTAGCTCAGGTCCATGTGGGAACACACACATGGACACACGTGGGCCACAGCCCCCAGACACTGCTACACATGCACACATGCACACGCATGAACGTCCGCATGTACATGCAGACTTAGATCCATGTCACGCTGGGGGCACTGTACACACACACACACACATGCACACATACACACGTGGGCCAACACCTCCAGACACCTCAACGCCCCAGTGCTCACGTGTGTGCACACGCACATGAGGACTCATACGTGGGAACCAGGGATGCAGCACGGCCGTTCCAGCCCCTGCAAGGCCTCTCGGGGCCCCTGGCCACACTGTTGACTGTTTTCCTTGCATTGCCTGGACAACGTGGTGTAGCCCCTGGCGGGAGGCCCGGCCTGCACTTCCTATTTTCTGAGAACATCACCTCTGTGGACTCAGAAGGTCAGCCTCCTGTCCCCTCACTGGACAGGGACTTGGGGCAGTGTCTACATGGGGTGCAGGCTGGGGGTCTCCTTGCCTCCCCTAAAGCCCCTCGCTGGTCCCCAGCCCCTGACCCAGGGCTGGTGAGTCTGCCCGGCCCCGCCTTCTGCACCCCTCCCTTCCCCCTGCCAGGATGTGAGTAATGGGGCCTTGCTGGCCCCCTCCCCGTGACCTCACTGCGCGGTTCCACAGCTGGGCTCCGTTCTGGGAACTGGGAGGGGGGCAGCTCTCCTGGGGTGGGGTGGGGGCCCTTGGCCTGGGAAGGCGCCCCGACTGGCCCCCTTGGCGCGCACAGAGCTGTCAGGAGTGCGATGGCGGCCTGGGAAGGCGCCCCGACTGGCCCCCTTGGCGCGCACAGAGCTGTCAGGAGCGCGATGGCGGCCTGGCGCGGCCTGCCTGCAGCTGCCTGGGATTTGGTGTTCCCGAGCAAGTGTGATCAGCCGTTTCCTGTCTGTTCTGGCTCAGCCGCAGCCCAGGGTTCCGCCCAAGGCCCTGCAGAATGGGGCATTCCCCCTGCACCCCTCACCGTCCCATGCCCCCACCATGTGGCCTTGTCCCCCCTAGTGTACTAGCCCGTGCAGATCTGCAGCAGGCCCAGGACGCTGGCTTGCTCCCCTGCCAGCAGGGCTCCCTAAGTTCAGGGGCTGCCTCTGCTGCCCTGACCAGGAGACGGCCCCCTCCTCACCTCCCTCCACAGCTCCTCAGTCCTGTCCCCCAGCCTCCACCGAGGGTCTGCAGGTCCAAGGGTTGGTCCTGACCCAAGTGGGGCCTTCCCACTGTCCCAGCCCCTTCCTCTCAGTGTGACCTCCAGAAGATGCAGCAGACTTTGCGCCTATCAGGGCTCTGCTCCCTGCAGGCGGCCTCGTGGCACCCCACCTGACATCCTGCCCCTGGCTGTAAGGTTGAGGACAGACAGGGCTTGTTCTGAGTCCTGGGGAGAGCTCAGGAGGGCTTGGCTGGGGTTGAAGGGAAGATGCCAGGTCTGGGCTCGTGTTGGAGGTCTGCTCAGCCACGTGCTCCCAGGCTCCCCACAGGAGCAGGGGCATGGCCCTCCTGAGCCCCGAGGTCTCTGGTCCCCCCTGTTCTCCACCTCCCTTGTGACCTCCTGTGCCACTGACCCAAGTGGATGCCCTGGAGTAGACACAGAGCACACGGGAGGGAAAACTGAGTCACAAAGAGGTCTTCCTAGTTGCTGGCTTCTGGGTGGGTGGCGCAACACAAGCACCGAACCACGCAAAGCAGGTCTGAGGGGGGCAGAGGCTAGGGGGAGGGCAACGGTGGGTAGGCACAGCCTGCACCCCACTCTCGGGGCACACTTATGTGGCCACCATGGAAGGGTCCCCACAGTTGTGCAATGCTGGGTCTGCCCCAGGCTTCCCAGAGAGGGCTTGAGGGCATGGCCCCTCACCTGCCCAGTGCTGCAGTGGGCCTGGGTGTCAGGCATTCTCAGGAGGCAGCTGGGGGGTGAGCTGGGAGCTCAGAGACAGCCCCAGGGGAGCAGGTGGGTGTGGGTAGGGCGAGCAGGAGGAGCGCCCTTCGCCCAGGGCCGGGGTGTGGGGACAGGGAGCCACAGCTGCCAGGAACCCAGAGGCCCCCCACCCAGAACCCCTGGCACTAGGCCAGCCCATCCTCTCCACCACCCCTCCCTCCTAGCACCCCAGAGAGCCTTTCGGGGTGTGTCCCAAGCCTGGGTGATCCTTTTCCCCAGCGTCAAGGGCCACAGGTGAGGCAGACACCCACCGTGTTGCTGTGGGCAGAACCCTGCCCTCTGCCCAGGGAAGGAGGTGACCCTGCCTGGGTCTGAGAGATGAACAGGGCTTGCTGGGCCAGGAAGGGGGTACAGCTCCAGCCAAATTAGCAGGCCCATGGGCCAGGGAGCTCGGAGAGACGAAGAAGGCTGGCCAGCCCGGGGCGGGGGGGGTGGGCGTGTGGGTAGGGAAGGCTGGGGAGTCCCTGTGTTCCCTGGAAGGGCTCAAGCGACCCAAACTAAGACAAGACACCACCCTTGAGGCCCCACGCCAGTGAAGGGTATGCCTGGATCTGCCTTCTAGAAGAAAGCCTTGGCTACAGAGGGATGAACAGGGGCAGAGAAGCCTGGGCCAGGGGCCTGGTTAGGGGACGGATGCAGGGCCAGGTCGGACAATGGGGCTGGACATCAAGGAGAAGAAGGCAAACGAGAGGGAGGGCTCGGGCCAGGTTTGTTGAAAGTTGGGGACTGAACAAGAAGCCCCCAGAAACTACCCTTGTCTGTCCCCGGCCCCAGGAGGGGCTGGTCTGGGGAGACACTGAGCTCATAAGGCTATGCAGAGCGTGGGGGGTCAGGGACTCCCCAGAGGAGGCAGTGAGCAGGGGGTCAGGGGAGCCAGAAGAGGGCTGCCTGGGTGGATGCCACAGTGAGGCCCGAGGGTCCAAGGTGGGTATGAGCCCAGGAACAGTTGGGAACCAGCTCCCCTCCCCCTTCACTCCAGGCACAAGGCCCCTCCCTGTGTCTCTCAGCCAATGTGAGGCCTCTCTGCATCCCTTGCTCCTGGGGCAGACCACATGGGTATGCTGCTGCTTCGCCATGGACGGTACCTGTCTAGCTAGGGGCAGGGCCGGAGCTCAGCCGGGGCTAGGGGCTGTAGGAGCCTCATAAAGTTCAGAGCAGAGAGGTAGAGGACTGGAGGAAGGTGTAGCCTAGAGTCCCTGGCTGCCCTGGAAAGCACGGGGCAGGGAAACACTAGGGCATAGAGGGCTACTGTCATCCTTGGGGGACCCAGGATGAGACCAGACAAGGCCAGGGGCGGTGGGGAAGGAAGGGGGTTGGGCTGCATGGAGGAAACCAAGGGGCTGATGCTGGCTGGATGTGGCCCCAAAAGAGGGATGTGGCCTGGTATGGCAGAAGGGAAGCTGGGAGCTGGGGCCTCCCCCAGCCAGAAGAGGGGTAGATGGTGGCAGAGACATGGTCCCGCATACCTCCTCCCCAGCCTCACTGTCTACAGTAAACTGTTTAGCTAAGACTGAAGCCCTCCCTCTCCATGCTGACCTGGTGGTGAGTCTGCCAACCTGGGCAACTGGGCTTCAGGGCCCTCTAGACCCCTTCTTGGCTGAGAGCCCTCAGTATTTCCAACCCCCAGCTTCCCCTTGTCACACTCTGTGTGCAGAGAATGCAGCTAAACCCCCATGAGGGGCGAGGGGGCCTTGGGTGAGACTACACAGCATCCCCACTCCTGTGACCCTTTGTGGCCTTTTGTGGGAAATCTGCCTGGAGGAGTCGACACTAGCACGTGGCCACTTGGCTGCAACGCTGGCTTCCGCATACCATGGAGAGGGCGACACCCCAGGATACAGCCTGAGGAGGCATCTAGTCGGGGGCTCTGAAGGGCCACGGCGCCATCCCTGCAGGGTGCGCAGGCTGATATGGGGGAGACAGTGGATACAGCCACAGCCTCAGGTACCCCAAAACTGTCAGGGAGAAAGGCTGCCACCCACGGTTTCTCCACATGCCAAGTGCCCTGTGGGCTCAAAGACAGGTGCCAGGGGTCCCTAGGGATTGATCCAGAGAACGGGTACCTGGGCCTCCAGCCCAGCCCCTCCCCAGCCCCTGACAGCCCAGGAGCACCCCGCTTCCTGCCTGCTGAGGCTGACCCACCAATGCTGTGTATCCTGGTCAGGGTGGCTCCAGGGCCACCTGGGCAGGAATGTGCTTTCTAAGGTAAAAGGCCATAACAGCCTGTTGATGGGGACTGCTCATTTTCAGTCGTCGCGATGATGAAGGGCATCCACCATCCTCAGGACTTCCTTTACCCCTCTTCATAGCCATGGACCACAACTGGACCAATAAGCCCCATCATGACAGACAGAAAAGATGGAAGTTGTCAAGGATTTCGTTTTACCTGGATCCACAATCAACGGCCACGGAAGCGGCAGTCAAGAAATCAAAAGACGCATTGCATTGGGCAAATCTGCGGCAAAAGACCTCTTTAAAGTGTTGAAAAGCGAAGATGTCACCTTGAAGACTAAGATGTGCCTGACCCAAGCCATGGTGTTTTCAATCGTATGATACGCGTGTGAAAGCTGGACAACGAATAAAGAAGACCAAAGAAGAACTGATGCCTTTGAATTACGGAGTTGGTGAAGACTATTGAATACACCATGGACTGCCAAAAGAACAAACAAAACCATCTTGGAAGGAGTACAACCAGAATGCCCCTAAGAACCAAGGATGGCGTGACTACGCATCACGTACTTTGAATATGTTATCAGGAGGGACCAGTCCCTGGAGAAGGACATCGTGCTTGGTAAAGTAGAGGGTTAGTGAAAAAGAGGAAGACCCTCAACCAGATGGATTGACGCAGTGGCTGCAACAGTGGGCTCAAGCATAGCAAGGATTGTGAGGACGGTGCAGGACCGGGCAGTGCTTCATTCCGTTGTATAGGGGGTCGCTACGAGTCGCAACAACAATCATGGCTCTCTGTCTGCTAAATCAGGGGTTCCCCCAGGGCCTTCCCTGCCACTTCCTTGTCTTCCCACTGTGAGACGGTACTTGGGGGCTTTTGTTGTGGGGGACCCAGTTGGCCCCAGTGGAAACCCCCAAAGCCAGCAAGCCTCCTTTCTGCCCCACTGCCTGGGCTCAGTACCGCATGCTTCCCTGAGGGCCCAGACTCACCTTTCTCGGGGACCCCCTGTGCCAAACCCCAGTCCTCTGCTTAGCCCACACCCCACTTGACCTCCCTGGTGGCCCCTGGAGGCCATATCCCTGGCTGCCAACTGCCATTGCCCTGTGTGCCCCACCCCAGCATCTCATCAGTTCTTACCCTGCTGACCGGGCGCTGTCCTGTTTTATAGCTGAGGGAGTGAGGCTTGGGAGGTGAGGTGCTGGTCCCAAGATATTGCCACTGGAGGGTGCGGTGGCCAGGCCAAAGCCATACCCCTGCCCCTGTCCCCAGCCTCCTGATCCTCTTCTTCCCTGGTTCCCTACCCAGACCCTCCTCAGCCAGCCTGGGGGCCCTCCAGCAGAAGGATCCATGCCCAGCCTCCCTCCCTCCTTCCTCCTTTCCCTCCTCCCTCCTTGCTTTATCGGGCTAAGTTCTAGGGACACAAGATGGCACATCCCTCTCTTGTCCTCCCCCCCCGCCCGGAGTCTCAGAGGCCAGTCAGAGAGCAGCCCAACCCCAAGTGGCAAATCAAGGACCACAGGGAGGGCCCCATCCCAAGCTGTTCTGGGGGTAGCTGGCAAGACTTCCTCCTGGGGGGGACTGTGCTGAGCCTTAAGGGACACAGGGACACAGTGGGGGACACAGTGGTAGAGGCCCATTGGAGAGGGGAAGGGCAGCAAACCCGTGTACAGTAGTCTGGGAGAAGTTGGGAGGGGGACTGTGGCGGGGGTGGGGTGGGTGGAGGAGGGTGGAGGGACAAGGCACAGCAGACAGAGCTGGAACCCCGCAGCCCCCTCCTTTTCCCAGCCTCCCCAAGCCCAAGGCACAGCCCCTCCTGGGTGGCCACAAGCTAAGCCGTCCCAGCACATCCCAGGCCAGTTACTCTCACTGCCCCTGCCCCGGGCCCAGGAAAGGGACCCAGCGCCAGCATCCACTCCCACCCACCCAATCCCAAATCCACCCCCTTCCCAGCTAGGGCCACTCTCCTGGCCTGGCATGGCACTTCTGGCCCTGCCCCTGTGAGAGCTGCCCCCTTGGGAGGAGCAAGACCCCATCACCAACCCTGGGTGGGATGGGGTCCCTCCTTTGATGACAAGTCCCCCTTTGAGCCATTGTGGAGTGGCCGGTGCTGCACAAGGTCCCTGGTACTCCTGCCTCTGCCCTCAGCTGGAGGCAGTGCACCAAGGGGCTTGGCCACATCACGGAGGGGCTACTTGGTGACGGCCTCAAATGCACCAAACTCATCAATAAGTCATAGGGCTCTGGGTGCAGAACGGAGCCACCAGCTGCCCAGGTTGCTCAGCAAGCCACCCCCTGAGGGCACCCAGGTGGTCCCAAGGATCGCCTAACCTAAGTCTCATGGGCCAACTCATGAACTACCCCCGTAAAAGTGCTCAGACCTTCCTGTGGACCACTCCCATAAAGGCACCCAGGCCTCCCTGCAGACCACCCCGTAAAGGCACCCAGGCTGCCCTGCAGACCACCCCCTCACCCCGGCCCCACGCAACCCTGCTAACCACCCCTCAAAGGCACAGGGGCCAACTCAAAGATACTCCATCGTCCGCCCACCCCTCCTGATGGGAGGGAGGCACCCGGGGTGGGGGCTACTTCCCCCAGTGCCCAAGCCATGCAGACAGTGCTGACCCTCAGTGCCTTTGACTCGCTGAAACTCTCCTTTTGGGGCTGTGCCCACTCACGGCTCTGCACCTTATAGGCCCCTGGAAGACACTGCACAGTGGGGGCTGTGTCCCCCAGGCATCTTTCCCTGGCTTCCCGTGGCTCTTCAGAGCTCTGTCCCCCAGAGTGGCGTCCAGTTCATGCCAGCATTTGAGGCCAGCTTGTCACCTCCCTGGAGCTGGGTGTCCTACCTCTTGGGATGGAATCCAGATGGTCAGTCCCATAGCCAGAGCCTCTGGGCAAGGTGCGGCTGGCTCCGATCCACCGCAGCCCCCATCTGCCTGCCACCGGCCTTGGGGTTGGAGATCAGGACCTCACGCCCCCCAGGGAGTCCTGCCAACTGGACCTCAGCCTCGAGATGCCGCCTGCTGCCTGCCATGCGCCTCTGCTCTGGCATGAGTGGATACTCCCAGGCTCCTCTAGTCACCGGCCACCACCTCACACAGACCTTGGCCCAGCACCTCATCCTCTGACAGCCCCAGGAGACCTTCCGGGTGCCCCTGCGGCCCCAGCAACGCCTACCTCCTTGACACTGCTCCACACTGTGCTGCTCTGCCTAGCCTCCCCAGGGCATCACACACCTTGTGGGGACGCCCATGGCACCCACACCCCGGCCCCACCTCCCAGTCCAGGCCTGTTCTCCCTTGGTGCCAGCTGCCCCCAGAGCTCATGGCTCAGCTGGGCTGGGCGGCCCTGGCAGCGTTCGGAGTGCTCCCGAGCACGATTTGGGTACATTCCATGGCACAGGGCTGGGCCCTGGCACCGGCTTGAACTCTGCCACCCTGCCTCCTCCCTGGCCAGCCGTACCCGGACCCGCCTCACACCTCAGGCACTGCTCTGCCCACGGCTGCCACCGGGCTCAGAGTCTCGTTGAGTCAGAGTTGCACATTGCTCCAAACTTGGCTGCCCACCTGGGAAGGAGCACAGCCAGGGGCCAAGAGAATTCAGTACAATCGAAAGATTGGGCGTTCAACTGCCTGTCTGCAGGCCCTGGCTCTGCCCTCTTGGGGCACTCCTGGCTCCCCCGGCGCTGCTGGCTCCCCCAAACACATCACAATTTCCCCGCCTTGGGCGTCGATGACCGAGCCCTCTGCCTGGCACCACTGCCCCTTCTCTGCCTGCCAGGCCACTGGACCCCATGCCTGGACTGACTGCCACTGTCCGCTGACACCCAAACCCTTTGCAAATTGATCCTCTTGGGCTGGGGGGTGGTGGTGACAGAACAGAGAGCTTGGGCTTTACCACGGGGCTGGCCAAGTGCCTTCTCTTTCCACAGACCCTACTGCCTGCCCCTAGGGCCATGACCAGGCACTGAGACACCTGAGCCTCATCTTTCTTATCTAAAGAAAGGAGTGGAGGCCGGCCTCCACGGGCTGTGAACAGCCTGTGTGACTTCTAGATGTCTCAGTCGCTGAGGTCGGGCTGGACTTGTCCCTGGTCCCCTGTCCCTGAGGTAGTGGCCGGTAGAAAGACGCTCGGCCAGAATAGCCACATTAAAGGATTTCCCCCCAGCCGACCTTCCCCGCATCAGCACACGGATGGGAAACCCCGCAGCCATCCCAGATGGGAAAACAAGCTCAGCGGGGCGATGTCATTCCCAAGGGTGCCCCACTAGCAAATGGTATAACCAGAACCTGAGGATGGGGAGGGGGAGACCAGCAGTGATGGCTGCCAGGAGGGCCTTCACCCTCAAAGTGATTCTAGGGCAGGGCACCATTCTGGGGTCCCAGTCTAGGTATAGAAGCTGTCTCCTGTCCCCCATCCTTGCTCCTTTCCTCTCCTTCACTTCCCTTTCATCCTCTTTTTCCCTTTATTTTCCCAGGTACCCTCTCCCCTCTCGGCCTCCCAGTGCCTCACCTAGCCTTCTTTCTCCTTCTCTGAACTTCCCTTCCCCTCCCAGCCTTTCTGGAGAGCCAGCCTGGGCAGTTGGGTGGTGCTGACACTGGCTGCCAGCTCCAACTCCGCCCTGGGTTCAGGGTGCCTCCCTGGGCCTTGGTCCTCTCATCTGCTAAATGGGCATAATTCCTGCCTGGGCTCCTTTTCTGGGCTGCCTTCGCGCAGCCGTTCTCTTCTTTTAACCACAGTACCTCTGGTTTCCTCTCTCTGAACCCTCTTCCTCCCTCCTCGGCTGTCCCTCTCCCCCTCCCCTTTCCCTCACCCCTCTCTCTCCCATTTATCTTTCTCCCTTTCTCTTCTCTCGTCCACTTTCCTTCCTCCTCCCACTAACAGGCAGGGCCACGTCCCGGGGAGACCTCACAGCCTGGCACCCTGATCATCTGCAGCCCCCCAGGTCATGCCCTGGCTCCACCTCACACCTGCACCTGATCACCCCACAGGCCCCTGGGCCAGGCCCTGGCACTGCCTCATACCTATAGCTCACGTCACCCCTCTCGCCCCCCAGGCCAGGCCCTGCTCCTTGAGGGGCTAGCCTCCCGAAGCCACACTCAAGCCTCTGGGGGGCAGTGGGCCCAGGCCTGGTGCCCTTTCCTCCCTCAGGGATCACCCCACAGGAGCCTTTGGCCCGAGCCCCAAGTGTAGCCAGCCCTCTGCAGCCCTGGAGCCCTGTCTGGGTCAAGCCCTGGCACCAACTTGTGCTAAGCATTTCTGAGCTGGGTGCAGTGTCCTGCGGGCTGTGGCCTCTCCAGCTGTCCCTGGGGCCCAGGAACCATGCAGTGTGCCTTCCATAACATAACATCAGGAGAGGCAGCCCAGGCTGCCCAGCCCAAGGCTGCCTCAACGCTGGCCGCTCTGCCCAGCTCCTATATACCCACTGGGCTGGGAGCCCAGCCTGAGCCTCAGCCCTCTCAGAGCACGGTCCACGTGCTCCCATGCCCCTGCTGTCATTCACCAGGCTCCCAGGAAGGACTGTGTCTGGGACAGACCCCACCCCAGGCTGTGCTGCCCACCTTCCACTCACCCACCAACCCACCCACGCATTCAGGCCACCTACCCACCCATGACATCCGGGCCTGGGTGGGCCGCCACAGCCTCGCCCCTGTGGGCCTGTGCTTTGGAGGTCTGGCTTCTCCAGCCCCCTCAGGGCCAGCCCAGCCCAGCCGCTGCCAGCCCTGGAACCCCCACTGGCCGTGTGGAGTCCCCAGAGGGCTCCAAGCCAGGCCACTCAGGGCCAGCACCTGCCTGCAGGGCTGCAACCCCAGGAAGAGCCAGCACATGGAGCTCACCACCATGTCAGTGGGTGGACATGCACCCAGAGGCAACGGGGACAGAGGCTCCACTGGTCCCCAGGCTTAGGAGCCTCGATGGGGCACGGCCACCAGCTTCTGGGCCCTGAGAGCCAGATAAGGATAAGACAGGTCAGGTGGTATGAGTTGGCTAGGCCCTGGAAGCTCAGGGCAGTGCCAGGCCTAGCTCTGGAGTGGTAGGTCCAGTCCCCATTCCTGAACAGCCCCAACACAGGCCTGGGAGAGGAGGGCCTGAGAGGGCCTTGAGTCACCAGGGGCAGGCAGATTGGACGGGGCTGGAGGTTCACCCAGCTGGTCAGTAAGGGCCCAGCTTGTGGTGGCCAAGGCTGGAAGGTACAGACCGGGAGGAAGTAGCTGTCTGGAGGCCATATGGCCGCTACCCCCAGACTAACAACCAGATTTAGGCAAGGAAGATGGGGTGGTGCCCGTAGGGTCATTTTCAGTGGGCTTCCGCTGGATTTGGTTTACACCTCAGTCTGTTGCCAGCCAATGCTCAGCCCACCTATTTGGGGCTTGTATAAGGAAAAGACTCTTCTGCCTTTGTTGCCGCCCCAGCCCTGCGCCTAGGTGTGGTGGGCCACAGGGCAATTCTGAACCCTCTCTGAGACCCTTTCCTTGTCGTCTGCTGGGGGGCGGCTCTGGGGAGCGGCAGGCCCAGGGAGCAGAGGATGGAGCACGCGTGTGCACGGCCCAGCCCTGCGTGGGTCAGGGGCCTGGAGACGCACATGTTGGTCGTGCCCGTGAGCACCGCCATGTGTAGCTACCTGTGGATTTCTCACATGTCCTGGACAAACTGTTGTCCTTTAGAAGGCATTTTAATGACCCCTGTCTAGCCTCCCACGGCGCCGAGCCTAACCCCCAACCTGCCCCGCTGGGCCCTACCAGTGCCCGCTCAGTGAGGGCTGCAGCACAGTGCAGGGTTAGGGAACAAAGCCAGTCACAGCGGGGCAGACGCTTGCAGCCCTGGGCCCTCTCCAACGAGGGGCGCTTCCCTCATCCCCTCTCCTCCTTGGACTCAGTTTCCTCATTTGTTGTTAAATGGACTCCAGGTATGCCTCTGCCTTCCCCTGGGGGCCATCCCCAGCCACTCTGGTGTCCCCCGGAAGAACACGCCCTAGCTCCACGTGGGACATGACAGCCTGCAGAAGGTGTCCCCCTGGGCAGCAGCAGCACCTGGGCAGCAGTACCTGGGCAGGCCTGGGAAGGATGGGGAGTCAAGAGAATGCCTTGTAAGTGAAGGGTGGGAAGGACCCAGCCAAAACCTGAAAACCTGTGTCTAGTCTCCACCTGGACGGCAGCCCAGGGTCTATGCCAGGTGGGACCAGGAGAGCCTTCTGTCTGGCAGCCTGACCTCTGTATGCTGGAGTGATGAGGCCAACTCCTCCTTGCCACCCCCCCCCAAATCTTGGCACCGTGTGCCGGGCTTGGGTGGACGTGGGGCACCAAGATGTGCCTGTTCTGCCCTCCGGGAGCTTGAGGTCTGGCCACCAGGCCTCTCACCACCAGGGGCGGGCAGGCAGCGGGCTTGTCAACCTGGCAAGGGAGGCCAGCAGAGAAGCCAAGATGGGCTTCATGGGGGAGGTGGCACTTCAGCTGGGCCTTAACTGCCTGGAAGGGCTGAGGAAAAGGAAAGGCATTACGGGTGGCTCAGAGGAGGGGCAGCTGGCAGCCAGCCCTCCCAGGGTGTCTGTGCCCACTAACCACTCTGAACTCCCACCACACGGTGGGCACTACCACAGGAGATACAT
Source organism: Loxodonta africana (assembly GCF_030014295.1). Taxonomy (NCBI): domain Eukaryota; kingdom Metazoa; phylum Chordata; class Mammalia; order Proboscidea; family Elephantidae; genus Loxodonta; species Loxodonta africana. The sequence goes on along the minus strand of NC_087348.1, from coordinate 2,063,343 downwards.
TACAGGGAGGAAACAGCCCTGCTGAGAGAGGGCACGGCACTGGGCCCAGGCACCCAGAGGAAATGACCAGCCAGGAGTTGGACACGGCAGCCCGAGCGGTCACCATTGTCCTGTGTGCTCCCACGCAGGGCGGGCTTGCTAAGGGCAAGGGTGGCAAACATGGCTGGCAAACCCAGCTCATTGTCTGTAACGTAAGGCAGGGGACAAGATAATCCCCGAGTGCCAGCAGGACCCAGATGCGAGGTCTCCAGCCCCGTGGAGTCCTTCTCTTCATATGGGAGCAGCTGTGGGGTGCAGTTCAGTGGAGACCCCTGGGTGGGAGTAGGGCAGGGCAGGGGTCAGTGAGCAGAGGGGCTGGCTGCCCGCGGTGCAGCAGTGCCAGGTGGGAAGGGGGAGGCTGTCCTGGCATCCGTCAGGGGCAGAGCAAAGACCTGGGCCCTCGTGCATATGTATGCACACATATGCACACAAATGTGTACACCCCTCACCCTGCCCACAGCTCAGGGGCGCAGACCCCAGTGAGGCTGGGGGCCAGGCTGCCCCACACCTTGTGCTGGCCAGGCCCAGGCTCAGTGGTGCCAGCCCTGCTGTGGGCAGTGCCAGTATGGGCACCTTGCCTGCTCCATGCAGCCTGGGCCGGGAGGGACCTACCTCAGGAGCTTCTCCAGGCCCTGTCTGCTGGAACTCCTCCTCAGGAGTGCAGAGCCGCTCATGCTGTCTCTTGGCCTGCGACCTAGCCTGACCCCAGCCCTGGGGACACTGCCGCGCCTTCTTCAAAGGCTGCAGTCTCGCCGGCCTGTCTCTGCTGCTGCCTCCACCCTCTCCGCCTCCTGCTCGCAGACCCCCTGGGTTTCCCTATCCTCTCTCCCTTCCTCTTCTGTTCTCTCCTTTCCTGCCCTGTCCCGTCCTCTCTGTCCCTGTCCCTCTGTCTCTGAGCTGTCTCTCTGTCTGCTTGTCTGGTCTCTTTGGCTCTGACACCCCCTCCCTCCCTGTCTCCTTCGTCTGGCTGTCTGTCTGTTGGTAGAGTCGTCTGTCTCCGTGACCTGCTGTCTGTCTGTCTGTCCAGCCCTCTGCCCCTGGGCTGTCCCTCGGGCGCTGTGGGTTTTTCTGACTCTGTGGGTCTCCCTCTCTTCCTTCAGGAAGCTCAGCAGCTGCTTCCCTTTTGTTCCCCCCAGCCCCCTCCTCCGCCCCTCAGCTCCTCCACCTCCACCTCCTCCTCCTTCGGAGACTAGTAAAAATGTCAGAGAGAAAACCTCCCGGCCCAGCAGCCTCGGGCTTCCCGAACCACTGCGGCCCTCTCTGCTGCCCTCGCTGGCTGCCTCCTTCCCTCCCTCTTCCCCGTCCTCCTCTTCCTCCCTCTGCTTCCCCCCTCAGGCTACCTGGGAGGCTCCCTGCCTCTCCCTCCTCCCGCTCCTGCACCCCCTGGCCTGGGCACTGGGCACGGGTCCCCATCCTCCCCGCCAGCCTGTCCCTCGGCCTCTCGCCCGCTCCCCTGGCCCTGGCGTCCCCCTTGTCCCGCCTCCTTCTTTCCCCTTCATCTGAAGTTTGGTCCAGCTCTTCCAACCTGTCTCCTCTCCCCTCACCCACCCTAGGTCCTGGGCCCTCTGCCCCCTCATCTTCTTCCTCTCCTTTCTCTCTGGAGTCTCTGGCCCTATCTCTGTCTCTCTCCCTCCCTTCCTCTCCCCTCCCTCCTTTCCCCTCCCTCCATTCCCCTCCACCCCGGTTCCCTTTGTTTATTCCCAGCCCTCTGCTTCTGTTATCACCTCAAGGGGGAGGCCCAGGGCGCCCCAGCAATCCGCTCTGGTCCCCAAGTGGGGAGGCTGCTGCCCGCCCCAGCCCCACCAGCCTGTACTGGGAGGTCCCAGCAGAGGGACCCCCGGAGGCAAAGATGCCCCTAGCACAGCATCCCACATGTGGTAGCAGGGAGTATGCTCCTGAGAAGGACTGGCGGGCATAAGGCTGGCGCGCCCATGCCCTGGCCACTCAGACCCCCCTTGCCCAGTTGCCTGCTGGCCAAAACCCAGGGAAAGCAGCCCAGCCCACTGTTTCCCTGGTTGGGCTTAGCCACCGTGACTCACTGGACAACACTCGCGGCTAGTGGCTGGACTAGGGGAGGGACCGGACCCGTTTATGGGAATCTGATGCGCGCCAGCTCCGTGCTAAGCAGCCCTGCATCTGGGAACATGCCCAGCTCGCCAACGCTCATAGCTGCCCGGAGAGGCAGACACCACGTACCCATGTCCCAGGTGAGGAAACCGAGGCTCAAGCAGCAGCAATGGAGTCCAAGCCATGCAACCACTCCCAGGGGAAGCTGTCTCAGTCCCCTTCTTTGCTCCGTCCCCGACCCTTCCTGCTTCCCCCACTAGGCTGACCCCGGGCTGGTCAGGCAGTCAGGACCAGTGAGCACCTGGGACTAGGGGAGCGGACAAAGAGTGAGGTTACCGCCAGCGGGCGAGCAGGGCCCACAAGATGAATCACTATGTGAGGGAGTAGGCCGAGGGGGAGAAGCAGTCGTAGGAAAAATTCCACATGGGGCCAGAGTCTGGTCTGCAGTGACTCAGGTGGCAGGCTGGCTAGTGGAGCCTGGCTCAGACCTGCCCCCCGCCAACACACATGAGGCTGGGTCATGTGGCCAGTGTGGAGAGGAGCCCACAGCGTCTTGCCCACCCCTAGCCTCCACAGAGTCAGACTCTGGGAGAATGAGGAGAAAGGACTGGGGAGAAAGCATGGGCAGCAGGGCCAGGCCTCTGAGTGGCAGAACACTCTGCAGATGCTCCCGGGGAGGTGAGGTGGTGCTCCGACTACATCTCAACCTGCCCTTCACCCCTCTTCCTCCTGTTTTCAGTTCGGAAGTCCCCACCACAGGCAGCTAGGAGAGCATGGTGGCCAGGGCGTAGAGGGGAGGGCTGCCTTGGGATAAACGGAGCTTCCTTCTAATAGAACTGCATGGCCATCGACCAGAAACACTTCTGGTGGCTTCTGACGCCGGGCAGGAGGTGGAAGAACAGGCCTTTAAATACAGTGGCCAGGATGCATGGATTTACAGCCAGGGCATGTCCTTACAGAGACAATAGGCAGAGTGACATGGGCTCTGCTATTACTTGCCCATCCACCCAACCATCCATCCACCCAGCCACTCTGTTTTTCCTGTGTCAATCCATTTATTTCTCAATATATCTAACTAACCAGTTATTTATATAAACATAGTATATTCTTCCGCCAATTCATTCAAGAATCAATCCATTCAATCTTACATCTTTATACCTGTTCATTCTTCTCTGTTCACATTTCTCCATTGAGCAAGTATCCATCCATCTATTCATACTTCCATCCATCCGTCCATCCATCCTTTCATCCACCCATTCACCCATCCAGCCGTCCGTCCATCCATCCATCCAAATGTCTTAATACATATAAAACACTTAAAAGATGCGTTCACCAAGCCATCCATTCATCTGAAGCATAATAACCACTCGATACATGTTAATTGCTGTTATCTACATGCTCACTCATCAGTTCTTCTATTTACCCAGCTAGATGGCCAGCGAGCTGTCACTTTCATACATCCTTCTATCTCTCTGTTCTCCTGTCCTTACTGTCATTCATATGTCCAAATATTTTACTATTTACCTATTCCATTGATACATCTGTCTGTCCACCCATCCATATGTTCACTCATCTTCCCATCTAGCAAGCCATGTATCTAATTGTGCATACATACGTGTTTGTCCTTTCATACACACATTCACTCATTGATTTTCTCATTAAGCCATTAACCTTCAGTCAATGTTAGTTATTATTTTCCATCCATCCCTCCACCTGTTTGCTCATCCATATCTCATCCAACCAATCACTCACTTATTCACCTCTCCTTTTATCTGTTCATATATTTGCCTATCCACCCACACATTTTTTTCAACAAATGTGTATTGAACACTTTTTGTGTTCCAGTAGGTCCTGGGGGTTAGCATGAACAAAGTTTCTGCTCCCATGATGTTGACATTTTAATGGGAACAACCAACCAAGTAAATGTACACTGTAGTATACCAGGTGGTGGTAAATGCTATAGGAAATGTAAACCAGGAAAGGGGCTACAACCTTCTGGAGGGTAATGATATTTTATATGTGATAGTCAAGGAAAGTCTCATGGTTAAGACAACATTTGAAACTCCCATCCATTGCCGGAGGGAATGTGAAATAGTGCAGCCACTGTGGAAAACAGATTGGTGGGTCCTCAAAAAGTTGAACATAGGACTACCATATGATCCAGCAATCTCAATCCTCAGTATATATCAGAAGAAATGAAAGCAGGAATGCAAACAGAACCTGGACACCGATGTTCCTTGCTACACTTTTCACAATATCCAAAATGTGGAAACAACCAAAATGTCCATCAGCAGCTGAATGGATAAACAAAATGCGGTATACATATACAACAGAATATTTCTCAGCCATAAAGAGAAATGCAATTCTTATGCATGCCACCACATGGATGAACCTTGAAAACGTTATAGTTGTTGTTTTGAGGTGCCATTGAGTCAGTTTTGATTCATAGTGATGTTATGTACAATGGAACAAAACGCTGCCTGATCCAGCACCTTTCTCACAATCCTTGCTATGTTAGAGCCCATTGTTGCAGCCACTATGCCTATTCATTTCATTGACGATCTTCCTCTTTTTCGCTGACCCTCTACTTTACCAAGCATGATGTCCTTCTCCAAGGACTGGTCCCTCCTGACGACCTGTCCAAAGTAAGTGAGATGAAGTCTCACCATCCTTGCTTCCAAGGAGCATACTGGCTGTGCTTCTTCCAAGACAGATTTGTTCCTTCTTCTGGAAGTCCATGGTATATTCAATATTCAATTTTCTCCTCCAGCATCATCATTCGAAGCCATCAGTTCTTCTTGGGTCTTCCCTATTCATTGTCCAGCTTTCACAGAGATGATTGAAAATACCATGGCTTAGGTCAGGTGCACCTTAGTCCTCAAAGTGATATCTTTGCTTTTTAATACTTTAAAGAGATCTTTTGGGGCAGATTTGCTCAATGCAATAAATTGTTTAATTTCTTGACTGCTGCTACCATGGCTGTTGATTGTGGATCCATGTAAAATGAAATCCTTGACAACTTCAATCTTTTCTCCATTTCTCATGATGTTTCTTATTGGTCCAATTGTGAGGATTTTTGTTTTCTTTATGTTGAAGTGTAATCCATACTGAAGGCTGTGGTCTTGAGCTTCATCAGTAAGTACTTCAAGTCCTCTTCGCTTTCAGCAAGCAAGGTTGTGTCATCTGCATAACACAGGTTGCTAATGACTCTTCCTCCAATCCTGATGCCCCGTTCTTCTTCATATAGTCTGACTTCTCAGATTATAGGTGCAGCATACAGACTGAATAAGTATGGTGAAGAAAGGATACAACCCTGACACACACCTTCCCTGACTTTAAACCATGCAGCATCCCCTTGTTCTGTTCCAAAGGCTGCCTCGTGATCCACATGCAGATTCCTCATGAGCACAATTAAGTGCTCTGGAATTCCCATTCTTCACAGTGTTATCCATAATTTGTTATGATCCTCAGAGTCGAATGCCTTTGCATAGTCAATAAAACACAGGTAAACATCCTTCTGGTATTCTCTGCTTTCAGCCAAGATCCATCTGACATCAGCAGTAATATTCCTCTTTCTACATCCTCTTCTGAATCTGGTTTGAATTTCTCTCAGTTCCCTGTTGATGTACTGCTACAACTGTTTTTGAATTACCTTCAGAAACATTTTGCTTGCATGTGATATTAATGATATCGTCCATTAATTAGTGTTCAGTCATTAGTATTTAATGTATCTAGTCTATTCTTGAGAGGCTCCCTAAACTCAGGTGGGATATATGCAAGGTCATGCTTTGGTTCTCGTGGACTTGTTTTAATTCTCTTCAGCTTCAACTTGAACTTGCATGTGAGCAATTGATGGTCTGTTCTGCAGTCAGCCCCTGGCTTTGTTCTGACTAATGATATTGAGCTTCTCCATTGTCTCTTTCCGCAGATGTAGTCTGTTTGATTTCTGTGTATCCCATCCGGCAGGGCCCATTTTTATAGTCATTCCTTATGTTGTTAAAAAAGGTATTTTCAATGAATAGGTCACCGGTCTTACATAATTCTGTCATGTGATCTCTGGCATCATTTCTATCAACAAGACCATATTTTCCAACTACCAATCCTTCTTCCTGGTTTCTAGCTCCTGAATTTCAGTCACCAATAATTATCACTTCATCTTGATTGCATGTTTGATCAATTTCAGACTGCAGGATTTGGTAAAAGTCTTCAGTTTCTTCATCCTTAGCCTCAGTGGTTAATGCGTAAATCTGAATAATAGTCGTATTAACTGGTCTTCCTTGTAGGTGTACAGATACTAGCCTATCACTGACAGAGTTGTACATCACGATAGATCTTGAAATTTTCTTTTCGACGATGAATTTGATGTAATTCCTCTTCACGTTGTCATTGCCGGAATAGTAGACCATATGATGAAAAAAAAAAAAATATGATTATCGAGTTCAAAAAGGCCAGTACCAGTCCATTTCAGCTCATTAATGCCTAGAATGTCTATCATTATGTGTTCCATTTCATTTTTGACAACTTTCAATTTTCCCAGATTCATACTTTGGACATTCCACATTCTGATTATTAATGGTTGTTTGCAGCTGTTTCTTCTCACTTTGAGTCGTGCCACATCAGCAAATGAAGGTCCCGAAAGCTTGACTCCATCCACATCATTAAGGCCAACTCTACTTTGAGGAGGCAGCTCTTCCTCAGTCATCTTTTGAGTGTCTTCCAACCTGTGGGGCTCATCTTCTGGCACTATATCAGACAATGTGCCGTTCTTATTCATAAGGTTTTTACTGGCAAGTTCTTTCAGAAGTAGACTGCCGGGTCCTTCTTCCTGGCCTGCCTTAGTCTGGAAGCTCTGCTGAAACCTGTCCTCCATGGGTGACCCTGCTGGTATATGAAATACTGGTGGCAGAGCTTCCAGCATCACAGCAACACGCAAGCCCCCACAGTACGACAAACAGATGAGTGGTGGTTGAAAACATCATGCTAAGCAAAATAAATCAGTTGCAAAAGGACAAATGCTGTATGATCTCACTTATGTGAAATAAGCAAATATAGAAACCAAAGATTATTAGGGGAGAGAGAAAGGGGGAGGTTTTGCTTAGGAAGGCAGCAGTGAGTTTATGTTAATGGTGGTGAAAACGTTTGGAAAAGGGTAGCAAGAATAGCTGCACGACTTGAAGGATGTAAATGTCCCTGAAGTGTACATGTAGAAACTGTTACAGGGAAAAAGCCAATATTTGAAAAGAACCTTGAGAGAAATTATAGTGGGAGAAACAGTTCTAGGAAGAGAAAACAAGTGCAAAAATACTGATTTAGGGGTGTCTGCTCACCCCTCTATCTATTCAACATTTCATCTTGTCTCAGTTCTTACATCTATTTATTCATTGCCTATCTATTTTTCCATCCATCTCTTTCTATATTTGTCCATCCGTCCATCTCTCCATATTCATCCATATGTCTTCCTTTCCTGATGTCATTCTATTCACCTGTCCAGTCATTTCTCTGTCCACACATCACCTACCCACCCACCCATCCTTCTATCCTATGTGTCCACCCATCCATCCATCCATCCGTCCGTCTGTCCGTCTGTCCGTCCAACTGCCCGCCCGCCCCCCTGCCCGCTCACCCATCCACCCATCCGTCCACCTGTCCACCCATCCACCCACCCATCCATCCACCCGTCCATCCATCCGTCCGTCCGTCTGTCCATCCATCTCTTGGTACACCTGTTTATTCATCTATCCAGTGCTGATAATCAGGTGCTATACACAGGTATAATTGTATAGTTAATTAAAGTCAATACCTGTTCTGCTAGATTAGTGCTTACGCCATGTTGTTATTGGGTGCCATCAAGTCAATTTGGACTCATAGTGACCTCATGTGACACAGTAGAACTGCCCCATAGGGTTGTCTAGGCTGTAACATTTACGGGAGCATATCACCAGGTTTTCCTCCCTCAGAGCCTCTGGGTAAGTTCGAACCACCAACCTTTCTGTTGTTAGCAGCCAAGTGCTTAACCGTTGCACCACCAGGGCTCCTTGTATAGGTATAATTGTATAACTGATGAAAGTCAATAACCGTTCTGACAGGTTAGCACTTATACTATACCTGTTTTCCAATATTCCAAATATTGTTATTGTTGTCAGGTGCCGTCGAGTCAGTTCTGACTCATAGTGACCCCTTGCACAACAGAACGAAACACTGCCCGGTCCTGCACCATCCTCACGGCTGTTGTTATGCTTGAGCCCACTGTTGCAGCCACTGTGTCAGTCCATCTCATTGAGGGTCTTCCTCTTTTTCACTGACCCTCTACTTTACCAAGCACGATGTCCTTCTCCAGGGACTGGCCCCTCCTCATAACCTGTCCAAAGTATGTGAGACGTAGTCTTGCCATCCTTGCTTCTAAGGAGCATTCTGGTTGTATTTCTTCCAAGACAGATTCTAAATATTCTACATTTATCTGTCATCTATTCATTCAGCCAGCTCCATTCACCTACGCATCTATTTACCTGTCCATGTCCCTTCATCTTGCTAAAATGTTCATCCTTTTGCTCATTGGTAACTGCTGTTACCACTTACTGGTCGCCATCGAGTCACCTCTGACTCATGGCGACCCCATGCGCCTCAGAGCAGAATCGTTCTCCACGGGGTTTTCAGGCTGTGACCTTTCAGGAGAAGATGCCAGGCCTTTCTTCAGAGGCATCCCTGGGTGGGTTCAAACCACCAACTTCTTGGCTAATAGTCCAGTGCTTAACCATTGCACCACCCGGGGACTCCTACTAGTAGCTGACATTTAGGAAAACGTACGGTTACCTATCCACTCCTCTGTTCGTCTATCCATCCACCCACTCATCCATCCAGTTGTTGGTTTTTTCTTTCTTCAGTAACTTTTCCAAGCACCTTCCTTTATTATAGAACCCTCATAAAATCCCTATAGGGTAAGTTGTTTTTGTTAGTTGCTGTCAAGTCAATTCCAACTCACGACGTCCCCACGTGCGCAGAGTAGAGCTGCTCCTTAAGGTTTTCAAGGCTATGATCTTTCAGAAACAAATCGTCAGGCCTGTCTTCCAAGATGTCTGCGCGTGGGTTTGGACTGCCAACCTGTTGGCTAGTACTCAAGCCCTTAGTGGTTTATGCCACCTAAGGGCTCCTACAGGATTGGTAGTACACGATTTTAATGAGGAAACTGAGATAACTTGTCTAAGGTCACATATATCTGTTTTCTGTTATTTTCATAAACCAACTGTTTATATTCTATCACTTCTCTCTATCAATTTATCCATCTCTTTGTTCATATATTCAGCCGCTTACCCATTACATAACAATGAATCTACTCATATTTCTGTTTATGCACCAATATATCCGTAATACATGTATCCTTCTGGCCATCCATCTATTCTTTATCCATCCATCCATCCGTCCGTCCGTCCGTCCGTCCGTCCGTCCGTCTGTCTGTCCATCCATCCGTCCACTCACCCAACCATCCATCCATCCATCCATGCATCCATCCATCCCTCCTATTGTTCTTCTTTTCTTTCTTCGTCCACCTTTCCATTCATTTATACTTTTCTTCATCATTGATCCTTCCTTTAATATTCTTCTTTCTTTTCTTCTGCGACCAAGACATGGTTCCTGCCCTCATAAACTCATGGCACAAGAAGACAATAGAGCAGACCTCATGGCCCAGTAGGTACCAAAATAGAACCTGAACAGGGGCTGGAGAAACAAGCATTTGTCTTCTTCACATAGTCCCATCACCCTCGCCCACATACGCACATAGATTGCACCACATGTAGGCTCACACGGCAATGTCACAGTGAAAGACACAATGAGCAGTGAAAGAGCCCATGGGGTGCAGGAGGTTAGTGCTGGTGGCTTCTGGGTGACTTCTGACAGAGAAGTGTCCCTGACTTACAGAGTAGGCAGCCTCCAAACAGAACACTTGTCTAAGTTGTCCCTCTGTCCAAGAAACCACCTCAGGCCGAGGAGGGCGTGGACCACAGCCAAGGGCTGGGGCTGAAATGGTAGGCTGGTGTGTGGTGGTGAAGAAGTTGCGATTTTTGTTGGGCCTGGGGCTAGAAGAAAGCTGGACGCTTCTTTCTAGATTCCTCTGGAATGAACAGGCCAGATCCCCCAGTCCCTAGTCCCATTTCTGTTTTGAAAGGAGGTACCTGGGAGAGACACCACCAGTCTGTCAGTCTGTCCTGCTGTGGTGGCTTGCATGTTGCTGTGATGCTGGCAGCTCTGCCACCAGTATTTCAAATACCTGCAGAATCACTCATGATGGGCAGGTTTCCGTGGAGCTTCCAGACTAGGACAGACTAAGAACAAAGGCCTAGCCATCTACTTCCAAAAGTCGGCTGAAGAAAACCCCATGGATCACAACAGACCATTGTCGGATTACCAAGTACCAGGCAACATTTCATTCTGTTGTGCATATAGGGCCACCATGAGTTGGAGCAGACTTGGTGGCAACTAACAACACCTGAGAGAAGGGGAGAAGAAGGGGGTGGAGGAACCTTGGCTCAGCCTCGGAACTGAAACAGTCGAGAGTGGCTCATGTCTGGAAATGAGGGGATCAGGGTCTTCCCAGGCATCAGGAAGGAGCAGTATCTGAGATTCCACCTGCAGGGATGGCATGGGGTGGTGAGCCCTTCCCATATGTCCTTCTTGTCCTAGGTGGCAGCTGGAGGAGCTGGGCTATGTTAGGGTCAGAGCCCATCCTCACCAGCTCTCTCAAGTCACTGTCATCCTGGCAGGGATGGTCTCCTGGATACCCCAGACCTCTCACTTGCGTGCGTGTGTGTGTGCGTGTGTGTAGGGGCTGTAGTAGCAGGGCCCACAGCACCTGGATAACCAGGGTTTCCCCAGAAGATTTGGTGGGGACCACACTGTCCAGGTGTTGGTGGAGGGTGGCTGCCCTGCTAACCCCACACCTGCCCTCCCCAGGGCTGTCCCTGCTCCAGACTTTGAGGCCTGAGGCCCAAGTCCCCCTTGTTCAGCTGGGGAGATAGGCACCTTGAAGGGGAACTAGGTAGTTCCTGAGTTCCCAGACAGCCCTCCCTGCTAGCCACAGGGGCAGACAGTACCTCCCTCAGCCCCTGCAATTTCTTAACTTGGAGGCAGTTAGCAGACAGAGTTTGAATAGGGCTGGCCTGGCCCCAAGAAATGGCCAGGGGCTTTACTCCCTCCACCCACCCTCCAGTCCCTACTCTCTCCCTTGCCCCCTCTTATCTGCCTGTGTCTGGCACCAGCAGATCTGTGCTGGGCTGGGCAGAGTTGGGAAGCCTGATTTTTCCAACCCCCTGATCTCCTATAAATCCGGCATGCACCCTCCCCGCACACATAGCTCCACTCAGCCCCCTTTCCAGTCTCGTGAGTGTTGGAGAGGGGTGGGGGCTGGGCTAGTGGAGATAGCCTGGAGTCTGGGGCTGCTGGGCTGCTCTCTAGGCACACCCCAAAGTTTGAACACCCCCAAGTCCAAGCATGCTGAAGTCCACATACACTGAAGGCTGAGCACTCTCAAATTTGTGCACTCTCAAATCAGAGCACCCACGAGTCTGTATATTCCCAAGTTCATGGACTCCTAAGTCCACATACCCCCAAGTCCATGCGTCAGGGGTGCCCAAGCCTACACACCCTCAAGTTCAAGCACCTCCATGTTCACACACCCTCAAATTCACACCCCCCCGAGTTTAAACACCTCAAGTCTGAGCACCCTCAAGTTCATGCATTCCTAAGTCTGTACACCCCAAAATCTGAATACCCTCGAGTATGCATACCACAAGTCCCCATACCCCAGCTCTGTGCACTGCAAAGTCAGGGTACCCTTAAGTCTGTGCACCCCAAGTCCACACACCTCCCAGTCCATGAACCCCAAGTATGTGTACCTCCATATCAGTGCATCCTTTGAGTCAAGTCCATGAACCCCCAAGTTTGTACCCCTAGTCTGAGCACCCCAAGCCTGCCCTGTCCCCCATGTCTCACCACCAGCAGCCTAGTGGCTGATTCCACTTGCCTCAAGGACACTGTGGTTAAGAGAGTTTGGGAGGCTGCCCCCCACCATCGCGTTGTGTTCAGGCCCCTCATCTCCCAGAGGGTCTTTAGAAGCTGCTGCAAAGGGGGTTCCCTGGTGTGAACGACCTGGGGCTGGGCTGGGAGAAAAGCCAGGGGTCCTCCCTAGACGCCTCTAGAGAGAACCAGCTGGTGGTGCCAAGGCCCATTTCTACTTTTGAGGGGGCCTAAGGGTCCTGCCCTGGTGGCCCAGTGGTTAAGAGCTCAGCTGCTAACCAAAAGGTTGGCAGTGGGAATCCACCAGGGGCTGCTTGGAAATGCTATGGGGCAGTTCTACTGTGTCTCATAGGGTCGCTATGAGTCGGAATCAACTTGATGGCAATGGGTGATGGGAGGGTGCTGCTGGAGCTCTGCCCTGTTCTGGGTGGGCCAAGAAGCACAGCCACACCCCCATGGCACCCACGGGCAGAATGGTCAGCATGGGGTGGTCAGGTTCCATGAGGGGCAGCACCTGCGGCTTTAGCCCAGGCTTCAGCCCACGGAGAGCACACGGGCTCCCCAGACAGGGTCCACGGCTCACTTCATGGCAGGGAGCCATGTTGGAAGGTGCAGGCTCCGTGCTGGGGATGCTGTGGTCTGTCCCACCCCCCGCCCCCTGCTCAGGATGGGCTGTCCTGGACCAGCGCATCGACTGACTCTTTGGGCTTCTGTGTCTGCCCGTAAGAGGGAAGGGTCCTGGAGCCCATCTCTCTGGGCTGTGTGGGAATAAGCTGAGGGTTTCAGTGTAAGGAGTGTGTCAAAGGCTGACTATGACTTGAGTGTGCAAATGGGGAAAATGAGGCCTCCGGGAGGTGGGGCTCTTGCCCCCACAAAGTGACAGTCAGGTGGCTGTGGCTCACTGGGCTTGCCAGTGCTCTATGCCCACCCCTGTTCCCTGGATGGGTGCAGCCTGCTGGACCTCACAAATGTCTGGCCCACGGGTGTCTCAGGACTCAAGGGGATGAGCCACAGTACCGTGGCCCGGGAACCCCGCTATGAAGACCCTCTTTTCCCTGGGGGTGCACACCCCTCCAGCAGGGGCCAGCTAGTGGGGTCATGGAGAGGAGGGCAGTGTAGCCAGGAAGCCCCCTCTAGACCATCTGTTCCCAGAGACTCCCTGGGCAGAAAGTGGGCAGGGCTGTGGGAGAACTCAGGCTCCCAAAGTCGGTGGGCAGGGCTGCGAGGGCCACTTACGAGGAGCCCTATCCCCTCTCCCACAAAGGAGGGAGTGTGAAGGGGCCCAGCTGGGAGGGCGTGGGAGGAAGGCGTCCATCATGGGGGCTTGGCTAGGCCTCCCCCTCCTCCTGGGAAATTCCAGGCTCCTGCGACTCCCAACCCAGCTAGGAGCCCCCCCACCGGGGATCCCCAGGCCAGACCAGCTGCCTGTCCGCTGCCTCAGGGCTGGAACCCAACAGGGTGGGGAGGGAGCTCCAGGCTCCCCTCTTACCAGTCACCACCCTCTGGGGAGCCCACTGGCTCTGCCTGCCCCAGGGCTGTGTGCCCAGGCTGTGCCAGGGTGCCTGATCTGCCCCCTCATCCCTTCCACTCCTCATGCCCCGCACCCGTGGATCCCTCAGGGGGATAGGCTTCCCAACACCCTCCTTGTGCAGGCAGGTGCCCCCCAGCCCCTCAGGAATGCTGTGACCCTTCTCCCACAGAGCCTGGAACCCCCAGAGGCCTTCCAGGGACAGATGGTCTAGAAGGGGGCCCTGCCTGGTGGTCCCCAAGCATCACTGGGGGGCGAAGGCCTGGATGGCAGGGTACAGACCCCCACCCTCTGCTACCCCGGGCCTGGAGGAAGGTGGGTGGGGCTCCTGGCTGGCCCTGTCACGTGCAGCAGCAGGACTCCAAGAGCCCACAGCAGTGGCCTAGGGTGCCAAGTGAATGTTCTAGAGACTTCGAGGGGCAGGGGCAGCATGGCAGCCCCAGGAGGGTACTGCTGAGGCCCAGAGCCCACAGCCATGGTTCTGGCACCTTCCAGAACTGGGGAGCTGGGGAGGCCTTCAGGGGCCACCCAGGAGTGTGGGTCTGATGTAGCTATGTTGGCGTGAAGAACAGACCAGGCTAGTGGGTGGCTGGAGGCCGGGGTGTTGTGGTCACTCTGAGGGGGGCTGGGCTGCAATGTGGGGACAGAGCATGAGGGCCAGACGAACCAGGCTTGTAGGTCCGGCTGACAGAACTTGACCATCAGATGTGGGCGCTGGGAGGACCGGGTGGCCTGGGCCTGATGCAGTTGTGTGGGCTGGCTATGTACCGAGGTGGGGTCCAGGTCTGGAAGTGGTGAGGTTGAGATCCCAAGGGCACCTATCCCCTCCCCCCGCACCAGCACTGGGTGACAGGCCTGTCGCCGCCCCACTCTCGGCCAGTCCCTCCCACTGCTTCTCATGGTCCCAGGTGGGGAGGGGCCAAGGTTCAGAGGGACCACTCTGAGGCATACAGGGGAGTAAGCTTTGTATTACCTGGGCCCCGAGGAGCCCCCAGAGCCTGTGGCCCAGGCTCTGCACTACCACACAAGGTCATGCTGACCACAGACCACAGGAAGCCAGGCAAGGCAAGCACCCCCAAGTGGGGGGCATGAGGAGTGCAGCCCCATCCACACACATGGAGGGCTGTCACGGATTGAATTACGGCCTCCAAAAAAACAGGTGTACCAATTTGGCTGGGCCCTGATTCCCAGTAATGTGTGGTTGTCCTCCATCTTGTAATCCTAATTTTATGTTAAAGGGATTTAGGATGGGAGTGTAACACCCTTACTAAGGTCACACCCTGATCCAATGTAAAGGGAATTTCCCCGGGGGTGTGGCCTGCAACACCTTTTATAAGAAATAAAAGGAAAGGGAAGCAAGTAGAAAGTTGGGGGGCCTCCCACCACCAAGAAAGTAGCGCTGGGCGCAGAGCACATCTTTGAACCTGGGGTCCCTGCGTGGACAAGCCCTTTGACCAGGGGAAGATTGATGACAAGGACCTTCCTCCAGAGCCAACAGAGAGAGGAAGACTTCCCTTGGAGCGGATGCCCTGAATTTGGACTTTTAGCCTTATTTTACTATGAAGAAATAAATTTCTCTTTGTTAAAGCCATCACTTGTGGTATTTCTGTTACAGCAGCACTAGATGACCAAGACAAGGGGGTTGTCCCATATGAGGGGTGGCAACCCGAGACCTTAGAGCTGGCCCCCTTCTCTGTAGGCAGTACAAGGGGGCTTCACTGCTGCTCTCTCCTGGGCAGGTAGGGGCTCCAGGGGGCTTCCCAGGCCTGTCATACCCATCCTTCTCACCAGAGCCAAAGAGGAAGCTCCCCCACCCCCCAGCAGGTTGGCTGAGTCACCGAGGCGAAGGAGAACCTCAGTGGAGCTGAGTCTCTGTTTCATTCTGAAAGGGCCTTGAGCACTCAGCAATGTGTGCTGTGTGGGGGACAATGGGGTACCTAGGGAGTGTCACCTGGTTTTCCTGCCTGCCCAACCCCACACAGGTGTGTCCCCAGCCCCACGGGGTCAGCGTGCCTGCCCACCCTAGCGCCCGGGCTGAGCCTCCATCCAGGATCTGTGGAATGCAGGACAGCTGGGCAGGACAGGCAAGGAAAGGCCAAGGAGGAGGCGGGGGCCACACTGGGAGCTTGCCCTTCTAAGGGCATGAGGGGGCAGGAGGAGCCGGGGCACCCAGGCTCAGGTGGCCCACGGCGGCACTGACGTGAGAACCGTTTCTGCCCAGGACAGCTGTTCTCAGGGCTCTGGTTGCGTGCACCAGCAACCTGTCTGCCCCACAGTGTGCCGAGGTTCACAGACCGGCAGTGACCTTGACCACCTTGGCCCTCACACCTGCCCCCATGGTCACAGGAGCACACCCCCTCTCCCTGGGTGACAGGTGTAACTCCCCAGCCCAGCCTGCACATGCCTCCTGACCAGACCCCAGGCCCAGCTCTGTTCCTCATCTGGTGCTTGGGGCCTAACAGCCCCAGGAACCTCGTGGGGCCAAAGGGAATGCAGTGACGAGAAGATGGAGGTGATGCTGACCGCCCAACCCAACACTCACTCACTTACACACATGCACTCACACTCATACACACTCACACCCGTACTCACACTTGCATTCACACACTCATATCCTCACACATGCTCTCACACACACTCACTCACACACACTCACACTTGCTCACACTCACAGCCATACTCATACTTGCTTTCACACACACCTTTGTACACACTCACATGCACTCATGCACACACACACTCACACCCTTGCTCACACTCACACACATGCACTCACACACACACACGCTTATACCCTAGCTCACACTCACACACGGTCACACCCTTGCTCACACTTGCTTACACCCTTGCTCACACTCACACACATGCACTCACACACTCACAGCACAGTCTGAAATTCTGCTCTCATTTCCATTATTAACTGTAAGGTGTGTCACCGCAGGATGAGGTGCAAGTCAGCTGTGAGGCCATGAGGATCCCTCATGACTGCCTAGGCCCCCCCATGTTAGCCCCAGGCCGAGTCTCGGTGGTCACCATGCACCCCCCAGCCGAGCCCCCAGCAGCAGCATTGGGCACAGACGAGCTCCAGTCTGCCCTGGGCCTCTGGTCAGCCAATGGGGTCACTCGGTCCAGGCTTTCTGTCCCCTCCCCCTACATGCCTAAGCCCCTGTCCGCACTGTCCCGCTCCTGGACGGGGCCTCCAGCCCCACTCCTGGGCTCCTTATCCCTCTGCCCATCACCCGGCTTTCCCGTGCCCGATGCTTGCCCAGCCCACCTCTGCTCGGAGTTGCCCCCAGGCACTCAGCCCACAGCTCAGTTGGGCCTCGATGTGTCCAGCCAGGGTGCAGGGACCAAGCACTGATCCGGGTTCCCAGCAGCCCACGGAGCACTGCTGTCTCCTGAGGCAGCCGTGGCTGTGGGGAGTCTACCCAGCTTTGCCGTGGGGCACAGATGGTTCCTTCCGCCCCGGCCTCCTGCTCGCTCCCCTCAAAATACGCTGAACTTCCATGCCCAGTGACGGGTCTCCTCCGCCCCTTAGGCCCTACCCGTGGTTCTGCAGGGGCCCAATCCTGGGCTCAAGGGTTCTGAGATGGGGCAGCTCCCCTCGGCCAGCCTCACCCTTCCCAGTGCAGCCGCTCCCCAGCTCTCTGTACTTCCGCCCTCTGCCCAAGGCCCAGATCTCATCCCTGCTGCCAGGCCCAGATCCCGAGGCCTGGTGGGGGGCCCAGCCCTCTCTGTCCCGGGTGGAGGACCCACTAGCTTATGGAGGTGGGTCTGAGCTGCAGAGGCAGACGGACAGGCATCTCCCGGCATGGTGAGCGGGTTTCCAGGAAGACCCTCTGCCTAGGCACTCCCAGCTTGCCACCTGCCAGCCAGCGCCTGAGTCCCTGCACTTAGCACATAGTCCTGGGATATGCATTGCCCTCTGGCTGAACGGCCCTTACCCTGCCGCCTCGTCCACCAGCAGCTCCTCCTGCTCCTCAGAGCCGGGGTCATTCGTAGCCTCCGCCATGGGCCTTGCTCTCTTCCGGGGTGCTAAGCCTGAATCTGGGTATGTGTGTGTGTATGTGCTCGCGTGCTGTGGCCTCTCGGTGCTTCTCCGGCGGGCGGGCCTGGCGCCCCCACCCCCAGCTCAGTTTCACTTCCCCCTTCCGGCCTGCAGGTTGAGGTTTGGAGCACAGTGGGGCTTGGGCTGGGTGTGGCTTTTCATCTATTGCCGTAAGAGGACTAAACCAGCTTCAGGAAACGTGAAGCAAGTCACAGGGGCCTGGGGTTGTCGAGTGGGAGCAGGCTGAGCCTGGGCCACACGGCTCATCACATCTCCTGTGGGGCTGCAGCCAGCTGGGATGCCTCACTGGGGCCTCGCCAGCAGCCTCACCCCAAGCCTGTTGTGTGCGCCCAGTTGCACCCACATCATTTCTATGTCCCCTGAAGCATCCACGTGAAGTGTGGAGCCTCTGCTTTTAATAATTTCTTTTATTTGTTGTCGAGAACATACACAGCAAACATAAGCCAGTTCGACCATTTCTACATGGACAATTCATGACAAGGGTTACGTTCTTCAAGTTGGGCAGCCGTTCTCATCCTCCTTTTCTGAGTTGTTCCTCCCCCATTAACATAAACTCACACCCCCCTGAGGCTCTTGTCTACTCTTTCGAGTTGCTGTTGTCACTTTGGTCCCATTTAGGTAGTTCTTAAAAGAGTGCAATGCTCAAGACAGACATTCTTTACTAGCTAAGCTAGACTATTGCTAGGTTTTAAGAAGACTTCAGGGGATATTTGTGGTTTAAAGTTTAAAGATTATCTCAGGGCAATAGTTTTGGGGGGCCATGGAACGTGGAACTTCTTTGATGGGTCTCCACCTGCAGACCCATCCTCTGGTGTGTCCCCATAGAACACAGCAGAAACTTCTCCTGAGCGGGGGGCCCTTGCCCTGGATGCCCCTCCTGGGCTATGCTCTCAAGGGGCTTTCGAGGCTCGAGGCTCAGAGGCCCATGAGAGGTAAGTTCCACTCCAACATCATAGCGGGGAAGTTCAGGGGCATTTCCAGGAAGAGGGAAGGCACTGGAGGCTGCGAGTCCCCCAACACACAGCCTCCCCTCTTCCATTCCCTGAAGACCTCAGTTGCGGGGACCAGCACAGAACGAAAATATTGGCCTCTTGTTTCAAAATCTGAATGAACTTAAGAGACTACCTCACACCATATACGAAAATGAACTCAAAATGTTATCAATGACCTAATATAAGAGATAAGACTCTTGGAAGAAAACATAGGGGTAAATCTTCAGGACACTGTATTTGGCAATAGATTCTTAGATACAACTTCAAAAACATGGACATCAAAAGAAAAAAAAAGATAAACTGAACTTCCTCAATGTCATGGATTGAATTATGTTCCCCCCAAAATGTGTGTTTCAACTTGGTTAGGCCATGATTCCCAGTATTGTGTGGTTGTTGTCCATTTTGCAATTGTAATTTTATGTTGAGAGGATTAAGGTGGGATTATAACACCACCCTCACTCAGGTCACCTCCCTGATCCAGTGTAAAGGGAGTTTCCTGGGGCATGGCCTGTACCACCTTTTCTCTCTCTCTCTAGAGAGAGAGATAAAAGGAAAGGGAAGCCAGCAGAGAGTTGGGGACCTCATACCACTACAAATGCAGCACCAGGAGCAGAGTGTGTCCTTTGGACCCGGGGTCCCTGAGCCAGAGATGCTCCTCGACCAGGGGAAGACTGATGACAAGGACCTTCCTCCAGGGCCGACATAGACAGAAGGCCTTCCCCTGGAGCTGATGTCCTGAATTTGGACTTTTAGCCTACTTTATAGTGAGAAAATAAACTTCTCTTTGTTAAAGCCATCCACTTGCGGTATTTCTGTTATAGCAGCACTAAAAAAAAAAAAAAAAACAACCAAACCCAGTGCCATCGAGTTGATTCCAACTCATAGCGACCCTACAGCAGCACTAGATGACTA
Source organism: Loxodonta africana (assembly GCF_030014295.1). Classification (NCBI taxonomy): domain Eukaryota; kingdom Metazoa; phylum Chordata; class Mammalia; order Proboscidea; family Elephantidae; genus Loxodonta; species Loxodonta africana. Next base: position 2,043,728 of record NC_087348.1, on the reverse strand, counting down.
AAACACTCAAAATAAAAAAACTTTTGCACCTCAGAGGACACTATCAAGAAAGTGAAGACACAAATTACTAAATTGGAGAACGTATTTGGGAAGCATATATCTGACAAGGGTTTAATATTCAGAATATATGAGAAGCTCCTACGACTCAATAATAAAATCAAAAAAGGGGCAAAGGACTTGAGCAACATCTCTCCAGAGAAGATGTAGGGATGGCTGACAAACTCATGAGAAGATACTCAACGTCACCAGTCATCAGGGAAATGGAAAACAAAACCACAACAAGGTGCCACCTCACACCCACTAGGATGGCTATTATTAAAAAAAAAAAAAGGACTGAGTATTGGCAAGGAGGTGGAGAAATTGGGACCCTCATCCATTGCTGGTGGGAATGTGCAGTGGTGCAGCCACCGTGGAAACCAGTTTGGCGGTTCCTCAAAAAATTAAACGAAGAGCTACCATAAGACCTACCAATTCCCCTCCTAGTTATATACCCGAAAGACTGAAATCAGGAACTCAACCAGATGCTTGTACACCAGTGTTCACATCAGCAATATTCACAACTGACAAAAGCTAGAGACAACCCAAGTGTTACGGATTGAATTGTGTCCCCTCAAAATATGTGTCGAGTTGGCTAGGCCGTGATTCCCAGTGTTGTGTAAACGTCCACCCATTTGTCATCTGATGTGATTTTCCTGTCTACCTCTGTGATGTTGATGAGATAAGATTAGCAGCAGTTATGTTTATGAGGCAGGACTCAATGTACGAGACTAGGTTGTGTTTTAAGCCAATCTCTTTTGAGATATAAAAGAAAGAAGTGAGCAGAGAGACATGAGGACCTCCTACCACCAAGAAAACGCCAGGAGCAGAGCGTGTCCTTTGGACCTGGAGTCTCTGCACTGAGAAGCTCCAAGTCCAGGAGAGGTTTGATTACAAGGACCCTCCTCCAGAATCAACAGAGAGAGAAAGTCTTCCCCTGGAGCTGACGCCCTGAATTTGAACTTCTAGCCTTCTAGATTGTGAGAGAAAAAGCTGTTTGTTGAAGCCATTCACTTGTGGTGTTTGTGTTACGGCGGCACCAGGCGACTAAGACATTAAGTGTCCACCAACAGGTGGATGGATAAACAGAAGCGGTCCATCCATATGATGGAGGATTTATTCAGCCATAAAGAGAAATCAAGTCCTGATAACACGCAACAACATGAATGAACCTGGAAAGCATTACACTGAGTGGAATAAGTCAGACTCAGAAGGACTGAAAATGTTGTATGATCCCACTTACACAAAATATCTAGAAGAGGTACATTCACGGAAACCAGTTATTAGGGGTTACCAGGTGCTGGGGGGTGGGAGGGATCAGGAGTTATTGCTTAATTAAAGGTCACTGAGTTTCTAAAAAAAAACAAAACAGAATTGTCACCTTCACGTCAAGCAGTGACGGCAGACCATTAGCAGAGCCTGGGGCCTTCTGAGCTACAAAGCTGGCCCTGGAGGGTGTCTGAGGGCTGTGGCCACGTTGGAGGCCTGGCATGGCTGGCCCTGAGCAGCCTTTACAATCTCAACTGACACCAACGGCCTTTTTACCTTCATCTTAGTCACCCAGCGCTGCTATAACAGAAATATCACAAGTGGGTGTCTTCAACAAACAGAAATTTATTCTCTCACAGTCTAGGAGGCTAAAAGTCCAAATTCAGGGCACCAGCTCCAAGTCTTTCTCTCTCCAATGGCTCCGGTGGAAGGCCCCTGCCATCAGTCTTCCCCTGGTCAAGGAGCTTCTCAGTGCAGGGATCCCAGGTCCAAAGGATGTGCTCCGCTCCTGGCTCTTCCTTCTTAGTGGTAGGAGGTCCTTCTTTCCCCATACTCTTCTCTCTCCTTTTATCTCTTGTAAGATAAAGGGTGGTACAGGCCACACCCCAGGAAAACCCCCTTTATATTGGATCAGGGCTGTGACCTAAGTAGGGGTGTTGCATGCCACCCTAATCCTCTTTAACACAACCATATCTTGCCTCATTAACCACAGGCAGAGATTAGGATTTACAACACATAGGACAATTACATCAGATCCCAAAATGGAGGACAGCCACACAATACTGGGAATCATGGCCTAGCCAAGTTGACACATATTTTGAGGGGACACAATTCAACCCATAACATCCCCCAACTTCTGCCAGACCCAGGCCCCTGCTCCCTCACCCCTCTGCCGATGCTGACCCTCCCAGTCCCGGAGGCAAAGCTGGGTCCATCGGCTCACCTGTGTACAGCAAGCAGGCCCTGGCCCCTCCAGCCGAATTCTCCAGAAGCCATGCTGGCAGGATGTTCTTGGGGCCCCTGAGGGAGCGCCCCTGTCCCCTGGACTCCCTCATTCTCAGCGGGCCACCGGCCTCACCTCCTGCTTACAGAGGAGGGGACCGCAATGAGGAGTGTCCTCATCTTGCCCACTTCCTTCTTGGCTCCCTCTGAGGAGGAGGACAGGCTCCTTCTCTGCTGGCACCCAGCTCTCCCTTCCCTCTCAAATTCCAGGGCCATCTGGCTCCGACTGACCTGTCTCCCATCTCTGCTCCCCATCCATCCTGTGTTGATGTACCTTGGTCAGATCTCTCACACCTCAGCAATAAACAAACAAAAACACAACACTGGACCAGCCCAGTCCTGGAGCCACTGCCCTCTGGCCCCCCTGGAATGGGAGGTAGAGGAGGCTGGAGGGAACCCCATAACCATGCTGGTGAGCATGTATGCGTGTGAGCGCCATGGGGCACCTGGCTGGGCCACCAGAGCTGGGAATACAAGATCAGTAGAAACCAAAACCCAAAACCAACCTCTGCTGGCAATTCCCACTCATGGCAGCCCCATGTGACAGAGTAAAAGTGCCCGGTAGGGTTTTCTTGGCTGTGATCTTTACAGAAGCAAGTTGCCAAGTCTTTCTTCAGTGGTGCTGCTAGCTGGGTTTGAACTGCCAATATCTAGGTTAATAATCAAGTGTAAATCATTTGGGCCACCTAGGGACTGATTCAGTAGTCAAGAAACCAAAAGAAACCCACTGCCTTTTAGTCGACTCCAACTCTTAGTGACCCTGTAGTACTGAGTAGAACTGCCTCATAGGGTTCCCAAGGCTGTAATCTTTATAGAAGCAGGCTGCCCCATCGCTCTCCCACAGAGTGTCTGGTAGGCTCGAACTGCCGACCCTTAAGCTAGCAGTGAAGCACTTAACCACTGTGCCACCAGGGCTCCTTCTCAGTAGGCACAGGCCCTCTTTAAAGAGCTAACAGCCTGCCTCAGAGACACGCCATCCTGTGTGGATGTGGGCGAGGCCGGGGGGGACCTGGCTAGTCCCAGAATGGTAGCCTCAGAGGAGTACCTAGAGTAGCAGGACAGCCTGTAGCCTGTGGGTACTGAGAGGGGCTGGAGGATCCTGCACTCTGAGAACTGTAATCTTTACAGAAGCAGGACTCTCATGAGGAGGACGTGGGTCAATTGCCCAAGTGCAGGACAATGGGGCAGGGTGGGCAGCAGAATGGGAGGGAGAGCGGGGCAGCTCCAAGAGGAGGTGGAATGGCCCCACGTTGTGGGTGATGGATGAGGGGACAGTGGCCAGGTCCCTGGCTGGGGAGATGGCTGAAACATTCATGAGGAAGGAAAAGGAGAGAGAGGACAGGCAAGTTTGGGGGAACGGTGGGCCCCTTTTGGGGCCTTGGCTCTGAGCAGCCTAGAGGACACCAAGGTCCTAATGAGATGTGATATGGTGCCTCTGTGGCCTCAAAGGCCTGGGAGGGTGGGCCACCCAGAGAGGGCAGGTGTCAGGACAGCATGTTGGTTGACATATGGGTGAAGAGGAAGAGGCTGGGGAAGTGCCAGCCAGCACATGAAAAGATGCTCAAGTCATCAGCCATTAAACCCAAAACCAAACCTGTTTCCGTCGAGTCAATTCTGACTAATAGCAACCCTATAGGACAGAGTAGAACTATTCCATGGGGTTTCCAAGGAGCACCTGGTGGATTCAAACTGCAGATATTTTGGTTTGCAGCCATAGCTCTTAACCAGTATGCCACCAGGTTTTCTCATCAGCCATTACTGAACCAAACCCAGTGCTGTCGAGGCAATTCTGACTCATAGCGACCCTACAGGACAGAGTAGAACTGCCCCATAGAGTTTCCAAGGAGCACCTGGTGGATTCGAACTGCCGACCCTTTGGTTAGCAGCCATAGCACTTAACCACTATGCCACCAGGGTTTCCCATCAGCCACTATAATAAAAAAAAATTAGGGAGGTGCAAATCAAAACCACAATGAGACACCACCTCACACCCACTAGAGTGGCAGTGATCAAAAAACCTGAGAACTAGATGTTGGCAAGGTCGTGGGGAAACTGGAACCTTCATCCATTGTTGGTGGGAAAGTAAAATGGTGCAGCCCCTGTAGAAAACTGTTCTGTAGTTCCTCAAAAAGTTGAATGTGGAACAACCCTGTTGTTGTTGTTAAGTGCCATCAAGTCGGTTCTGACTCATAGTCACCCTACGTACAACAGAATGAAACATTGTCCAGTCCTACGCCATCTGAAACTATCATAAAAAAAAAAAAGAAAGAAACTGTCATATGACCCAGCAATCCCTATCCCAGGTCTTACCCAGAAGAAACAAAGGCAGGAATGCAAACAGAAACCTGTACACCAATGTCCACTGCAGCACTTAGTCAAAAGGTGTAGACAACTGAAACGTCCGTCAACAGAAGAGCAGAGAAGCAAAACGCGGTCTATCCAGATGATACTCAGCTATAAGGAGAAACGGAGCCCTGATGCACGCCACAACACGGAAGAACCTGGAACACACCATGCCAAGTGAAATCAGTCAGTCGCAAAGGGAAAAACGCTGTGTGATCTAACTTACGTGAGACAGGCACATAGATAGAAGCCACGGATTCTTCTGGTTACCAGGGACTAGAGGGAGGGGAAAGGAGGAGCTTCTTTCAGGGGCAGTGACTTTATGGTAATGGTGGTGGGACGATTTGGAAAACTTGAAGAATGTAATCAATGTCACTGAATTGTACATGTAGAAATTGTTAAAAAAAAAAAAATTTGACCATATATGTAAAAAAAAAAAGCAAGAATGGGGAAGTGGTCTACACTAAGGAGCAGGTCAAGCCAGAAATGATGAGTGTTTGACTTATTTAGCTGTGGCATCATCTCAACTTTGGCCAAAGCTGCGACCGGATTTCTTGGGCGGAGTCAGCTGCTAAGTCTGAGCCCTGCCACGGCCCACTGCCGAAGTGGGTGCAGCAGGGTGCCAAGCACACTGACACATCTCCAGCAAGGTGGGCAAAGCCATATCTGCAGGGGTGGGGAAGCCGTGCCAAGGGTTTGGGTATACCCTATGCGGAGTGGAGCCCTGGAAAGACTGAGCAGAGGTGCTTCACTTGTTTGCACTTTGTATCTGCAGATTGGAGGGTGTAATGAGTGAGGCAGAAAGGCAACTGGAAGGGAGTTCGGAGGGGCCGGAGGTAATGGTGGTTGGGCTGGAGAGAAGAGATGGGCTCAGTGGCCAAATCAGTCAGGGAGATCAGCTGCCGTAACAAGCAGCCCCGGCTGAGGGACTCAGCACTGGCAAAGCTTATTTCTCTCTCTCTCTCATCTCAGCCTGGTTGTCCTGTGACCCCAGGCTCCTCCTGCTCAGTGGCTCCATCCTTCTCCAGGCCCTCAGTGTCCTGGTAGCTCCTCTGTATCAGGCTGGCAAATGAGCATCGGAAGACCCTTGCCCCAGCACCCCAGCCGAAGCCCTGAGAGCTATAAGCCTGTAACCGCCCTTTCTCACAGCTTGTCAGCTCATCCGTCTATCCATTCAACCATACGCCTACCCATCACCATTCACCCACCCACTCACCCATCCATCCATCAATGTGTATACATACACACACACCCTCGTCTACCCGCTCACCACATTCCCACCCGTCTATCATCAATCTGCTATTCATAAGGTTTTCACTGGCTAGTTCTTCTCAGAAGTAGACCTCCGGGTCCTTCTCCCTAGTCCGTCTTAGTCTGAAGCTCAGCTGAAACCTGTCCTTGATGGGTGACCCTGTTGCTATCTGAATACCAGTGGCATAGCTTTCAGCATCACAGCAACACGCAAGCCCCCGCAGTACGACAAACTGACACATGGGGAAATACACAGAGCCATTATGCCAAAAAGGGTTGGTCAACACTCAACCATTTCAAGAGGTGGCATATGATCAGGAACCCATGGTTCTGAAGGAAGAAGTCCAAGTTGCACTGAAGGCATTGGCGAAAGACAAGGCTCCAGGAATTGATGGAATATCAACTGAGATGTTTCAACAAATGAAGGCAGCACTGGAACCACTCACTCGTCTATGCCAAGAGATTTGGAAGACAGCTCTGGTGGCCAACCAACTGGAAGACATCCATATTTATGCCTATTCCCAAGAAAGGAGATCCCACCAAATGTGGAAATTATCGAACAATATCATTACTATCACACACAAGTAAAATTTTGCTGAAGATCATTCAAAAGTGGCTGCAACAGTATATCGGCAAAGAACTGCCAGAAATTCAAACGGGATTCAGAAGAGGACGTGGAACCAGAGATATCATTGCTGGTATCAGATGGATCTTGGCTGAAAGCAGAGAATACCAGAAGGATGTCTACCTGTGTTTTATTGACTATGCAGGGGCAATAGACTGTGTGGATCATAACAAATTATCGATAACATTGCGAAGAATAGGAATTCCAGAGCACTTAATTGTGCTCATGAGGAGCCTGTACGTAGATCAAGAGGCAGTTGTTCAAACTGAACAAGGGGGTGCTGCATGGTTTAAAGTCAGGAGAGGTGTGCATCAGGGTTGTATCCTTTCACCATACCTATTCAATCTGTACGCTGAGCAAATAATCCGAGAAGCTGGACTATATGAAGAAGAAGGGGGCATCAGGATTGGAGGAAGACTCATTAACAACCTGCATTATGCAGATGACACAAACATGCTTGCTCAAAGTGAAGAGGGCTTGAAGCACTTACTGATGAAGATCAAAGACCACAGCCTTCTGTATGGATTACACCTCAACATAAAGAAAACAAAAATTCTCACAACTGGACCAACAAGCAACATTATGATAAACGGAGATAAGATTGAGGTTGTCAAGGATTTCATTTTACTTGGATCCACAATCAACACCCATGGGAACAGCAGTCAAGAAATCAAGAAATAAATCGCACTGGGCAATTTTGCTGGGAAAGCCCTCTTTAAAATGTTGAAAAGCGAAGATGTCACCTTGAAGACTGAGGTGCACTTGACCCAAGCCACGGTATTTTCAATCACATCACATGCATGCGAAAACTGGACAGTGAATAAGGAAGACCCAAGAAGAATTGACTTCTTTGAATTGTGGTGTTGGCAAAGAATATTGAATATACCATGGACTGCCAAAAGAATGAGCAAACCTGTCTTGGAAGAAGTACAATCAGAATGCTCCTTGGAAGCAAGGATGGCGAGACTATGTCTTATATACTTTGGACATGTTATCAGGAGGGATCAGTCCTGCAGAAGGACACTGTGCTTGGTAAAGTACAGGGTCAGTGAAAAAAAGGAAGACCCTCAATGAGATGGGTTGACACAGTGGCTGCAACAATGGACTTAAGCATAATGATTGTGAGCACGGCCCAGGACCAGGCAGTGTTTCATTCTGTTGTGCATAGGGTCGCTTTGTGTCAGAACCTACTCGACTGCACCTAACAACAACAACAATCTATCACTCCACCCATTCACCCACCTACCCACTGATTTACTAATCCATCCATCCATCCACACACACACACACACACACACCCCCATATACTCACTCGCCCACTGTCTCACCCATTCACCTTCCCATCCACACATTCACCCACATACCCATCTTTCCTTCCTTCCTTCCTTCCTTCCTTCCTTCCTTCCTTCCTTCCTTCCTTCCTTCCTTCCTTCCTTCCTTCCTTCCTTCCTTCCTTCCTTCCTTCCTTCCTCCCTCCCTCCCTCCCTCCCTCCCTCCCTCCCTCCCTCCCTCCCTCCCTCCCTCCCTCCCTCCCTTCCTTCCTTCCTTCCATCTATCCACCCATTTATCCATTCATCCATCTATCCATCCGTCATCCATCCATCATCCAGCCATCCACCCACCCATCCATGAAGGATGGCAAGGGAAGTTTCAGGGACCAGGCATAAGCGCACTCCATTGAGCCCTCAATCTCATGGCTATCCCTGTCTGCAAGGTGTGTGACCAGGAGCGGAAGTGCAGCAGTGTTGTAGGCAACCAGCAGCTCCTGCTGCAGTGATCTACAAGATACGGGGTGAGGCAGAGAGAAGTAGGGGCACCAGGATACAGCAGAGGGTCTGGGTGGTGCCAATGGCAAGCATGGGAATGAATCAACAGAGGGGATTCGAACGTGGTCCCGTGGGATGGAGGGGCTTATGGGAAGCCCAAGGTGGGTGCTAGGCGCAGCTGCAGGAACCCATACTGGGCTCTGAGAGGCCATCACACAGGGGTCGACAGGGTCCCTAGATGGGCCTTCTCCCTCTTTTCTCCTCCCTAGCTTCCTGTGAATCCATCACTTCTAGGGCGCATCCACATGACTTCTGGGTTCCACAGTGGAGTTACGCAGCCCCCTTCAGGCGAGCCGATGTGGTTCTGTCCCTCCCCCACAGACCGTGACAGGCGGCAGTTGGGAGATGGGTCACAGAGCCTGACCTGGGCAAGCAGGTGGAGGAGAAGGCTAAGGGTGGAGCCAGGGGTAATAGGGACAGGGCTGTGTGCAAAGAAGCTGAGTCGGCAGTGCCCAGAAGTTGAGAGGACAATGGTGACAGGGACATGTGTGAGGAGGCTGAGAGGGTGGTGTGCAGAGGTTCGGGGGAGGGGGTGGCGAAAGGGAAAGGGACGTGTGCAAGGAAGCTGAGAGAGTGCTGTGCAGAGGTCAGGGGATAATGGGGACAGAGATGTGTGCAGAGGCTGAGAAGGCAATGTGCAGAGATTGGGGGACAATGGAGACAGGGCTGTGTACAAGGAGGCCGGGGAGGGGGAAGTGGACAGGAGGGCTCTGTGTGTAGTGAGGCTGTGACTCAGAGGCCAACCTTGATGGTTTGCAGGTGGGGGATTCGGGAGATGAAGAGGCCCAGGGTGACTGAGGCAGGGGTGTGGGGAGAAGCTGTCTAGAGGGTCTTACCCTGAGTGGGATGTTGGTGACAAGACAGACTGATTTGGAGGCAAGGCAAGGGACAGGCCCTGTGGCTGGTGTGGCTCTCCAGAGTGCTGGTGCTTCCAGGAGGGCAGAGGGTCATGGTAGGAAGTGGCTGGGGAGGGGAGGGCTGCCCGGTGCTCTGTCAGCCCTGTAGGCTGTGCCACACACTCCTAGGGGGCGCTTTCTGCCCAGGCCCTGCAAATGCACATTCCCATTCAATAGGTAGCTTTTAAATTCCCGGGATAAGCCAGTCCCCTCCGACTCCCACATTGGTGACCCAGCAGCAGGTAGCACGAAGTCCTTGACTTTCTGGAGTTGACCTGTGGGGGTGGGGGGTGGGGGCAGACAGTAAATAAATCAGAAGTCAGATTCCAGGAAATCATGGGAAGATGTGACAGGGCACAGGGGTGAGGGACACGATACCCCAGGGTGTGTGGAGGGCTTCCTGGAGGAGGGACACGATACCCCAGGGTGTGTGGAGGGCTTCCTGGAGCAGGGACACCATGCCCCAGGGTGTGTGGCGGGTTTCCTGGAGGAGGGACACCATGCCCCAGGGTGTGTGGAGGGCTTCCTGGAGGAGGGACACCATGCCCCAGGGTGTGTGGCGGGTTTCCTGGAGGAGGGACACCATGCCCCAGGGTGTGTGGAGGGCTTCCTGGAGGAGGGACACCGTGCCCCAGGGTGTGTGGAGGGCTTCCTAAAGGAGGGAAGCGTGGGAATCTGAGGGGTGAGGAGGAAGACCCACAGAAATGCCCAGAAGTCTCTTCTAGGCCAGGTGCTGAGGCCTGGCCATGCTGGGATCTGATGAACACTGGGTTACTGGGGACCTAGCAGCCAGATGTACCCCTGAGGAGCTGGGGGAGGCCAGGTGGACTCCAGGGCGATGGGGATGGGAGGTGCTGGCCAGACAGGTGTGAGGCTCCGTCCTCACCTGTCCATCCAGACAGGTGATCCTGCTACCATGCCCATTTTATAGTTGGGTAAACCGAGGGTAAGCAGCCCATCAGGTGGAGCAAGGATTGATCCAGAGGACAGCACTAACCACTGGGCTCCATAGCTGCTAGGTAGAGGCCAGAGATGTGGGAGCGAGTGTGTGGGTGTGTGTAAGAGTGAATGAGTGTGTGAATGTATTTAAGTGTGTGGCAAGTGCGTATAAGCGTGTTTGAGTATATCAGTGTGAGTATATGGTGAATGTATGTACAAGTGTGTGTGTGCATAAGTGTGTGACTATATGGTGACTGTACATGTAAGTGTATAAATGTGTCTGTGAGCGTGTGTGTAAGTGTGTGAGCATGAGTGAGTATATGGTGACTGTATATAAGTGTGTAAATGTGTGCGTGAGTGTGTCAGGGAGAAGGATAGTAGGTTACAGGCTGAGGCCCGTGGGGAGCAGATGGCACGGCTTTCCAGGGTTGCAGCAGGCTGCTGCAGGGCCGCAGGCAGGTCTGGGCCCAGATGGAGCTGATTCTCAGCGAGAGCAAGGGACTGGACCGACGGGGGTGGGAGACCAGGCACGCCCCGTGTCCTGGGTCTTTTGGGAGGGGGCCCTGGCAGTGGACAGTCATGGAGGCACTCTGTCCCCCCTCTGCCCCACAGGGTCTTCTCCGATGTCTGCCAGTCCCCCTGACCCCACTCCTGGAAGCCCCCTCAGTCTCTTTCCACGGTCACGGGGAATTTCTGGGGGGCTTCCTGCCGCAGTGCAGCACAGCTTCCATCTGGCCCCCGAGGGACCACTGGTGCCCTGCTGCCTGCTCCCACCGTGGCCTGATGTTTGTTTGCCTCGGTGCTTCTTGGGCCATTCAACTCTCAGCCCTGTTCACGACCAGCTGCCCCAGGACACCTTCCGCGACCTGGGGGTGGGCACAGCTCCTTCCTCGGGGTCCCTCACCAGCACCCCGGCCACCCACCCACGCCCAATGCTCAGGGACAGTCTCCCTCACTCTCTCTCCCTGCTGACTCCCACTTTCGCTGCCACAGCTGGACTTTGGTCAGTCTTGTCCACTACAAACATGTTTTTGTTTTTTGCTCTATTTTTGTATTGTTGCTTAAAACTTGTTTTAGGTCAAAAAGTTTAACTTTTTGGAAAATTATTTCAAACTTACAGAAAAGTTGCAAGAATAAGAATAATACAAAACACCGGTCCAGTCTTTACCCAGAGCTCCCTAATGGCCCAGTGTCCGCGTTGACCCGTTTGCTTTATAATTTGCTCTCTATCTCTCCAGTTCTCTCTCTCTGTTTATCTGTCTGTCTATCTGTCTATCTATCATCTGTCTCTCTGTCCATTAGTCCATCTATCTGTCTGTCCTATCTATCATCTGTCTGTCTATCTCTCTGTCTATATCTGTCTCTATCTCTCTCTGCCCATCAGTCCATGTGTCTGTTTCTCTTTTTTTTTCTCTCTCTCTCCCTCCCTTCCTCCCCCTCTTCCATTTGAAATAGGATACATAACCATGGCCTTTTCCTTCTCAAGGCTTCTTGATGTTTCCTAAGAAGAATAATGGTTGGTCTTTTACATAAGACAGTACAGTTAACATTGAAACATTATTTTTATCTAATCTACTGGCCCATGTCCTTGTGATGTTCTCCTGTCTCTGTTGTTTTGATCACATTCTTTCTTTCTGGCATAACTAGTCATTTTAGCTTACCCATTTCATGTCCTGCCCTGAAATCGCCATGTCTAAGGAGCCTTGGTTCTTCGTAGTGGAGAATGGCCACACAGACCCCCACCCGCGTGTTGAGTGCTGATGCTCTGGGGTGCCATTGTTTCTCGGCCCTTCAGTGGACACTGCCAGGCCATGGATGCACATATGTAGTCATGTACACACGCAAACATGCAAGGGCACATAGGTACATGCATTGGGCATGTGCTGGGCTTGCCTTGCTCTCCAGCAGCTAAAACCTTCAGGGCTGTCTTGCATGGCTCCTTGGAGGCTTCATCCTTCTACTCAGACCCAAATCTACAGCATACCTCAGCCCCAGCCAAGGTGGCTGGTGACTTCTCGTGGCCACATGCCTCCCTCTGACCCCAGCATCATCTATGGTACCTGCTGCTTCCCGGCAGCTGTCTGTTCTCCTCCTCCTGGCACCACCCCTTTGGGGGTTCCCTGCCCAGGCTGCTGCTCAGGCCCTGAGTGTGGCAGCCCCTCTCCTCCCCGCTCCCTGTAGCTGCCTCTGCTTGCCTGTGGCTGTGAGACCCTGATCACTCATGTTCCAGGATGCCTGGGCCCTCTGTTGGCCTCCAGACCAGAGGCCCTGTGCCTGTGCAGGCTGCCCTCGAAGCTTCCACAGGCCACCCAGATCCCAGGCCCAGCCTGCTCCCCATCACTCTCAACCTGCTTTTCCACCGGGCCTCCACCCTGCAGAACTGTCCCCATCGCCCTTTCCTGGACTCACCTGTCAACCTCAGCACCACCCCTCCAAGTCCTGTGTATTGTGCCTCTTAAATACCCCCCACCCCGATTAACCTGCCCCCCAAGGAGACGACCGAAGAGTCTATCTCATCTCTCCACCTCTAGTCTTGCCTCCTTACTTCCTATACTCTACCCCTCAGAGATCTTTCAAGAACATGGCTCTGGCAAGGACAGGAAGCATTCCTGAGCCCTCTCTACCTGCCAGCTGCTAGGCTGCAGGCTGTACAGGTGCCCCCGTTCATCCCTCACTGCGGCTGTGTGGGCTACAGGACCCCAGCTCAGGAATCCCAGGCTCCCCACGGCCAGGGCTCATGCTGGAAAGAGGCACACATTGGGTCCGGGGGGCCCTGGCTCCAGGGCGGTGGAGCTTTCAATGTTTGCTTATTTTGTTGCATGGTCCTCTTTGACTTCATTCATTCACTGACCCCAAAGTGATGGCGGTTTTGATACTTGTTGATTTTTTTTTTAATAGACTTTATTTTTTAGAGCATTTAAGTGCTATGGCTCCTAACCAAGAGGTCAGCAGTTCAAATCCATCAGGCACTCCTTGGAAACTATGGGGCAGTTCTACTCTGTCCTGTGAGGTCGCTATGAGTTGGAATCGACTAGACGGCAGTGGTTTTGGGTTTTAGATTTTCAGGAAAATTGTGCTGAGAGTTCCCATACACCCTCTTGGGGCTTCTCCTATTGTTAACATCTTGTGTCTGTGTGCTGCGTTTGTTACAGGGCCTGAGCGAACATTGATACCTTGTTACTAACTCAGTCCACAGTTCGCAGGCAGGCTCCCTCCTATGCTGCACGGCCCTGTAGGTTTTGACAAATGCATAATGTCATTGCCCACCACGACAGTGCCCTACAGCATAGTTTCAGTGCCCTAAAAATCCCCTGTGCTCCGCTGGCTCACCCCCTCCCACTGCGCCCCGGGCAACCGCTGCTCTTTCACGGGCTCTATAGTCTTGCCTTTCCCAGAACGTCCTACAGCGGGGATCGTATAGGATGGAGTTTTTCAGGCTGGCTCCTTTTGTTGGTTTCCTTTGGCTTTTTGTTGTTTGTCTCTGCATGGTCCTCTTTGACTGAATGAATTCACTCATTTATTCACTGACTGTAGAGTGGTGGGGATTTTGAAGTTTTATTTATTTGCGTGATCCTCTTTGACTTCATTCATTCATTCAAAGACTGACATCACAAACACTGTAAATCCAAGATCCAACCCAAGAATTACAATATTCCCCAAACCTACGTCCACTTAGCGGCTTCTAGCCCATTCTGTTCCTATCCCAGATAACTGCTCTCTGGGATTTCATATTTAAGATGTCCTTGCCTTTTTTAAAAATAGTGTTCTCACATTGGGTGTCTGCCTAAGCCCGGTGGGCTGAGCCCCTGATGGAGCTGGTGCCTGGAGTCCCTGCCTCTCCCTGCTTGGTGGGCCAGGTGCCCCTGCACTTTGCAGTAGGCACGCCTGATTCCTTCTTCGGGATTACTCTCTGTCCCTGGCCCCACTGAAACGCTCTCCTGAGTTCCCTGCTTGCCGCGGGGCTGTTGACACTACAGGCTGCTACCTTGGCCTAGAACACTCCACAGCCCCGATACCCCACCTTCCTCTGATACCTGTCCTCCTCCTTCAAGCCTCGCCGAAGACCCCACTGTCCATGGGCCCACTCCAGGCCTGCTTCTGTGCCCCAGTGGCCCCAAAACTCTATACCTCATCTTAGCCTGGGTCCCCCCACAGCACTGCGGCCCAGCTGTGTCCCCCAGTTTGAGCTGTGAGGGAGTGGCTCACCCACCACCCCACCTTCCCCAGAAAAGCCGAGGGGTGGCCAAGACACCAGGCAGCAGATCTGGGTGGGGATTCACAGCTGGGGTTCAAGCCGAAGGGTCTCCAAGTTGGAGGGCCTGGCAGGAGAGTATTCAGAGAAGCCAAGGCCAAACCCCAGGGCTGTGGGGGTGGGGGGCCGGAACACCACGAAGGCCGCCTGACGTCTGTCCCTCATGGCAGCCCCAAGGCTGGGCCCCAGCTGCCCTTCCTGCCTCCGGCAGATCAGTCGCCCAGGGGCAAGGGCAGGTTGATTGGGCTGACAGTCGCTCCATCATGGGGCCTGTGGGGCCTGGCTCCCCCAGAGATCTGAGCCGGGGACCTTGGCAATTCCGCTCTATCACCGGCCCCGGAAGGGGACTGACAGCATGGCCTTGCCAGGGATGCTGTTGTCCAGGCCTGTTAGGGATAGAGCTGAGCAGAAACCAGGCACAAGCCCCCCACCCCCCCACCCCCCGCCCCACCATGGGGCCTGGGTGTAGGGCCAGGTTTGGTTTGTCATCAGTCCCCAGGCCCTTAAGTATAGACCCTGGCCTAGATGTGTCCTGCCTCAGGTGTGCCCTGCCCCATGTGTGCCCCAGTCCAGATGGAGGCTGAGTAGCCCAGGACTTCCCTGTATGCCCCCAGTGAGGCTCTGGGGCCTGAGGTCTACCCTGTGCCCCTGACCAGCCCAGGCCTCAGTTTCCCAAGTATAGCTTAGAAGTGATGCTGCCTGCCTTGGAGGGTGGCAGAAAGGGTCAGAGACCCCAGCCAGGTTGCCGCCGGCCTGGCCTGCTCAGGCCCCACCGTGTGGGCTCAGTGCCTAGGCCTTCACTCCGTCTCAGGCCTCAGTGCCCAGGCCAGTAGGCAGACACAGAAACACGGTGGGTCTGGGGTGCGGAAAGGTTGGCCCAAAAAGGCTGGGGAAGGGGATGAGCAGGAGAGGGAAGTGCGTGTGGGGGCACACTTGGGGCAGCAGCCAGGGGCCCTGTGGCTCCTGGAGAAGGGGCAGCCTAGGGGTCGGGGGTCTGTCCTGCCCA
This sequence comes from Loxodonta africana, assembly GCF_030014295.1. Lineage (NCBI taxonomy): Eukaryota > Metazoa > Chordata > Mammalia > Proboscidea > Elephantidae > Loxodonta > Loxodonta africana. The sequence goes on along the minus strand of NC_087348.1, from coordinate 2,028,283 downwards.
CATTGCATTGTGGGGCATGCTTGCCCGTCTCCTCCTGAGCTGGCTGTCCTCGAGTCTGGAGTCAGACAAAGTAAGTCCTAGGCCACTGCCCCCTCCTAGGCTGTAAAAGTGTCATGAGTGCCGGGGACTCATTCCTGGAGCCAGCCAGCAGCAGGGTGGGCTCCATCAGCCATACAGGACTTCCTGCCCTATGCTAGCCATACAACTGGCCCGCGTCCCTGATCACAGTGTCACAGAAGGTGGCACCCGGGAGGTGACAGCCTGACCCACCAGGTGGGCAGTGGACAAGAACGTGCTGCAGGAGGTGGCCAGCAGCTTGGGGACAGTGACTCAGGGCAGCACCAGACCAGACCAGTCATGGGGATGTGCAGCCTTTATTGACCAGTGAGATGGGCCCAGCTGGCTTGGGCTCTGCAGGTGGCCCTGCCAGGTGAGCGGCCTAGGACTCAGACTCAAACATCTTCTTCCGGCCTTCCATGCCTGACTTCTCCTCGATGTTTTTCCGCCAGTCACCCACGTCGCGCAGGTCCCGCTCCTGGAGTGGGGGACAGGCTCAGGTCCACCACCATGGGGCCCAGACCCTGTAAGCTGAATGGCTGGGCCTTCCCTCCCTGCTCCCAGGGTGGGCAAGGACACAGCAGTGCTGGGGCACCCGGGGTGGGGTGGGTGTACCTTCTCGGTGTCCTCCTTCTTGACCTGCTTCAGGTTGGCCCTCAGGTCCATGCACACCTTGTGCTTGGAGCCCAGCAGGGCCTTGAGCATGGCGTCAGCCGACATGCGCACCCGCCGCAGTGGGGGCCGCTTGAACTTGCCCCTCAGGTCAAACAGCTTCTGGTTCATGTCTTCCAGCTGCAGAGGGGAGCCCAGTGAGCACCCAAGGGGGCACTCAGCCCCCACTTGCCCCCACAGCCTCTCCCTTCTGGCCCGGGTCTGGTGTCTGCACCCCAGCCCACAGCCCCTCACCTCCTTGGTGCTCTTCTGCACCTTCATCTCCATGTCATACTTCTCCTCCTCGGCCGCGTCCACCTTGGCATGCAGCTGCTTGCAGAGCTCCTGGGGGTGGGATCCTCAGTCACCATGTCACCCGCTTCCCGCCCCGGCCTCTGTCCCCTGACCACCCCTACAGGGCTCTGCCTGCTTGACAAGTGGGGAAACTGAGGCAGCATCTGGGCGGTACCTGCACTTCGGCCATGGAGCCAGGGAGGTACAGGGGTGGACAGTGCTCGTTCAGGTAGGCCTGCTTCTCCGCCTCGCGACGACCCTCTTCCTTCTCCAGCTCTGTAGCCGCAATCTGAAGCATGACGCTCTGCCGGCAGCCGGGTGGTGAGGGACTGCAGCTGGCCATGGGGACCCCACCGCCCTCTGCATGGGCCCTACCATCCTCCACTGACCCCACTGTCCCCCACAGACCCCACTGCCCCCCACAGACCCCCATTGCCCCCCGCAGACCCCACTGCCCCCAGCAGACCCTGCCACCCTTGGGACTGCCGCTTGTACCTTCAGGTGCTGCCTCCGGGCCGTGATGGCCCTGTTGCGTTTCTGCAGGGCAGGGGAGAGGGAGCCGGGTGAGGGCGGCCGAGGCCTAGCACCCCCCACCCCCTACATCCCCCCTCTGAGCCAGGGGGTTCTGTGCAGAGGAGTGGGTGTCTCCCAAAGCTGAGCTCAGGGACACAGTGCAGTGTGGAGATGGCATTGTTCCCAGGGAGCAGTCCAGCTCCTAAAGGCAGGGGCAGAGGAGAAATGGCCCAGCAGCAGGGGCGGGGGACGCTGGAGGCCGGGGGGTGGAGGGGGGGAGGAGGCAGTCAGAAAGGAGAAGCAATCCCCTCCATGGGACCAGGCCGCAGCCCCACTTCCCCTGACTGTCAGGCACCGGGTACCACTTCCTCTGTTTCATCAGTGCTGTCCTGGGGGGCTGTGGGATGGGGCATTTTCACGGCAGGGGTCGGGAGCCGGCTGGGCATCTACCCTGGGCTTGAACTTCTGACCTCTGACCCATCCCCAGTGGGGGTCCATCCCCTCCATGTGTTACCCCCCCCAAGCAAGTACTCACCTCCTCACTGTCCCAGGGGAGGGGGGAGAGAGAAGAGAGAGGTTAGGGTCACGGTCATGGCTGGTGGGGGGCAGAGCTGGGGTGGTGGGGAAGGGGCTAAGTGGTGGTGAGGTGGGTGGGGGCAGCTGCTGGGGGGGCATGTGGGAGAGGGCAGGTGGCAGCAGGCTGGGGACACGACTTACTCCCCCATCCTGAAGTCCTGAGCTTAAAGCCTGTGGGAGGGAAAGGACAGGTGTCAGGTCACCGCCCCCTAGAGGCAGCAGGGTGCGGCACCACAGGGCACCCTGGCCCCTCCACCCGCCCAGCCTCCACCTCCTGGAAGGGAGTTGTTGTCTTGGAATTCCCCAGGGTGGGGGTTAGAGAAGAGAGTGTCCAGGGTAAGGTCCGGAGGAGCTGCAGCTGTCCCCGGGGGAGGGGGAGGCACCGGACTGGCCAGCGCAGGTGGTGGCTTGGCCACTCGGCTATTTTTACCCCTGCTTTTTTGGCTTCTGGCCGAAGTGCATGAGAGCCGCTCCTCAGCTTGGTTTGGGGGTGTAGCTCCGGGGGTCCCTCGACCCGTAAAATCTCTCTCTGGTGTGTCCAGAGGGAGGTCTGGTCATCAAGGGCTGCCTGGGAGCCCTGCCCCATCCCAGCCGGCCTCCTTCTTCTCTTGTTCACTCAGCTCCGTGGAGGCCCCCAGGGTGGGCTGCTGCCCTCAGTGCCCCTGGCCCCCGACCCCCAGCCCCAGCCCTCGCCCCAGGAAGTCCTCCTTCGAGCTCTCTTGGGTGTGCCCACGCCCCGGCCTCAGCTGCCTCGGCCTCACCTAGTGTCTATGCGGCGGAGCAGAGTGGGTCAGCCGGTGGCGGGTTGGGCTGGTGGGCCAGGGGAGGGGTATAAATGGCCTCCCCTGGGCTGGGCCCCCGCTCAGTAAGGGCATGGAGCCCTCTCAGACCAATGGGGGCCCAGGGAGCCAGCTGGAGGCTCCCCACCTGCCCAGGCTGCCTGGCCTGGCCCAGCCCGAGACCTCGTGCTGCCGCCCTGTCCAAGATGTCTTGGGGGGAGGGGGGCTGTGGTTGGGTTGCTCTATTTAGGGCTTAGTGACGAGTTCAAGAAGCTTTCCCTGTTCTTGCAAGGAACTTGAGGACAGCCACATGTGGCCTTGCTTGCTGGTGCGTAGGGTGCAGGGCTGGGCAGCCCATCTTGAGCTGGCCACAACAGGCTCCCACACCTCACCCAAACGGGTCCATTGGGTCCATCCAGAGCCCAGCCCACACTCTGGCCTCAAGCCCTGCCACCCTCCAGCCCCATCACTGTTGGCTGGTGCCCAGGGTAGCCCCCCTCCAGCTAGGGCTCCCCATCTTGCCCCTATAATCAATTGGGCCCCATTTCAATCAGAGGGAGGGTGGCTTTCAAGGCCAAGCTGACCATGTCCCTCCGCTTCTCCAAGGCCAGTCCCCAGGTGAGGCCTGGACCCCCTGGTGCAGCTTCCAGCACCCTGCTCTCCGGGCCGGGGCTGGGGGTGGGGGCTGCCCTCCGCACATGAGACCCCCTCCCAGCCTGAATGTGTGGCCCTGCTCTGAACGCCCTACCTGGGGGCCGTGCACCTGTGGGCCTGGGAACATGTCCTTCAACCAGCATGGGGCCCTGGGAACCTCTCCCCAACCTGCGGGCGGCGCCACTGGCTGCCCGGGCAAGCCCGGCACTGCCCTCCTCACCCGGCCCAGCCTGCACCACCTCCAGGACCCGGCCCCTGGCCCGCTGTGACTTGGCACCCTGTTGTGTGGGGGCACGGCCCCCACTCTCAGCATGGGGGTGATGGAGGAGACAGCGGATGCAGGAGGCTTTGCTGACTAAAGCCATCCAGATGTGCGGGATTAGGAGGCGCCCCGGGGCCAGGGCTGCACCCCCAAACGCCTGGGCAGCTTTCGAAGGTGTCTACTGCCCCCTGCTGTTCATGTGTGAAGACTCCACAAGCCCTGCCACCGGGTCAAGTCCTGGGGTCTGAGCTGGGAAGGGATGGCCCTTTGGGTTGGGGTTCCCCTCCCTCCATTGCTACCCCCAAATTGTCCCCAATCATCCCCACACATGTCCCCAGGGGGCCAGTTCCCCACCTTTTCCTGAAGCTGGCCCTGACGACCTGTCCACCTCCTCCCCATCTCTCCCCAATTGCCCTGGAGCACACAGCCTGCCTGGAGGAGGTCTGTGCCTCCTGTAAGACCCAGGCCTGCCTGGGGAGGGGCTGTGGGGAGGAGGGGGAGCCCTGACTCGGGACCCAGGAAGGACATGTAGTGGCTGGAGAAGACATTTATTCCGGGGGGTCCTCTTAGGCTGCCTGGACACGTGGCCACGGCTCAGGCTGGAGAAACCGAGGCGTGGGGATGCTCTTAGGAGTGAGGTAAGGGCAGGCGCAGGCGGGGCTGCAGGGCCAGGGCCTGGTCCACCTCTCTGGCGGGCTGCAGGTGGTGCCACTGGGTGACAGGCCGCCGGGCATGAGCCAGCATGTCTGCCCAGTGCTGCAGGGGCTGGCCGGAGGCCCGGGCACCAAGTAGCACCTTCCCCACTGGCCCAGCGCGAAGCTGCGGGCCTCGGGTCCAGACTGCCAGCACCAGGTCCACACTCTGGCTGGCGGGAGAGAAAGACAGTGGTGAGTTTGTCCCTGCCCCTGCGAGGCCCCCCCACCCAGCCTTTTCCCCCTAGGGCCCACCTGGATCTGGCTGAAGGGCACGTGGAAGGTGAAGGCCTCGTTGAAGTAGGGGGTGGCCGTGCCCTTCCGCCTGGAAGACCGTCTCCTCTTCCACTTCCTCTGGTGCAGCACGAGCTGAATCTTCACATAGGACTCTGGGCAGCACAGAGGGCACGGGGCAGAGCCGATTCTGAGGCCCAGCACTGGGCACCCCACCCTCTCTTCACCCCGAGCGGGCAGTCAGCACTCACCTGCCAGCCCCGGCTTCAGGCCTCGGGCCTCCAGCACCACCACAGTCAGCCGGCCGGAGCTGGGCAGGTACCGAAGAGAGAAGCATAGCTCCCCGACAGTCTGCTCGGGCTGGGGCAGAGGACTGGACCTCAGCCTGGGTGGGGCCACACCTGCCGGGCCAGCCCAGGACCCCACACAGGGTCCGCTAGACCCTCGGCCACACCCCTGGCCTCTTGTGCCTCAGGCTCCCTGTTAGCACCCGGGGTGTGGAGCTCCGCCGGCTGTGCCTCAGGGCTGCAGGCTGGGCCGGCACCTGGCGGTCAGTGGCCTCACCTGGGCCGTGCCTGGTGGGCCCAGCTGGTGCCAGAGCTCCAGCACATGCTGCAGGTCCACGGTGCTCAATGGCAGGTGCAGCTCGCCGAGCGGTGCGTGCTGGGAGAAGCGCCTGAAGTCCAGGACCTGCACACGCAGGGTTGCCACGGGCAGCTCAGATTTCGGGACCTGGGGGACAGGGGTTGTGAGCCGGGCCCCTGCCATTGGGCCCAGACCCACTCCAGCTGGCCCAGACCCACCTGGAAGCAGCAGATCTCCTGGAACAGGGGGCTGAGCGTGCTCCGGTGCACCTTGGTCTCATGTGCGTGCCCAGCCTGAGTGGAGACGCTGATGCGGGCATAGGGGTCAGCTGTGCCGCCAGGCGCTGGGGCCCTCAGGTCAGCTGCCTGTTTCAGGCCCACCTTGATCTAGGAGGCAGCGGCATGGGCTCAGCCCAGGTGCTCCCCCCCCAGTGGGCCCCAATCACCCAGCACACACTGTTTGACCTTCACCTGCCCACCTGCCCCACTAAACAGGTGGACTGTCTGGGCCTAGGCAGTGGGCAGCCCTCACCTCCTCACTCCCAAAGTCATACTCCAGAGACAGCAGCAGACTCCCCCAGTGCTGAGGACCCCCCGGGCCACACTCCAGGTTATCCACATCTGGCTGCACCTGGTGGGAGGGGGAGTAGGACGGGGAGACAGGTGCTGCTGAGGCCCTGTCATCAGAGCCCTGGACATCCCACCTCCGGGCAGCACCCTCAGTATCAGTCACACCTCTACCTTCCTGAAGAATCTCCCGTGGCTCCCGACAGCCCGAGGACCAACCCCAGGGGCCAGCACTAAGGCCCTCCAACCTCTGGTCCCAGCCACCTCCTCCTCCTGCTCCCTTTTGCGCTGCCTCCCCCTCACCTTTGCTCCTCTGTGACCCTCACCAGGAAGGACCCGCCTGCCTTGCCTTCAGTGTGCACCTAACCCTTGATGGGGGCTGAGCCTTCCTCTAGCTGCCCTGGCCCTTTGAGGGCTCCAGGGTCCCAGCTGTCCAGGCAGGTCTCTGGGACCGCCCAGCCTAGAGCTGGGCACAGGCAAGAGGTGGTGCCATTCCTCACCAGGTAGGCGGTGGTGGTGCTATGGGTGCTGCCCAGGCCTACGGCCTCCTTGTGTCTGGGCTTCTTGCTGTGACGGCGGCGGCGGTGGCGGCGGGAACACCATATGGCACAGAGGAGGCAGGCAACAATCAGGATACCAGCAGCCACAGTAGTGGTGATAAGTGCCCAGAGTGGCCCTGGGGGCACAGAGAGGGGCCAGGTGCTTCCCTGAATGGCCACCGCCTCCATGGCTGGGCCATCCCCTGCCCCTCTCAGGGATCCCACAACTCACAGGACTTCCTGGTGACGAGGTGTGGAATGAGCCTGGGCAGAGCTGTGGTGCCAGGTGCAATTGGGGCATTGCTGGGGTCTGGGGGGAGCGCCATTCCCTGGCCCTGCTGGTCTGGAGGGCACAGCCGGGGAGAGAGGGTCACCTGGTAGGGTGGCGCCTCGGGCCCCTGCCCGCTGCCCCATTTGCGCAACAGAAGCTGCCGTGCTGGCTCTGCCTGGGGAAGGAGGTGGCCTGGGGTGGCCAGGGGTGTGGGCTCTGAGCAGAAGCCAGTCTGAGGTAGGCGCTGGTCCCTGGCCGAAGCTTGGGCTTAGCTGTCACAGGCCCAGCCTCCTGGCCACCATGCCAGCCCCCAGCCCCAGCCAAGGAGGCCAGGCCTGGCAGCCTGTCTTCACTGGTCCTAGACCGAAGAGCCCTCCCCTGCCCTCCTTCCTCCCTGTACCCTTAGCTAGCCCTGCAGGGCTGGCACCAGGACTTCCTCCTCCAGGAAGTCCCCCAGTTCCCCCCGACTGTCTCCTCTGGCCCCTGTTCAGGCCACAAAGGTGGGGTGGAGGTGGATCTCATTCCTGCCTCTGTCCCCTTGGGGTCTGCTGTGGTTAGCAGTTACACAGGTCGAACATGTTCATTGTGGGCCCAGGAGCGATTTGGAACCACAGGGAGCAAGGCTCTGAGGGGTCACATGGGGGGTGGCGGGCAAAGGAGAGGGGCTGGCAGGGGTGCAAGCCCATTCTAGCAAGCCTGGGCTAAAGGTGCACCCCTGACACGGGTGGGCCCGGGGCCAGCAAAGCCTGAGGATGAGGGTGAGGTGGGGGCAGGTAGGGGCAGGGTGCGGCCAGAACATTCCGGGCAAGCTGACTCAGCTGCCCAGACTCGCCTACCTGCTTGGCCACCCTCTGGTGTGTGGGCGGGGTGGGGGGATGGGCTGTCGTGGCCTGCCTGGCCCCTGCACCCTACCTGCCTGGGGCCTGGGGTGGGAGCACACCTGGCTGGGCTGGCTCCTCCCACCTGCAACCCATCCCATCAGGGAGGCCAGGACTCCAAGCAGGGGACTGGAGTGCAACAACGGGTCCTCTGTGACCCTGGCCCACAGGCACCCCTCTCTGGTCTGCTTCCTCTCTGCCTTCCACGGCCAGGAGCACCAGATAGCAGCCACAGCTCTAGCCTGGGGCTGCTCCTTCTTTGCCCACAGAGACTGGCCCTGTTCTCACCATCTCCAGTCCCACCTGTCCTCAGGGCCAAGCACAGGATTCTGCCTCCAGGAACCCAGCCACGCAGTCTCAGCACCCCCCCCCCCGCCACATCTGCCCCCAGCAGCCTGTGCTGAGCATGGGGAGAGGCAGAAAATTCCAGAGATGACTCCCCTACACACAGCATCAATGCCCCACTCCTGAGCTTTGGGAAGAGACTCCACTCCCCAAACCCACTCAACTCCTGGAACAGGAGGAGGGGGCCCGGGTTGCAGCGAATCTACAGACCAGAACTGGGAGTCCTGCCCCTCAGACCCCATCTCTGTCCATCCCTTAGGGGCTTCACTTACACACATGGTCTGTGAAGTCAGGATTATGGTACCCTTTTAAAGATTTGCAAAGTGAGGCTTGGAGCCCCTGGGTGGTGTAAACAAAACACTTGGCTGCTAACTCAAAGGATCGAGGTTCGAGTTCACTCAGAGGCACGTTGGAAGAAAGGCTTGGCAATTTACTTCCAAAAAGCCAGCCGTTGAAAACCTTATGGAGCACAGTTCTACTCTGACACACACAGTGCCATCGTGAGTTAAGTCAACTCGAGGGCAACTGGTTTTTAAAGTGAGGCTCAGACCTGGGGTGTTACATGTGCAGAGAAAGGGGATGTTGAGAGCATGTGACCTGAGCCCAGGGCCCAGGCTCAGAGGGTCCCCAGCTTGGTTTCCTCTCTGCTGTTGCTGCTTTGAGAATCTTGGCCAGTTTGGAACAAGGGCCCCACATTTTCGTTTTGCATTAAACCGTAAAGCTCGTTGCCTTCGAGTTGATTCCGACTCTTAGCGACCCTCTAGGACAGAGCAGAACCGCTCCACAGGGTTTGCAGCGAGCCACTGGTGGAGTCAAGCTGCTGACCTTTTGGTTAGCAGCTGAGATCTTAACCGCTGCACCACTGTGGCTCCTTGTTTTGCTCTGGGCCTCACAAATTCTGCAGCTGGTCCTTGTCGAAAGGAAGACCCCACAGGCCCGCAGATGAAGCCCCTGTCCACCGCCCTCCCTCCTGGCTGTGTGTCGTCTTCAAGCACTTTCCGAGCGCAGGCTCAGCATCCCACAGGGCCCCAGCAGAGCGCCCCTAGTGGCCACTGATGAAACCACCACCGGCCTGAGGGCTTTGGCTGGGGCGCAGGGTCCCTGGAGCAGGATGTAAATATCTACAGCCCCCCCTCCCGTTCCTGTTTAATTAATTTTATCCTATTAATTCAGTTTTGACTTTTCGGAATGTCAGAGCTTACATGTATCCTGAAATTAAAATAGCTTCCTTTGAGGTTACGGTTCAGAATTTGGTCTTGGTTATCAATGGTCTTTGTGTGCGTGCACGCTCATGTGTGTGCATGTGCGTGTTTGTGTGAGTGTGCACGCGTGTTTGTGTGCACACGTGTGTGCACATGCATGTGTGTGTGTGTACATGGGTGTGTGCACTGGCATACACGTGTATGTCCCTGTGCACACCTGTCCCTGTGCCCCTGCCTTGCTGGCATCTTTGGTCTTGGTTTAGTCTAAGAACAGACAGGGTTTGGGACAGGAGAGCACTGTCATGGATGGTAATCGGGGCCCCGGTCCAGCAGGATTCCTGGCCTACCAGGTGGATTCTATCTCACAGGACTGCTGGGGCCACCTGGAAGCCTGACCAGGAGGACCCAGAATCTGGGGACGTGGGCATCAGCGTGGGATCTGGGGTGCCTGGGGACACACAGGGCCCCTCGGGCCCTCCAGGTCCCCACGGTGGTAAAGGTTCAGGCAGTGATGTGGCCACCAGGTGGCGCCACCAGCTCCCCGAGCCACCCAGCCTCCAGGCTTCTGGAGAGAGTCCAGCAGCCCACACAGGACAGAGAGCCTGAAGCCACTGCTCCCAGGCCCTGGGAGGGGCTACCTGGTCCCCCAACTCAGTAATTCTCTCACTGTCCTTTGCCAGCACACTCTGGGGGGCCTTTCTCAGCACACCCGATTTCTCAGAGGGCAGGAAGTCCTTCCTTTTGTCTCACCTTGGTTGTCCATCTCCTGTGGCTTGAAGGAAAAACCCTCTCTTGGTGTCAAGATCTTTTGTCCCAGTGAAGGGAGACAGACCCCCTTCCTCAACTGAGCCACCACCCCAGTCACCCCCTAGTGGCATCACTGCAGCTCTGCTGTCTCCTCTGGCAGGTCAGCCTCATCACCCCCTTCCAGGCACCAGGTGGCCATTTCTGCAGCTGTCAAGCTCTGCTCCCTGGTTCCCTGTCTGAAATGTCCTTCCCTTTCCCTATTCTGCTCACCTTTCAAGGCCTGCCTTAGCCCCACCTTCTCTGGGAAGCCTTCCCTTGTGCTCCAGGCACCTGGCACCTGTCCTGCAGTTTTGTGCTGGGTTCCAGGAGGAATTGCAGCTCCCACTGGGGAGAGTGGAGGCTGGCTCCTCTCCTTTAGGCTTTCTCACCAGCTCAGTGCCACTGCTTATTAAAGACTTGCTAATTAATCTCTTCTTGGGAAGTTCCACCTTCAGTCTAACTGAAATTTTCATGCTGTTGTGTGAGCAAGTTTCTGTGGACCCTTGCAGTCCTCCAGAAGAGCAAGATTTGCCCAGATGCTCAGTGGTAACCCCCCGGTGCAGACGGTTCTCACCTGATGCCCGCCACTTTCCTCTGCCAGCCTGGCCTCCACACCTTCCTCTTGGGCCCTGGGCACTCAGGGGCTGGTCCGGCTCGCCGACAGCACTCGGAGCCCGTGGCCAGAGCCCGACGTTGCTTGGCCTCTAGTGATTGGGAGTTCTTAGTGGGGAGGAGGGGGTGTGGGGAGGCAGGGCTTCGGGGAGCCCCACCTCATGGCTGGAACTGTTGGCCCTGGGGAGCTGGGGAACTTCCTTGGGGAGGAAGGTCCCTCCTGAGGCCCAGGAGCCAATGCCCCAATCTCGGCCCACTTCCAGCGGCACCTTGGGGTGGGGGCGTCTCAAGCCCAACCAGAGGCTTTGCAGTGTGGGTGACTGGCCATCCAGATGGGAACAGAGGACATGGGCAGCAGGCGGGTCAGGCTGCATTCAGCTCGAAACCAACAGCACCAAGGACTGTCCTGAGTCACAGAACATCTGGGTTTGGGGAGGGGTCCTCTCTGGTACTGCTAGATCCAAGGAACACACTGGAGTGGAGCAAGGGTGGCTACAGGGCGCTGCTTTCCCAAGGTGGCCCTGGGCAGTGCTGGGCAGTGCTGGGCAGTGCTGGGCAGGGCCCCACTGGACTGGGTGGTGACTCTCGAGGGGGATATCAGGGACTACCCAGCCCTGCTGCTGACCAGCTTCCGGGACCAGAGAACCTTCTGGGGGTCACCCTGTCTGTGCCTTTGCCACTACTAGGCTGACTCAATCCCCTGAGTCCTTAGCTTCCTGGTCAGCAGACTTCTTACCCAGGTGAGCCATAAATCAGTGGACCAAAAGTCCTTGCTTAGGTCTAACCTCAGTGCCTCTTGCTTCATGGGTCCAGTGGGGTCTGAAATCTGGGCTTCCCACCTGTGGTCAAGCCAGTTCATCTGGATTCTAAGGAAGTGGGTCCAAGCCATCTGGGTCAGATCCCTCCCACGAGCCCTCCTCCCAGACCTGGGCGTCTCTCAGACCCCTTATCTGCTGCTGGCTGGCTGGACAGAGGGACGCAAAGCTGGTTAATGTTTAACAGGAGAGCTGGTCCACCAGGCAGTGGCAGCAGGGTTGGGTGGCAAGACCTCAGGGAGACAGGCTCTGAGGGGTGCCTTGGCCTGTGTGCATGTGGTGTGTGCGTACCTGCTCATGCGTGTGCCCCACACTGGTCAGCCACATGTGGAGGGCCCTTTAGGCATGTTGTATTGCTCCTGGACAGGCCTGGGCGGTCTTCTAGTCTGAGGAGCATGGCGTGAGAGGGGGTTTGGAAGAAGTGGCCAAGCTGGAGGAGCCAAGCGCTGCCAGTGCAGCCTGGGGGCAACAGCAGGAGGCCTGCTGGGGGCACGTGGTGATCAAGTGCCTCCCTTTGGGGGCCAGCGCCCATCCCAGCTGGAGCCGAGTGCTACGTGTGCCGTCTACCGCTCCTGGCTGGCTGTGTAGGGTCTTTGTGACTCCCGCGTCAAGGGGCGCCAGCCTGGCGAGACAGAGTTGAGATTCCTGGGCAGGAAGGGGAAAACCAAACAGAGTTGGCCGCCCGCAGGGCTCCTGGCCAGGGGTGCTTCCTTTGAGATCACCTGGGAATGTGTGAGGTCGGAACACACGGGGACCTGGCTCGGAGGAGCAGGCTGCTGGCATTGACCGAGACGTGCAGTCCACGTGCATCCAGCCAGCCTGACCCCAGGGTCGGCACCAACAGAGTGCCCAGATGGCCAGTCCTCTGGGGCTCGGATGTTCATCTGGGGTGCTCTTGGCTGTGTCCTAGCCTGTGTGTACCCCGACATCCTTGGTTCAGGAGTCTACAACCTCTTCATCCAGGAAGCTTGCACCCCATCACCCAAGCATGGGGAAGCCCACACCCCGCTGTGTACTCACTCCTGTGAACATGAACCTTGTGGTGCTAGCCCCCATCTCTAAGAATCTGTGCACCTGTCTGGCTCCTGTGGATTTCTGGGGGAGGTGAACACCGTTCCCCCTAGCGAGTCTCTGGGTGACTAATACCCCGTCCATCAACTGTCTCCCTCTGCAGTTTGTACCAGTCAGCACGTAGCTGGTGCTGTAAGGCCTGGTGTCAGAGTCCTGGGTCCGCCGTTCCCGGGCACCCGGGCCTCTGGGCAGTCTGCACTCGTGGGCTCTGTGGCCTCTGGGCCCTGGGCCGGTGCCTTGTTTTTCCTCAGCAGTGGGTCTCTGCTTCAGCCTCCTGGTCTCCACCTGTAGGACCCACTCATTTTGTCCCAGGGTCTCTGGCGACAGGGGCCCCTATCATCAGAGCACCTGTCTGGAGGAGAGCACCTTCTCCCCGCCTGGGAACACCTGGAGGCCCTCCTGGAGCATCTGTGTACCTGAGCAGCCTTTGCTCACACAGGCAGCTCTGAGCAATGTGCTCTGCTTGGTCTGGAATGGGGACTCCCCGATCCATGGCCACTAGGGCACCTGTACTGCCTGCACCCCACCACCAGGCCCCTGGACTCCCCCCTCAGTGCCTCTTATGGAGGCCTATGTCCTGGTCTAGCCGGCAGCCAGGCCTCGCTCCTGTGGTTTTGGGCACCAGCCCCCTGTCATCTGGCTCGGCCTGTGTGAGTCCCATTCACACTTGTCTCAGGTTCTCTGTGGGTTACTCATTCGTGTGCTGGGCCGCTGCCCACTCCCAGGTGTTGGGAACTCTGTTCTGGCCTGCAAGGAGCTGAGCCTGGGCCCTGGCCATCCAGTACTGGGGTGACTATTCCCCTCAGTCTGAGAGTCTGGATTCCTGCACCCTGTTCGGCAGAGTAGCTGAGGTGTCAACCCCACTGTTGTCTCAGAATCCATAGCCCAAATGCCCCAGTCGTTGGAGCACTCTGGACTCTGCTCTCGGGAGTCCTGCACCCCATTCCTTGTTGAATTGGGGTGCCTCTATGTCAGCCGCTCCTCTTGGCATTTACGTGCCTGAACTCTGCTGCTCTGAATTCCTGGATAGCACATACCTTGCTAGACTGAGAAACTAGGGAGCTGGCACCGCACTTGTCTGAGTATAGAGGTGTCTGACATCCCTGGGTGGCACAAGTGATTAAGCGCTCGATGACTAACTGAAAGATTGGAGGCTTGAGTCAGAGGCTCCTCAGAAGAAGGGCCTGGCAATCTACTTCCGTAATCAATCAGTGAAAATTCTGTGGAGGACAGGTCTGCTCTGACACGCATGGGGGTGTCTTAAGTCGGAGTTGACTCAGCGGCAACTGTTTTGGTTGGTTTTGTTTTAGGACCGTCTGGGCACTCTGTACCCCAGGCATGGGAATATCTGGGTGACGAGAGCCCAGCCCTCTGAGCTTCGCTGTCTTGTACCCTTCCATTGGGGGATCCACACTGCCCAGTCCTGTCATCTCAGTACGTGGGTGGCCTGTCCTCTTTTGTGCCCCATCACCATGAATATCAGGGACTCCAGAGGTCCAGGCATCATTTCAGGTTAGAGAGCCCCCTTACCCCCTTTTCTGCTCTTGCCTGCCTGGCTTTGTGTCCTGGTCTCCAGCCCCTGCTCAGGAGTAAGGGCCTGGCCACCCACCTCCACCAGGCTCCTGAGGTCTGGGCCACCCACGGGGGTTCCTGAACCTCCCGGGTTTCTGGCCAAGTGCACAAGGGACCCCATTCCAGTTGGCCAAGGGGGGCATTAGGAACAGTGACCGCAGCTTCTCTGCCCTTGGGACTGATGGCCATGCTGGACCACAGCTCTCAGGCACTGTGGGGGTAAGCTGCTGGGCTGGGGTGGTGGAGCTTCAAGGAGGGGGCCTCTCCTGTCCATCCTGAGGGTGACGATGAGGCCCTGAGACCTGTTCTTCAGGTGGGCAGGGGACTGGCCGCCTGTGCAGGGGGTGTGCAAGGGTCCCTTCCCAACAGGTGGAATCTAGGGCTCAGAGAACAGGAGCAAACCAGACCCCACGGGTCCTCTCCCTCTTCCACCCCCACCCCAGGGGGTCCTTCCTCAGGTCTCCTCCAGGCCTCGAGAGTCTGGCCCCTGAGGGCCGCACTTCTCCCCATCACAGTGCTCGCTGAGGTGTGGGGTGTCTATGGGGCTGGTGGTGGCTGCTTCCTGGCCCCTCATCCCAGCATACACTTGATGTGCCTAAGCCCTACTCGGGGTGCCCTCTTCATGGATCACAGGTGAGGGCAGTCCTGCCTAGAACCCACCCCAGCATCTCCCCAAGGTTAGCCCCGAGGTCAGCCCCAAGGGCCTCTGCTCCCCTGACAGGGCCGACCCAGAGCCCAGCTCCCAGTGGTACCTTGGCCAGGGTGAGGCTTCCGGGCACAGGGTGAGGGTGCCAGGGCCAGTGGATCAGCCAGGCTCCAAGCTCCCCCTGCCGTCTGCCGTCAGCTCCTGGCAGCAGTCTGACCTCCGCTCCCGCCCAACGCGGAGCTCCCTCCCTGCGGCCCCACTCTGCTTGGCTCTGCCTGCTGCCAGCCCAGCCCACCCAGCAAGCCCCAGCCAGCCTAGCTGCAGGCCAGGCGTTGGGCGCCCCCTTCCGTACGCAGGCCTCTCACCGGGCCCTCTGTGCAGGCTGCCTGCTGACCCTTCTGCCCCCAAAGGTACCTGCCCGAGACCCTGAGGGTTCCCCGTGCTCCACCCTGGGCCCTCCCTGCAGACTCACCTGGCTGGGATCTTCTCTCTGAATGAAAGAGGGGCGTGGGCCGATACAGAAGCCTCCAGACTGGAGCCCTTTCCAAGCAGTTTTCACCCTGAGACCCACTCCGACCCACAAAGAGTGCCCGCAGGGCTAACTGTGCTCCTGGAAGACCAAGTAACACCTGAGAAGGAGCTTCTGCTTTCTGGTCTCAGACCCTCCACACAGACCCGCAACACAGGGGGTCACCTTACACCCTTGACATCAGGCTTCAAAGGCCACATTACAGCCGCCCCTGTGGTTGGGAGAGAGGAGACGAGAGAAGGGGCACAGGGACGCCAGCCAACAGGAGTGAATTCCTTAAAATACGGCCCTCTCTCTGTGTGTTACTCTCCACGTCCTCAGGGTTGTCTGTCTGTTTGTGTATCGGTGTCTGTCATTTCTTCCATCCTCTGTGGGCCCTTAGCTATCAATCAAATACCTCTCTCTCTATCTCTATGTATCTATTTATTCTGCCATCATCTCTCCATACACCCATCCATCCATCCCCCCATGTAACAGTTTATCTTTCCATATGTTCTGCATTAATCCATCCACTGCTCAATGTATCTATCCATCCAATTGTTTATATAGTCTAGCCTCCATCAATTTATTCAAGTATTAATCCATTATAGCTTCTATCCATACATATATACCCATGTCTATCCATTTCTCTTTATATTTCTCCATTGAGCAAGTATTCATCTGTCTATACTTCCATCCACCTATCCATCACTCTTCCATACACCCTTCCTTCCATCAATCCTTTCATGCATCCACCCACCCACCCATCCATCCATCCATCCATCCATCCATCCATCCATCCATCCATCCATCCATCCATCCATCCATCCACCCATCCTTCCTTCCTTCCTTCTTTCCACTTATCCATCCAACCATCCATCCATCCCCCCATCCCTCCCTTCCATATCTGACTCCATTTTTCCCTGACCCAGGGGCTCATACTGTCCCATACCCTAAGGCCAGATAAGGTGTGGGCAACATTAGGCACGAAGGACCAGCCAGGTTGGACTCACCTGCGACCAGTTTGGGAGTGAGGTGTGGAATCCTGAGCACGAGTCTGCCCATGGAAGTGACCACTTTCAGCAGTCCTCCCAAGAGCATGGGGCCCCTGCTGCCTGGGTGCCCTGCACACCTTTTTAAATAAAGATACTAGGGCCTTCTCAGCTGAAGGGCCATGGCGCCCCTGTGGCTGGACATTGGACACACACTTAGGTCAGCCCAGAAGCAGCAGACTCAGCAGGACCCTCTAGAGTGCTAACAACAGAGCAAGGAGAGCCTGGAGCGGCCTCCCAGCCCCAGGTAGAATGTCGTGGGGGCAGGGGTGAAGGACGTGGATCCTATGCAGTTCCTGCAGGAAGGAGCTACCTCAGTGCTCTGATTTGGGGCACTTCTGCCCAGCCTGAGGCCCTTTGCCAGTCAGTAGGAGGTGAGGACAGAGGTGGACCAGCCCCCCTGTCGCTGCAGGCACTGCATGGGATGGGGCACCTGGTGCCTGTGGGCCACTGGATACCAGGACTGAGCTGAGCCCACAGGCCAGGCTCTAACACCTGAGCCTGACCCAGGGGGAAGTGTCAAGATCCCTGTGAGTGCCCAGGCCAGCCCCAGCAGAGAGGCGGATGCAGGGGCCACGTGACCCAGAATCTGGCTGGTGATTTGACCTTGCCTCCACGTCATTCATCCATTCAGGGAATCTTTCCCAGGCACAACTGTGGGCTGAGGGCACACTCCAGGAGCACACAGGGGCTGTATGGCAGAGGCAGCTCCTGATCCCAGAGAGGAGGTAGACTCTAACACTGTAGACCCCCATCTTAGTGCTCTACAGCCGCCACAACAGAACACCACAAACGGCTGGCTTCAAAAAAGAGAAGTATATTCTCGCACAGTTCTGGAGACTAGAAGGCAAAATTCGCTGTGCTGAGAAGCTCCTAGACTGGGGGAGATTGATGACAAGGACCTTCCCCAAAAGCCCACACAGAGAGAAATCCTTTTCCTGGAGCTGTCACCCTGAATTTGGACTTCTAGCCTCCTAGACTGAGAGAATAAATCTGTTTGTTAAAGCCATCCACTTGTGGTATTTCTGTCATAGCTGCACGAGATAACTAAGACAGTCGCTAAGAGTCAGAATCGACTCAACAGCAATGGGGTTGGTTTGGTTTTTGGTGTGGTATTTTGAACTGTTATCAGGAGGGACTAGTCCCTGAAGAAGGGCAGTAGAGGGTCATCAAAAAAGAGAAAAATCCTCAACGAGATGGATTGACACACTGCCTGCAACAACGGGCTCAAGCATAGCAACAATTGTGAGGATGGCACAGGACTGGGCAGTGTTTTGTTCTGTCTTACGTGCAGACCAACCAAACCCAGCGCCATCGAGTCGATTCCGACTCATAGCGACCCTATAGCGACCCTATAGGACAGAGTAGAACTGCCCCATAGAGTTTCCAAGGAGCGCCTGGTGGATTCGAACTGCTGACCCTTTGGTTAACCACTTAACCACTACGGCACCAGGGTTTCCTCTGTCTTACATAGGGTCGCAATAATTGGAACCAACTCAAAGGCGCTTAACAACAACAGCTCTAGGGGGAAGTCTTTCTTTGTGAATTTCAGTTTCTAGTAGCTGGCATTCCTTGGAGTTCCTGGGCTTGTAGGTTCTTCTGTGTCCACCGTCAGACAGCACCTCTCTTCTGCTGTGTGTGCGTGTCTCCTGTTCTGTAACTCAGAAGGAATTAGGTTTAGGACCCACCTGACACTGGTATGACTTCATTAATATAATGAAAGAAAACCCCTATTTCCAAACAGGGTCATATTTACAGGTACAGGGGCTAGGATCTCGACACATATTTTGAGAGGACACAGTCCTATCCATGTTGTTGTTGTTAGGTGCCCTCAAGTCTGTTCTGACTTATAGCGACCCTATGTACAACAGAACGAAACACCGCCCGGTCCTGTGCCATCCTTACAATCGTTGTTATGCTTGAGCCCATTGTTATAGCCACTGTCAATCCATCTCATTGAGGGTCTTCCTCTTTTCCGCTGACCCTGTACTCTGCCAAGCATGACGTCCTTCTCCAGTGACTGATCCCTCCTGACAACATGTCCAAAGTATGTAAGATGCAGTCTCACCATCCTTGCTTCTAAGGAGCATTCTGGCTGTGCTTCTTCCAAGACAGGTTTACTTGTTCTTTTGGCAGCCCACGGTATAGTCAGTATTCTTTGCCAACATCACAATTCAAAGGCATCAATTCTTTGGTCTTCCTTATTCATCGTCCAGCTCTCACATGCATATGATGTGATTGAAAATACCACGGCTTGGGTCAGGAGCACCTTAGTCTTCAAGGTGACATTTTTGCTCTTCAACACTTTGAAGAGGTCCTTTGCTGCAGATTTGCCCAATGCAATGCGTCTTTTGATCTCTTGACTGCTGCTTCCATGGCTGTTGATTGTGGATCCAAGTAAAATGAAATCCTTGACAAATTCAATCTTTTCTCCGTTTCTCATGATGTGGCTTATTAGTCCAGTTGTGAGGATTTTTGTTTTCTTTTTTATTATTTTGAGGTGTAATCCAAACTGAAGGCTGTGGTCTTTGATCTTCATTAGTAAGTGCTTCAAGTCCTCTTTCAGCAGGCAAGATTGTGTCATCTGCATAATGCAGGTTGTTAATGAGTCTTCCTCCAATCCTGATGCCCTGTTCTTCTTTGTAATGTCCAGCTTCTCAGATTATTTGTTCAGCACACAGATTGAATAGGTATGGTGAAAGGATACAACCCTGACACACACTCTTCCTGATTTTAAACCACATGGTATCCCCTTGCCATGTATCAATTATTCAAATACAGATCTGTGTCTGAGATTTGCCTTCCATTCTATTCTTATTAGTTATTACTTACCATTTATGCAAAATCATGCTATCTTAATTATCATAATAGCTTCATAATGCTTGATATCTGGTTGGGGAAGTTTACTCAACTTCTTCAGAAAGAGTAAACTTTCTTGGCCATTTGCTCATAAATATTAGAATTACTTTGTCAACTTCCACAAAACTCTAGTAAGAATTTTGATCTATTGTGCAATTTATCTATAAATCATTTTGGGAATAATGGGTGCTTTTAGAATATTAAGGATGTAGAAAATGGACGTACTTTACTCGTTCATCCAATCATTTGTTCATTCATTCATTCACTTGTTATTGTGAAATATACAGAATTATGCGTAAAGCTTATCTGTGCAGTTTAATAAATTATTGTAACATCCATGTAATCCCCACTAAGGACAAGAAATAGTATGTTATCGGCATCCAGAATGCCTTCACGTGTCCCTGCTCAATCATAACCCTTCTTTGCTCAGCTGGTAGTCGCTACCCGTGATTACGTAGTCATCTGGTCCTTCTTTTACCTCCTAGTTTTACCCAATTCCGTATGCGTTCCGTATGCGTTCCTAAACGTCTTAGGCAGGTTTGCCTTTCTTTAAATCCCAAATAAATGGTATCACGTTGCACATTTCCTTCTGGGCTTGCTTCTTTGTTTCGACATTCCTTGAAGATTTGTCCATAATGTTGAGTGCATCTTTAAGTCATTCGTTTTAATCGTCATCTAGTATTCCAGTGTACAGATATTCACATTTATTCATTCTACCCAAGATGGGTATTTGGATCATTTTTCAAGACTTTGGCAAATACAGTGTTGTTTGAACATTCTTGTACATGCGCTTGATGCAGACAGAATGCTTATATCCAGGAAGTGTGTGTGAGTGCATGTAGGTGTGTGTTTATGTACATACGTGTGGGTATGAGTACATGTATTTATATGAGTGTATGTGAATATATGTGTATATATATGTGTGTGTGAGTACATGTACGTGAATATATGTGTATATTGTGTGTGAGTACATGTATGTGTATGTGAACATATATGTATGTGTGTATATGTGTGTGTATGGCAGTACATATGTACATATATGGGGCACTGGCTCAGTGGTAGGATTCTTGTTTTCCATGGAAGAGACTCGGGTTCAATTCCTGGCTAGTCCGTCTCAAGTGCAGCCATCACCCGTCTGTCACTGGAGGCTCGAGTGTTGCTATGATGCTGAACGGGTTTCAGTGACACTTCCAGCCTAAGAAGGGCTAGGAAGAAAGGCCTGGCAATCAACTTCCAAAAATCAGTCAGTGAAAACCCCGTGGGGCACAATTTGCATTTCGATGTGCGTAGGGTCGCCATGAGTCAGGGGCTGACTCAACGGCAGCTAAAGACAGTATACACATACATAGTACACATATGTGTATGTAAGTATCACACGAAATATTCAATATCTGACAAATTTTGATGCACAGAAGTGGCAATCTCAATGATGCCACGCTCTTTTCTAAAATGGTTCTAGACAAATTAACACACCTACCAGGAGCGAGTGAGCGTTTCTGAGCCTCCACAGCCTCCCTGGTACTTGACATTTTTCCGACTTTTAAATTATTGCCAACCTGATGAGTGTGTAATAATTTATTACAGTTGTAATTTGCATCCCCCAATGTGCCTGCCAGTTTGTCGTACTGTGGTGGCTTGCACGTTGCTGTGATGCTGGAAGGTATGCCACCAGTATTTCAAATACCAGTAGGGTCACCCAAGGTGGGCAGGTTTCAGCGGAGCTCCCAGACTAAGACAGACCAGGAAGAAAGGTCTGACGATCTACTGCTGAAACTTAGCCAGTGAAAACCTTATGGATCCCAACAGAACATCATCTGACTCTCTTTGGACGAGTCCTCAGGAGGGCAACATCATGTTTGGTGAAGTGGACAGCCAGTGAGGGTGAGAGAGACCTTGGTGAGATGGACTGGCACAGTAGCCACAATGATGGACTCAAACA
Organism: Loxodonta africana; assembly: GCF_030014295.1. Lineage (NCBI taxonomy): Eukaryota > Metazoa > Chordata > Mammalia > Proboscidea > Elephantidae > Loxodonta > Loxodonta africana. Next base: position 2,007,325 of record NC_087348.1, on the reverse strand, counting down.
CGGTACAGACAGTGAGGATGACACAGGACGGGGGACGTTTCACTGTTGTACGTAAGGTCACCGTGAGTCAGGATCAACTCAAGGGCAGCTTGCGATATCTCTCCAAGGAGTTTACATTACTGAGGAGGAGTGTAGAGAGATTAATTAACAACCCCGAAAAACCACTGCTGTCAAATCGATTCCGACTCATGGCGGCCCTTTAGGACGGAGTAGATCTGCCCCATAGGGTTTCCAAGGAGCAGCTGGTGGATTTGAACTGCCGACCTTTTGGTTAGCCTGAGCTCTTAACCACTGTGCCACCAGGCTTCCAATCAACAATAGGCTTTCTAAAACATGTATATTCTATTTTTAAATGTGTCTTCATTTTATGAACAGTAAATTTCACTTTTTTGCCTACAGCTCTGTGAATTTTGACAAATGCACACAGTTGTGTCACCAAAATCAAGATATAGTCTGTCACCACAAAATATTCCCTCCAGCTTACTTCTTGTGGTCAACTCCCCACCCTCCACACATACTCACCCTGAGCCCCTGGCAGCCACGGATCTGTTTTCAATCGGGTAGTTTTGTCATTTCTAGAATGCCATATAAGTGGAATCACACAGCACTAGCCTCCTGAGTCTGCCTTTTCTCGCTTAGCAGCGGGCATTTGAGATCCATCGAAGTTGTTTTGTGTATAAACAGTGTATGCCATTTTGTTTCTGAGGGTATTCAGTTGTATGGTTCTATCTCAGTGCTGATCAGTTCCCATGTAGAAGGGCATCAGGGTGACGACATATTTAGTGATCACGAATATTGCGGCTTTAAACATTTACATACAGCTTTGCGTGTGAACGTGAGTATTCATTTCACTCGTGTAAATCCCTAGGAGCAGAAAGCCTGGATCATATATAAGTGCACATTCAACTGTAGAAGATACTGACAAACTGTAGTCACAGGTGACTGTACCATTCTGCATTCCCGCCAGTAATGAATGGGAGTTGCCATTGTCCCACATACTGGCCAGCTCTGGGTATTGTCTGTTTTTTGTTGTTTTTGTTCTTAGGTGCCATTGAGTCAGTTCTGACTCATAGCAACACTATATACTACAGAACGAAACACTGCCAGGTCCTGTGCCGTCCTTATGATCATTATTATGCTCGAGCTCACCGTTGCAGCCACTGTGTCATTCCATCTTACTGAGGGTTTTCCTCTTTTTCTCTGACCCTCTACTTTACCAAGCATGATGTCCTTCTCCAGGGGCTGATCCCTCCTGACAACATGTCTAAAGTATGTAAGACGCAGTCCGCCATCCTTGCCTCTAAGGAGCATTCTGGTTGCACTTCTTCCAAGAAAGGTTTGTTTGTTCTTTTGGCAGCCCATGGTATATTCAACATTCTTTGCCAACACCACAGTTCAAAGGTATCTATTCTCCTTTGGTCTTCCTTATTCATTGTCTGGCTTTCACATGCATACGATTCTATTGAAAATACCATGGCTTGGGGTCAAGTGCACCTTAGTCTTCAAGGTGACATCTTTGCTCTTCAACACTTTAGAGAGGTCCTTTGTAGCAGATTTGCCCAATGCAATGTGTCTCTTGATTTCTTGACTGCTGCTTCTATGGCTGTTGATTGTGGATCCAAGTAAAATGAAATTCTTGACAACTTCAATCTTTTCTCCGTTTATCATCACGTAGCTTATTGGTCCAGTTGCGAGGATTTTTGTTTTCTTTATGTTGAGGTGTAATTCATCCTGAAGGCTGTGGTCTTTGATCTCCATTAGTAAGTGCTTCAAGTCCTGTTCACTTTCAGCAAGCAAGGCTGTGTCATCTGCATAACGTAGGTTGTTGGTGAGTCTTCCACCAATCCTGATGCCCCATTCTTCTTCATATAGTCCAGCTTCTAGGATTATGTGCTCAGCATACAGATCAAATAGGTATGGTGAGAGGATACAACCCTGACGCACACCTTTCCTAACTTTAAATCATGTAGTACCCCCTTGCTCTGTCCAAACAACTGCCTCTTGATCTATGTACAGATTCCTCATGAGCACAATTAAGTGTTCCGGAATTCCCATTCTTCGCAATGTTATCCATAATTTGTTATGATCCACACAGCGAATACGTTTACATAGTCAATAAAACCCAGGTAAACATCTTTCTGGTATTCTCTGCTTTCAACCAAGATCCATCTGACATCGGCAATGATATCTATGGCTCTACCTCCTTTTCTGAATCTGGCCTGAATTTCTGAACGGTCCTTGTAAATATACTGCTGCAGCTGCTTTTGAAGGATCTTCAGCAAAATTTTACTTGCGTGTGATATTAATGATATTGTTTGATAATTTCCACATTTGGTGGGATCACCTTTCTTGGGAATAGGCATAAACATGGATCACTTTTTCTTCTAGTCGGTTCACCAGATAGCTGTCTTCCAAATTTCTTGGGATAGACGAGTGAGCACTTCCAGTGCTGCATCTGTTTATTGAAACATCTCAGTCGATATTCTGTCAATTCCTGGAGCCCTGTTTTTCGCCAATGCCTTCAGGGCAGCTTGGACTTCTTTCAGTACCATCAATTCCTAATCTTATGCCACCTCTTGAAATGGCTGAACGTCAACCAATTCTTTTTGGTGTAATGACTCTGTGTATTCCTTCCATCTTCTTTTGATGATTCCTGCGTCATTTAATATTTTCCCTGTAGAATCCTTCAGTATTGCAACTCCAGGTTTGAATTTTTTCTTCAGTTTTTTCAGCTTGAGAAATGCCACACGTGTCCTTCCTTTTTGGTTTTCCATCTCCAGCTCTTTGCACATGTCATTATAATACTTTACTTGGTCTTCTCCAGTCACTCTTTGAAATCTTCTGTTCAGTTCTTTTACTTCATCAATTCTTCCTTTGGCTTTAGCTGCTCAGTGTTTGTGAGCGTTTCAGGGTCTCCTCTGACATCTTTCTTGGTCTTTTCTTTCTTTGCTGTCTTTTCAACGGCCTCTGGCTTTTTTCATGCATGATTTCCTTGATGTCATTCCACAACTCGTCTGGTCTTCAGTCATTAGTGTTCAACATGTCAAATCTATTCTTGAGATGGTCTCTGAGTTCAGGTGGGATATACTTAAGGTCATGCTTTGGTTCTCGTGGGCTTGTTCTAATTTTCTTCATTTTCCACTTGAACTTGCATGTGAGCATTGATAGTCTGTTCTGAAGTCAGCCCCTGGCCTTGTACTGACTGATGATTTTGAGCTTTTCGCCACCTCTTTCCACAGATGTAGTCAATTTGATTCCTGTGTATTACAGCTGGTGAGGTCCACGTGTATAGTCGCTGTTTATGTTGGTGAAAAAAGGTATTTGCAATGAAGAAGTCATTGGTCTTGCAAAATTCTATCATGCGATCTCTGGCATCATTTCTATCACCAAGACCATATTTTCCAACTACCGATCCTTCTTTGTTTCCAGGTTTCACGTTCCAATCACCAGTAATTATCAGTGCATGGGATTATTGATAGTTAATGGTCTGTTTTTTAATATTTTCAAATTTTAACCATTCTAATAAGCATGTGGATCACATTGGCCACTGGCTCATGACAACCCCAGGCACGACAGGGTTGAACTATTGGAATCCACGGTGTTTTCACTGGCTGATTTTCAGAAGTAGCCCTTTCTTCCTCGTCTGTCTTAATCTGGAAGCTCCGTTGGAACTTGTTCAGTGTCGTAGTGACACCGAAGCCTCCCCTGACAGATGGGTGATGTCTACACAAGGGGTGCATTAGCCAGGAACGGAACCCAGGTCTCCTGCAAGGGAGAGGAGAATCCTACCACTGAACCACCAGTGACCCTCTGCCCTGGAGGGAGATATTACCTTTACTGTTCTGGGCAAACGTGTGTGCTCTGCCCGTGAAGGAGGCACTAGCTTTGTAGCAGGACTAGAGAACTAAGCCATCTCCTATGGCTATTGGCATAGAAGGCATTCTTGAAAATATGGTTTGGAACTCAGGTGTGGAATAAACGGGGGAGACCCACGAGAACTGTGACCCAACGGCACCCCATTCATTCCCACTCTTGGCAAATTGTATTCTCTCTCTCCTTTTATTTATTGACTTTTTTTCTTGATTAGTCTAGCTAGAGTTTTATCAATTTGTTCATTATTCTTTATTGTTTTTCCTGTATTTTATTTTACTGATCTCTGCTTAGTTTTATTGGATGCAACAGTATAATTCCAGAGACCCTCCCTTCTTTGCACGACATTTCAACTTTTTTACATCTACAGTTATTGTAAACCCCACGGTGTGATGTAAAGCTGTGCATTTTGCTTTAAACAGCCAATTGTCATTACAAGTTACTCTCTCAGGTTCCCTTCGCTGGTTTTCGTAGATCTGAGTGTCCGTCTGGCATCGCTGACCTCGGGCCTAAAGAACTGCCTCAGGCTAGTCCTGCCCATGGCGAAATCCGTCAGCTCTTGCTTGTCTGAAAGTGTCTTCATTTTGCCTGTGTTTTTGAAAGATATATTTCAAGGAGTAGAGAATTCTAGGTGGGCAGTTTTATCCCCAACATTTTATAGAAGGTCCACCCTCTTTTGTCTCTGAGACAGTCAGCTGGTCATTTTCGTCTTTGTTCCCTGTCATGTACCAGGTCCCCCTGCCCCCCACTGTCAATATTTCCTTTTTCTTCTTGGCTGTCAGCAGTTAGCCAAACCTACTACGTGCTTACCTGGTTTTTGTTTATTTGTTAGCTTTTGGCATTATCTTGTGGTATGCTGAGCTTCTTGTGTCTGTGAGTTTATGGTTTTCGCCAAATTTAGAAAGTTTTGGGCATTACTTCTCCACTTTCTCTTTTCCCTTGTTCTGGGCTTCCAGTCGTGTCAGGACGCAGAGTCTTACTGTGGTTTTAATTTGCACTTCCCTTTTTTAATGGCTAAGGATGTTGGACGTCTTTTCCTGTGCTTATCTGCCGTCTCTGTATCCTCTTCAGTGGAAAGTCTGTTTACGTCTTTTGCTGTTGTGGATCGAATCGTGCCCCCCCAAGACAGGTGTTAGAATCCTAACCCCTATACCTGTGCATGTGATCCTGTTTGGAAATAGGTTTTTTTGCTATGTTAATCAGGCCATATCAGTGTAACAAAACAAAACAAAACAAACTAAACCCATTGCTGAGTAAATTCCTACTCATAACAACCCTATACGACAGAATAGATCTGCCCATAGGGTTTCCAAGGAGTGGGTGGTGGATTCGAACTGCTGACATTTTGGTTAGCAGCCAAAAGCTTAACCTCTGCTCCACCAGGTCTCCATGGTGGGGTGGGTCCTAAACCCAATCACTTCTGAATTATAAAAAGAGTGGATCTGATACAGAAGGAAGTCCAAATGGGGGAAGACAGATGCCATACGAAGACGGCGGAGGAGCCAAGGGAGGCCTGGACGACAGAAGCTGAAGGAGACAGAGATGCTTCCCCAGAGCTGACAGAGAGCGAGCCCTCCACTACAGCGGGTGCCCTCCCTTTAGACTTCTTGCCTTCAGAACTGTGAGAAAATAAATTTCTGTTCTTTAAAGTCACCCACTTGTGGTATATGTGTTACGACCGAAATACCTACCTCTGATTTAATTGTTTATTTTTACCTTTGAATTTCGAGGGCTCTTGCTCCCTGGAAGCCCTTTGGGGCAGTTCTGCTCTTCCTGTCGGGTCACTGTGTCAGAATCGACTGGACAGCAACGGGTTTTGTTTGGTTTGGGTTTTGTATGTTCTAGATTCTACTTCTTCGCTGGGTATGTGTTTGGCGAATATTTTCTCCTAGTCTGTAGCTTGTCTTTTTGACTTATTCACATGGGCTTTCACAGATCAAAAGTTCATAATTCTGATGAGGGGCAGTTTAGCACATTGTACTTTTGTGGCTAACGCTTTTTGTGTCAAGACTAAGTCCTCTTTGCCTAGTCCTATATCTCACATAGTTTCTCCTGTGGCTTTTGTTGTTGTCGTTGTTCCTGTTCTAAAACTCGGACACGACTAAACGAGCCCTGGTGGTGCAGTAGTTAAAGCGCTCTGCTCCTAACCCAAAGATCGGCGGTTCGAACCCACCATCTGCTCCTCAGGAGAAAAGTGTGGCAGTCTGCTTCTGCAGAGATTACAGCCTTGGAAACTCTGTGGGGCAGTTCTACTCTGTCCTGTAGGGTCACCATGAGGCAGCATCGACTCACAGCGATGGGTTTAAGTGTGTACTTTTACGTTCTACATATAAGTTGGTGATACATTTTGAGTTAATTTTTGTAGAAGGCGTGCGACCTCTACGGAGGTTCATTCCTTTTATCGTCTGTTGAGGACAAATCGATGCAGCACCAGTTTTAGAAAAGGCTATCCTTCCTTCATTGAATTGCCTTTGTACCTTTGTCAAAAAAGAACTCAACATACTTGTTTGGGTCTATTTCTGGGTTCGCTAGTCTGTTCCATTGATCCATGTATCTGTCCCTCTGCCAGTACCACTCTCTTGATTATGGTAGCTTTATACAAACAAAACCCCTTGCCTTTGAGTCCGTTCTGACTACAGCGACCCTATAGGACAGAGTAGAGCTGCCCCGTAGGGCTTCCAAGGCTGTCATCTTTACAGAAGCAGACTGCCACATCTTTCTCCTGTGGAGCCCGTGGTGCGTTCAAACCACCAACCTCTTGGTTAGCAGCTCAGTGCTTAAGCCAGCGTGCCGCCAGGCCTCCTTATAGCTATACAGCAGGGCTTAATACCAAGGTGTGTAGTTCCTCCCACTTTGTTCTCCTTTGTAAATATTGCCTTAGCTATAGTAGGGCCTGTGACTTTCTGTAAAAATTTTAGAATAAAATCGTGCCTACAAAAGATCTTGCTAGGATTTTGGTAGGAAGCTGCAATAAAACTGCAATGAACCCATAGATCAGTTCAGGAGAGTGGACATCTTTGCTGTGAGGAACCTTCCAACCCATGAACGCAACTTGTCTCTGTACTTATTTAGATCTTTATTTTCTTTCATCAGCATTTGTAAGTTCCTTCTAGATCTTGTACAAGTTTTGTTGAAGTGTATACCTAAATATAAGAAAGGCTTGGGAATCTACTTCTAAAAATCAGCCCCTGAAAACTCTATGAATCACAAAAGTTCCATCTGCAACTGATTATGGGATGGCACAGGACCAGGCAGGGTTTCGTTCCATCGTGCATGGGGTCCCCGTGAGTCAGGGGGGTTAGCTAACAACAACATTTAAGATACGCATGAACTAAATTTAAGGTTAGGCTTGACAGTTTAGCTCTTTTGTACACATTTTGAAATCAGCTTGTCTATTTTCATGAAAAACTTTGTCATGATATTGATTAGAATTAGACTGAAGCCACTGATTGGTTTGAAAAGATTTATCTCTTTTTGTTTTTATGTGTATGTATGCATGGCTGTCTTGGCTATCTAGTGCTGCCATAACAGAAGTACCACAAGTGGGTGGCTTTAACAAAGAGAAATTTATTTTCTCACTGTCTAGTAGGTTACAAGTCCAAATTCAGGGCGTCACCTCCAGCAGAAGGCTTTCTCTCTGTGTGCTCAGGAAGAAGGTCCTTCTCTCAATCTTCACCTAGTTGAGGAGCTTCTGAGAAGCAGACACCCCGGGTCCAAAGGAAGTATGCTCTGCTCCTTCTCTGCTACTTTCTTGGTGGTATGAGGTCCCCAACTCTCTGCTTGCTTCCCTTTCATCTCTTGAGATTTGAAAGGTGGTGCAGGCCACACCCCAGGGAAACTCCCTTTACCTTGGACCAGGGAGGTGACCTGAGTAAGGCTTGTGTTACAAATCCCACCCTAATCCTTTCAACATAAAATTACAATTGCAAAATGGAGGACAACCACACAATACTGGGAATCATGGCCTAACAAAGTTGATATACACGTTTTTGGGGGGACACAATTGAATCCATGACAGGGGCTAAATATTCTTAATTATTCTAAAAGTCTAATATTTTTTGTTCTAATAAATACTTCTGGACTTTCTCGGTAAATAGTCATATTATCTGAGAATGACAAGAATTTTCTTCCTTCCTTTCAATTGCCTGTACCTTTTTCTCCTTTGTTTATTGATTGATTTAATCTCTGGACTGACTAGGCCTTCTGCCAATATTGGAAAAACAAGCAAACAAGTAGTGGCCATGGGTATTATTGTTGCATGGTTGATTTTAGGGAGATGCTTTTAATAGTTCACCATCAAGTACAGTGTTTACTGTAGGTTTGTGGTCACTGTCATCAGGTTAAGGAAGTTCCTTTCAATTTCCAATTGGTTGTGATAATTTTTTTAATTTATTTTATTTTTGCTGTTGGTGACGAGAGTCTACACAGCAGAATATACACCCATTCAACAGTTTCTACGTGAACAATTCAGTGACATTGATTACATTCTTCAAGTTGTGCAACCATTCGCACCCTCCTTTTCTGAATTGTTCCTTCCCCATTAACGTAACTCACTGCCCCCTGGAGAGGTCATCACTTATAGAGCTCTGGGTTTCGGTTTACACTGATGGGACAATCACATTGATCAAGGGCAGGGCTGCACAGCTGATTGCCATTTTTGCTGTCAACCATTTGTACTCCTGTAAAAAGTAGAATGGGGGGAAGTTGTGTGATAGACACAATCATCATTTTTTTAAAGTCACCAACAGATGTTGAAGTTTATCAGGAGAATTTCTGCAGCCCTTGAGATGGTCATGTGTCTTTACTTCTCTGGTCTGTTACATGGATTTTCTTTAAGCATGCTTGCAATTTATTTTATTGTTTTTGATGAAGTAATGTGTTCACATTGTTGTAAATTAAAAAAAGGCTTACAGCGAGAAGGCTCCATTCCGCCTCTGCCACACGGTGCTCTCCCCGGAGCCCCCGTGCCTCCAGGTTCATCTGAGTCCATCTGAGGTGTCCTGTGTATAAAAGAGAAATCAGCATGTGCTATCTTAATCCCTCTTTTGTACACTTACTGTACTGTGTTGTTTCTGTTGTTGGGTGCTGTTGATTTGGACTCACAGCGGCACCACGTGACAGAGTAGAACTGCCCATAGAGGTTCCTAAGCTGTAGTCTTTATGGATGCGGATCACCGGGTCCTTTCTCCCAAGGAGCCACCGGTGGGTTTGAACTGCCAACCTTTTGGTTAGCAGTTGAGCACTTAAGCATTGTGCCACCAGGGCTCCTGATTGTATCATACCTAGCCACTACTCCGCACCCTGCTTTTTCCCCACTGAATACACCGCGCCACCCAGTCTGCTAGTTTGTTGTGCTGTGGTTGCTGGAAGTTATGCCACTGGTATCCATTTACCAGCAAGGTCACCCACGGTGAACAGACTTCAGCAAAGCTTCCAGGCTAAGACAGACTAGGAAGAAAGCCCCGATGATCATCCAATCTTCTGAAAACAGTTGTTGCATGCTGTTGAGTAGATTCCAACTCCCAGTGACCAAACAAGACAGGGTAAAGCTGTCCCATAGGGTTCTCTTGGCTGTAATCATTATGGGATCAAATTGCCAGGTCTCTTCTCCCGTGGAGCCACGGGGGGGAGGGGGGTTTGAACCACTGACCTTTCGGTTAGCAGTCTAGTGGTTAACCATTGTACCACCAGGGCTCCAAAAATCAGCCAATGCATCATGACAGGGCGTTATCCAATATAGGGCTGGAAGAGGAGACCCCTAGGGTGGAAGGCACTCAAAATACACAGTGATGGAAACAATGGACTCAGGCAGACCAATGATCACGAAGATGGTGCAGGACCAGGCAACGTTTTGCTCTGTTGTACGTGGGGTCACTGTGAGTCGGAGCCGCTCGATGGCAGCTAACAACAAATATATCTCAGAGATTATTCCCAACAAGTATATGAAGACCTTTCTTATTCTAGCCGTGCGGTACTAAGTTGCCCGGGTGGTCCACGATGCATTTAATGAGTACTCCAGGAGCGGTGTTGGAGCCTCGCACATCTCCTGTCCTCACGAACAGTCCCGCATTGAGGGCATTTTGCACTTATCATTCTACCCAGGGGCAAGTTCGTCTACACGACAAAATCCTAGGATCAGAACTGCCCCCGTTGAAGGCTGTGTATGCTCAGAATTTTATAAAATTCTGTCCGTAGGGGTGGTCCCATTCACAGCCTCCCCGGCAGCATGTCCCAGAGCTTTGCCCACGCTCCCCATGGGCAAGCTTGTGTGTACTTTAGCAATCCTTTTCGTGTTCCTGCTCGTGTGATCAGCAGCAGATGGCATCTCAGTGTTTTTACCTACTTTTCTCTTGTCAGCGGGTCTGAAAGAGCCCTTGTGACACAGCAGTTAAGTGCTCAGCTGATTTTTCAGAAACAGATCACTAGGCCTTTCTTCCGAGGTGCTTCTGGGTAGCCCTTCAGTTAGCTGCTGATCCCATTAACCAATGGCACCACCCGGGACTCCTGCTATAACTTAAACCACCTAAAGGTGGCCTCTTTGGGTTGGCCCCAGGCTGTTTACTTGGTTATCGTAGAAAAACCGTGAGTCTCTTTAAGTTTAAAAACAGAGTTTCATTAAGGAGAAAAAGCATTTTGCAAAATGAAAACAAGGTGCCAGAATAATCCGAACGAAGTGCTGGAGGGGGCGGCACTGATACAGAAGTTTACGAAGGAGAAAACCACAACCAGGAGGTGCAGCTGCAATATTTCTGATTGGTTAACATTTACAACTCCCCTACGTGTCTGTCAGTTTGTCGTACTGTGGGGGCTTGCGTGTTGCAGTGATGCTGGAAGCTATGCCACCGGTGTTCAGATACCAGCAGGGTCACCCATGGAGGACAGGTTTCAGCTGAGCTTCCAGACTAAGACAGACTAGGAAGGAAGACCCGGCAGTCTACTTCTGAAAAGCATTAGCCAGTGAAAACCTTATGAATAGCAGCGCAACATTGTCTGATATAGTGCTGGAAGATGAGCCCCCAGGTTGGAAGGCACTCAAAAGATGACTGGGGAAGAGCTGCCTCCTCAAAGTAGAGTCGACCTTAATGATGTGGTTGGAGTCAAGCTTTTGAGACCTTCATTTGTTGATGTGGCATGACACAAAATGAGAAGAAACAGCTGCAAGCATACATTAATAATTGGAACCTGGAATGTACGAAGTATGAATCTAGGAAAATTGGAAACCATCAAACATGAAATGGAACACATAAACATCAATATGCTAGGCATAAGTGAGCTGAAATGGACTGGTATTGGCCATTTCAAATCAGACAATCATATAGTCTGCTATGCTGGGAATGACAACATGAAGAGGAATGGTGTTGCATTCATCGTCAAAAAGAACATTTCAAGACCTATCCTGAAGTACAACTCTGTCAGTGGTAGGATAATATCCATATACCTACAAGGAAGACCAGTTAATATGACTATTATTCAAATTTACGCACCAACCACTAAGGCCAAAGATGAAGAAATAGAAGATTTTTATCAGCTGCTGCAGTCTGAAATTGATCAAACACGCAATCAGGATGCATTGATAATTACTGATGACTGAGAGGCCAAAGCTGGAAACAAAGAAGGATCAGTAGTTGGAAAATATGGCCTTGGTGATAGAAACAATGCCAGAGATCAAATAATAGAATTTTGCAAGACCAATGACTTCTTTATTGTAAATACTTTCTTTCACCAACATAAACGGTGCTATACATGTGGACCTCGCCAGATGGAGCACACAGGAATCAAATTGACTGCATCCGTAGAAAGAGACATTGGAAAAGCTCAATATCATCAGTCAGAACAAGGCCGGGGCTAACTTTGGAACAGACCATCAATTGCTCATATGGAAGTTCAAGCTGAAACTGAAGAAAATCAGAGCAAGTCCACGAGAGCCAAAATATGAGCTTGAGTATATCCCACCTGTATTCAGAGACCATCTCAAGAATAGATTTAATGCATTGAACTCTAGTGACCAAAGACCAGATGAATTGTGGAATGATGTCAAGGACATCACACATGAAGAAAGCAAGAGGTCATTGAAAAGACAGGAAAGAAAAGACCAAGATGGATGTCAGAGGAGACTCTGAAACTTGCTCTGGAGCGTTGAGCAGCTAAAGCAAAAGGAAGAAATGATGAAGTAAAAGAACTGAACAGGAGATTTCAAAGGGCGGCTCAAGAAGACAAAGTAAAGTATTATAATGACATGCGCAAAGAGCTGGAGATGGAAAACCAAAATGGAAGAACACACTCAGTGTTCCTCAAGCTGAAAGAACTGAAGAAAAAATTCAAGCCTCGAGTTGCAATAGTGAAGGATTCTATGGGGAAAATATTAAATGACGCAGGAAGCATCAAAAGTTTTAAGATGGGGAAGGAATACGCAGAGTCATTATACCAAAAAGAATTAGTCGATATTCAGCCATTTCAAGAGGTGGCATATGATCAGAAACCGATGGTACTGAAGGAAGAAGTCCAAGCTGCTCTGAAGGCATTGGCGAAAAACAAGGCTCCAGGAATTGATGGAATATCAACTGAGATGTTTCAACAAACAGATGCAGTGCTGGAGGTGCTCACTCGTCTATGCCAAGAATATGGAAGACAGCTTCCTGGCCAACTGACTGGAAGAGATCCATATTTATGCCTATTCCCAAGAAAGGTGATCCAACTGAATGTGGAAATTATAGAACAATATCATTAATATCACATGCAAGCAAAATTCTGCTGAATATCATTCAAAAACTGCTGCAGCAGTATATCGACAGGGAACTGCCAGAAATTCAGGCCGGTTTCAGAAGAGGACGTGGAACCAGGGATATCACTGCTGATGTCAGATGGATCCTGGCTGAAAGCAGAGAATACCAGAAGGATGTTTACCTGTGTTTTATTGACTATGCAAGGGCATTCGACTGTGTGGATCATAACAAATTATGGAAAACATTGCGAAGAATGGGAATTCCAGAACACTTAACTGTGCTCATGAGGAACCTTTACATAGATCAAGAGGCAGTTGTTTGGACAGAACAGGGAGATTCTGATTGGTTTAAAGTCAGGAAAGGTGTGCATCAGGGTTGTATTCTTTCACCATACCTATTTAATCTGTATGCCGAGCATACAGAGAAGCTGGACTATACGAAGAACGGGGCATCAGGACTGGAGGAAGACTCATTAACAACCTGCATTATGCAGATGACACAACCTTGCTTGCTGAAAGTGAAGAGGACTTGAAGCACTAACTGATGAAGATCAAAGACCACAGCTTTCAGTATGGATTACACCTCAACATAAAGAAAACAAAAATCCTCACAACTGGACCAATAAACCACATCACAATAAACAGAGAAAAGATCAAAGATGTCAAGGATTTTATGTTACTTGGATCTGCAATCAAGACGCATAGAAGCAGCAGTCAAGAAATCAAAAGATGCATTGCATTGGGCAAGTCTGCTGCAAAGGATCTCTTTAAAGTGCTGAAAAGCAAAGATGTCACCTTGAAGACTGAGGTGCACCTGACCCAAGCCATGGTATTTGCAATTACATCATATGAATGTGAAAGCTGGACAATGAATAAGGAAGACCGATGAGGAATTGACGCCTTTGAATTGTGATGTTGGTGAAGAATATTGAATGTTCCATGGACTGCCAAAAGAACGAATAAATCTGTCTTGGAAGAAGTACACAACCAGAATGCTCCTTAGAAGCAAGGATGGCGAGACTGCATCTTACATACTATGGACATGTTGTCAGCAGGGATCAGTCCCTGGAGAAGGGTATCATGCTTGGCAAAGCACAGGGTCATCGGAAAAGAGGAAGGCCCTCAATGAGGTGGATTGACACAGTGGCTGCAACAATGAGCTTAAGCATTATGATGATTGTAAGGATGGTACAGGACCGAGCGGGCAGTGTTTCGTTCTTTTGTGCACAGGGTCCCTATGAGTCAGAACCAACTTGACGGCACCTAACAACAACAACAACATTTGCAACTGGGCCCTGGTGGCACAGTGGGTAAGAGCTCAGCTGCTAACCAAGAGGTTGGCAGTTCAAATCCACCAGCCTCTCCTTGGAAACCCTATGGGGCATTTCTACTCTGTCCTATAGGGTCGCTATGTGTCAGAATCCACTCTACAGCCGCGGGTTTGTTTTGATTTTTGAGCACTTACCAAGTTACAGGTGGCAGAGTCTCAGGTGGCACCTTTTGCAGAACTTGGCCTCCTGTGCAAGAGTGGCTCTGGGTAGCAGGATCTGGCTGACCATGAGTCTCCTGAAACATTTAAAACACAGATATACAGAATATTTGTAAAGGGATCAGAAAAAAACAATTTTTAGGGGCCTAAAGGAAAGTTGGAGCCCTGGTGGTGCAGTGGTTGAGAGCTTGGCTGCTAACTAAAAGGTTGGCAATTCAAATCCACCAGCCTCTCCTTGGGAACCCGTGTCCTGTAGGCTCGCTATGAATCAACCGGACAGCAACAGGTTTGGGTTGTTTTGTTTTGTTTTGGTAAAGGAAACGGCTTAGCCAGTGAGTCACATGTTTAGCGTCTTGTCTGACACCTGTACAGGTCTGAATTATCTTTTTCTAAGATCAGCTATTTCTAACCTCAAGCTCTTCATTTAGCAGAGTAAGGTAGGAAAAACCACATTTTTCTGTAGAATTACTTGTTTCTAGGTCACAGGGACAGAGGAAATTTTATGGAAGTGACAAGCTGCATTGTAGGATAGAAACTGCCTTTAAAAGCACAAAACAGAGCTACTTGGGACACGAAGGGGTTTGGCCCAGACCAAAGTTTGACCTGAGAGATGGGGCGGAAGCACTGTTTCCACTGAGGCTGAAGCTGGAGACTTGTAGTGGGGGAAAATTAAACTCTCTTCTTACAGCCCTGCCACCCCTTGCTGTGTGTGTATGTAACGCTTTGTCCTTCAGACGTGGGAGATCCAGCGTTGGGATTCTTTGGCGTAAATAAGCCGCTGCAGAAGAACCTGCCTACGTGCGCGTAAGCACCCTCCCTCGCCCTCTTCCCCTTCTGGTGGCTCTCGGCTCCACTTGCCTCTGGAAGACCTGCTGCTGAGGGGACCGCCCCCGCATGCGGCTGTCAATGTCTTGATCTGGTAAATAGCTCGTTGTGCAACGTTGCTGTCTCATGGTCATATCCTTCTCCTTGATCAGCCCCGACTCCCTGGCACTCCCTACATTAACACATTGTTGTTGTTGTTGTGTGCCATCTAGTCGATTCCCACTTGTGTGGACCGCATGTGACAGAGTAGAGCTGCCCCATAGGGCTTCTAAGGAGTGGCAGGGGGATTCGAACTGCCGACCTTTAGGTTAGCTGCTGAGCTCTTAACCACTGGGCCGCCAGGCCTCCACATTAGCACATGTCCCCTACTAACCCTGTGAGGTCGCCATGCCATTTCTCCATCTTACAGGTGAGGAGCGGGGGACACAGAGGGGCTGGGCTGGGACCCTTTCACACAGTCACAGAGCTCGTACTTGGGTTTGAATCGGGTCGCTCTGCTCCAGAGCTCTGGTACAGGACCACAGGTGCGTGCTCATACAGTCCCACTTTTTCTGTCACATTTTTGATCCACGTGGAGGTTTATTTTGATGTGAGGTGTGAGGTACAAATTCATTTTCCTTCCAACTAGTTGAATAGTTGTGCCATTGTCATTTTTTTTTTTTCCCCAAAGTTTGAAATTCCGTGGATTTGAAATGTCACACTAATCGGCCTCTGTTTATCCTGTCTGGGGCACACTTAGTCATCTGTGAGCTGATTTATTCCTGCGGCTTTAAATTCCTTTGTCTGGGTCTCCCAGAATGGGCTTAGCAAAGTAACACAACTTGGGCGGCTTTAAAGAACAGAAACTTATTGTCACAGTTCTGGAGCCCGGAAGTCCAAATCAGCAAGTTGACAGGGCCACGCTGTCTCTCTCCGCCAGCTCTGGGGGAGATCCTTGTTGCCTCTCCCAGCATTCTTTGGCTTGTGGATGTATGCTCACACGGCTGTCTTCTGTGAGCCTCTCTTGTCTCTTCTCTTTTATAAGGACACCACTCAGATGGGATTGGAGCCTTGGTGGCACAGTGGATAAGATCTTGGCTGCTAACCAAAAGGCTGGCAATGCAAATCCACCAACCACTCCTTGGAAACTCTATGGGGGCAGTTCTACTCTGTCCTATAGGGTTGTTGTGAGTTGAAATCGACTCAACAGCAACAGGTTTGGTTTGGGTTTTCAGATGGGATTAAGAGCCACCCTACTCCAGCATGACTTCACGCGAACAGATAACATCTTCAAAGGCCCTATTTCTAAACACTGGTCACATTCACAGGTTCGGGGGTTAGAATTGCAGCATATCTGTTTTGTTATTTTTGTTAGCTGCCATCTAGCCAGCCCCCGACTCATGGTGACCCCATGCTCAATGGAAAAGAGCACTGCCTGGCCCTGCACCATCCCCGTGATCAGCTGCAGATCAGGCTATTGTGATCCATAGCATTTCCACTGGCTGATTTCCAGTAGTAGGTTCCCAGGCCTTTCTTCCTAGTTCATCTTAATTTGGAAGCTCTGCCGAAACCTATCGGTATCACAGCAACACGCAAGCCTCCACTGACAGATGGGTGGTGGCTTTTCATGAAGTGCCCTGGCCAGGAATCGAACCCAGGTCTCCCTCATGGGAGGCGAGAATTCTACCACTGAACCACCTCTGCCCCCAACATATCTTTGCCCTCTACAATTCAATATATAACGCCCATTTATACACCAGCTCTCAAATGTACACATCCAGCCCAGACCTCTTTCCAGAACTCAACTCATATATTCAGTTCTTTACCCAACATTACCATGGGGATGACCCAATCTCAAACCTAACACAACCCCACTGCCACTGCCACGCCTGCTCTTTCCTTGGATTTCCCAGATAAGCAAATGGTGTTTCCATTCATCTAGATACTCTGGCCTTCAGTGTTGACTCCTCTCCTTCTCTCACACCCTACATCTAATCCATCAGAAAAGTCCATTAGTTCTCACTCAAAACATATCCAGAATATGACCGCTCCCATCAAGAATCATCTTCTCCATTATTCTCCTCCGTATCTCTAACTGTGACCTGGTGTTACAGTTGTTAGGTGCCGTTCAGTCAATTTCAACTTACGGCAACTCCACGTAGCAGGATAGAACTGCCCTGTAGGGTTTTCTAGGCTGTACTGTTTACAGGAGCAGCTCTCCAGATCTTTTTCCCATTGAGTCACTGGGTGAGTTTGAACAGCCAACCTTTGGGTGAGTTTGAACAGCCAGCCTTTGGGTTAGCAGTTGAATGCTTAGCTGTTGTGCCACCAAAAACCAAACCCATTGCAGTTGAGTCAATTCCAACTCATAGTGAGCCCGTTAAACAGCATAGAACTGCCCCATAGGGTTTCCAAGGAGCACCTGGTAGATTCAAACTGCTGACCTTTTGGTTAGCAGCTGAACTCTTAACTACCATGCCACCAGGGTTTCCGTTGTGCCAGCAGGGCTCCTTATTACCAGCATTTTGCTGGACAGCTTGATCTTGATTCTAGTTTCGAGTAAACCTAGTGTCCATCTTGAATGGCATTCCAGAGATAATAGGATCTTTTTGACCCTAGGTTGGGTTTGCTTATATCCTCCAATGCAGTCTGGGTTGGGCCCAGACCTATAGCTTTACAGTAGCCAGGTGGAGCTGTTGCTGATAACAGGGGCTCTTAAGCTCCCACTCTGGAAATTCCAAACTAATTCAGATCTACTCCCTCAAGGGATGTGGCAGGGATGTGAGTCCCCCACACTCTTCTTAGGTTCAGAAGCGTCCTAGAGTGTGTCCTGGGTGGCGGGCGGGGGTAACCCATGCAGATATGTCAGGAGGTGAACTTGGGGCATGGGCAGTCAACTGACAGCTAGAATCCGTTGAATGTCAACAAGAGGGATGAGCTCCCTTCTGTCAAAAGCATGCTGTCTCCAAGGTAATTATGACCTGAAGAGACAGAAAGAGCCACATAAACCAGAGACTACATCAGCCTGAGACCAGAAGAACTAGATGGTCCTCGACTACCACCAATCACTGCCCTGACAAGGAACACGAAAGAGAACCCCTGAAGGAGGAGGAGAGCAGTGGGATGCAGACCTCAAATTCTCGTGAAAAGACCAGACTTAATGGTCTGACTGAGACTAGAAGGGCCCCAGAGCTCATGGTCCCCAGGCCTTCTGTTAGCCCAAGACGGGAACCATTCCCAAAGCCAACTCTTCAGACAGGGATTGGACTGGACTATGGGTTAGAAAATGATACTGGTGAAGAGTGAGCTTCTTGGATCAAGTAGACACATGAGACTAAGTTGGCAGCTCCTGTCTGGAGGGGAGATGAGAGGGCAGAGGGGGTCAGAAGCTGGCTGAATGGACACGGGGAATACAGGGTGGAGAGGAGGAGCATGCTGTCTCATTACGGGGAGAGCAACTAGGAGGACATAGCAAGATGTGTTTAAGTTTTTATATGAGAGACTGACTTGATTTGTAAACTTTCACTTAAAGCACAATAAAAATTAAAAAAAAAAAAAAAAGCATGCTGTCCCTCTGCTGGAACCATTTTCCTTCTGTTTGGTCTGTAAAGACATGACCCTGTGCTCTTTCACTGTGAATCCTCATGAGATTCAGAGACTGGACCAGCCAAAGACTGGCTTCCCTCTTCTTAAAAGAGTTAAGGCCTAAACTTCAAGACTTTCTAGGGAAACAGAAAATGGGAAGAGAAACACAACACTTTCACTTTCAAATTATTACCACCTGGGAGAATTCTGCTTCCAGCCAAGATGGAGTAACAGGGACCAGATTTACTCTACACCCTAAAAACAAACGACCAGAAATAGAAAAAATGATGGAAACAATGGTTTTCAGACATGAACAGCTGGCAGTGCAGGGCAGTCATTCTTGAGAGAGGGGAAGCAGATGATGTGAGGACCAGGATGGCACCGGTGGCTGCCTGGTGAGCTTCCAGATTACCATGATGGTGTGGGGACCCAGGTAGAGCCTGGCAGTCTCGCTGAGTCAATGCTACAGACTTGGGAGTCAAGGGAGGTCAAAACGGCGATCATTCACGGGGCAGAGTACTAGAAAGGTGATCCAACAGAATGCAGGAATTATCAAACAATATCATTAATATCACATGCAAGTAAAATTTTGCTTAAGATCATGCAAAAGTGGTTGCACAAGTATATCGACAGGGAACTGCCAGAAACTCAAGTCGGATTCCAAAGAGGACATAGAACCGGGAATATCCTTGCTGATGTCAGATGGCTCTTGGCTGAAAGCAGAGAATACCAGAAGGAAGTTTACCTGTGTTTTATTGACTATGCAAAGGCATTCGACTGTGTGGATAAAATTATGGATAACATTGCAGAGAATGGGAATCCAGAACACTTCATTGTGCTCATGTGGAATCTTTACATAGACCAAGAGGCAGTCGGTTGAACAGAACAAGGTGATACTGCATTGTTTAAAGTCAGGAAAGGTGTGTGTCAGGGTTGTACACTTTCACTGTGCTTAATCGGTATGCTAAGCAAATAATCCCAGAAGCTGGACTTTATTAAGAAAAATGGGGCATCAGGATTGAAGGAAGACTTATTAACAACCTGGGTTAAGCAGATGACATAACTTTGCTTGCTGAAAGTGAAGAAGACTTGAAGCACTTACTGATGAAGATCAAAGACCACAGCCTTCAGTTTGGATTACACTTCAGCATAAAGAAAACAAAAATCCTCACACCTGGGCCGATAAGCAACATCATGATAAATGAAGAAGAGACTGAAGTTGTCAAGGGCTTCATTTTACTTGGATCCACAGTCAACACCGATGGAAACAGCAGTCAAGAAATAAAATGCTGAATTGCATTGGGCAAATCTGCTGCAAAAGACCTCTTGAAAGTGTTGAAAAGCAAAGATGTCACTTTGAGAACTAAGGTGCACCTGACCCAAGCCAAGATATTTTCAAATGCCTCAGGTGTATGTGAAAGCTGGATAATGAATAAAGAAGACCGAAGAACTGATGCCTTTGCCTTATGGTATTGATGAAGAATATTGAATACACCATGAACTGTCAGAAGAACAAACAGTTCTGTCTTGAAAGAAGTATAGCGAGAAAACTCCTTAGAAACAAGGAAGGCAAGACTTCATTTCAAGTACTTTGGACGTGTTATCAGGAGGGACCAGTCCCCGCAGAACAGGACTTAACCATCATGCTTGGTTAGGTAATAGAGGGTCAGTGAAAAAAAGGAAGGCCCTCAACAAAATGGATTGACACAGCAGCTGCGATGATAGGCTCAAACATTGCAACGATTGTGAGGATGGCGCAGCAGCCGGCAGTGTTTCGTTCTGTTGTACATACGATCACTATGAGTCAGAACCAACCGGACCGCCTCCTAACAGCAACATCAACAATCAGTTGACTTTAAGATAAGGAAATTATCTGAGTAGGCCTGACCTAATCACATGGGCTCTTTTAAAACAAAGGAAGCAGAAGAGGAAGTCAGAAATTCAAAATGTGAGGGGAATTCTATGCAGAAGAGATTCTCCTTTGCTGAGATGGGTGGGGCTCTGAGAGTGGCCTCTAGGAGCCGAGGATAGTCCCATCCAAGGGCCAGCAAGACAACAGAGACATTAGTCCTACAACAGCAAGGAACTCAAGTCTGCCAACAACAGAAGTGACCTTGGAAGAGGACCCCAAGCTCCAGATGAGAAGATAGTCAACCAATGCCCCGGTTTCACCCTGAACAAAGAACCCGGCCCTTGCATGCTGGACTTCTGACCTGTAAAGCTCTGAGCTAATAAATGAGTGTTGAATTTGGCCACTAAATTTGTGGGCACTGTGTTTACACAGCCACAGAAAACTCAAACAATATGAAAATCAAATAACACATTTTTAAAGAGCACATGAGCCAAAGAGCTCAAAAGGAAGCTAGAAAGCATTTTGAACTGAAATAAAAATAAAAGCACAACATATCAAAATTCATGGATTTTAGCCTAAGCTACAATGGAAAAGAGGAAAGATTAAGAAACCAGAAAAGGAAAAACAAATTAAATCCAAAGTAAGCAGAAGAACCACCCCCCACCCCCGCCAAAAAACAAAACAAAACAAAAAACCCAAACCCATTGCTATCGAGTCAATTTCAACTCATAGTGACCCTATAGGACAGAATAGAACTGCCCTATAGGGTTTCCAAGGAGTGGCTGGGGGTTTGAACTGCCAACCTTTTTGGTCAGCAGCTGAGTTCTTAACCACTGGCAGAAGAAAGGAAGTAGTAAGTGTAAGAGCAGGAATCTATGAAACACAACACAGAAAATCAATGGAACAAAAAGCTGTTCCTTTGAGAGAGAAGAAAAAAGATAAACTCTAGTCAGGTCCACTAGGGGAAAAGAATAAGAGAAGACACAAATTATAAATACCGAGAATTAGATAGATGGTGGACATCACAGCAAAGTCTACAAATATCAAAAAGATAATCAGGGAATATAACAAACAACTATCTGCCAATATATTCAACAGCTAAGATGAAATACACAAATTCATTGAAGGACATTGCCTTAGTCATTTTAGTGCTGCCATACAGAAATGACAGGTGGATGGCTTTAACAAAGAGAAGTCGATTCTCTCACAGTCAAGTAGGCTACAAGTCCAAATTCAGGGCACTGGCTCCAGGGGAAGGCTTTCTATCTCTGTTGGCTCTGGAGGAAGGTCCTTGTCATCAGTTTTTCATTGGTCTGGGAGTATCTCAGGCACAGGAACGCCATGTCCAAAGGACACGCTCTGCTCCCGGTGCTTCTTTCTTGGTGGTATGAGGTCCCCCACTTTCTGCTAGCTTTCCTTTCCTTTTATCTCTTGAGAGGTAAAAGGTGGTGCAGGCCACACCCCAGGGAAATTCTCTTTACCTTGGATCGGGAAGGTGACCTGAGTGAGGGTGGTGTTACAATCCCACCCTGATCCCCTCAACATAAAATTACAATCACAAAATGGAAGACAACCATACAATACTGGGAATCATGGCCTAACCAAGTTGATACACACATTTTTTAAAAAACACATTTTTGTTTTTGTGGGGACATAATTCAATCCATGACAGACACAAATTACCAACATTCACTCGAGAACATGGATAACCCAAATAGCTCTGTATCTATTAAAGACATTGAAATTATTCTTTAAAGTCTTCTGCGTATTAACTGACTTTCTATGTAAATCTACCACGATACAATTCAAAAGGAAACTGAGCTGGTTTTCTGCGTCCATAACTGACCTCAGCCTCTCTCCCTTCCCCTTTTAAAGCTGCCAGCTCAGCCTCCCTGTAAGCACTCCTTCCGCAGCCTTCCTTCATGCTGATCCAGGGTATTTTCATCGCTGCGTAGCTCAAACCTTGATCAAATTTCCATCATGATTTATTCTTCTAACTCTGGCTAGTTTAGAACGTCTCTATTTTCAGACTTAAAAATGCATTTTTGGTTATCTTGTTGTTGTTTTCGTTGCGTTAAAAGAGAGAAACTGAGGAACAGGAGTTGACGGATTCCTCTGAGTGTGCTGGAATGTTCACAAAGGTCACAGACCAAAGTGAGATGCGCCCAAGAATAGGGAAAAAGAAATAACGTGAAGGTAGGTAATCATAAAATCTCAAACCTCTCTACGAAAGAAGACTGTGATAACCACGAAGAACTTTCAAACTTATCTTGTACAAAGAATTTAACTGCAGGCAATATCAAATAAAGGGGCCCACCAAAACCAAGAAGATGGAAGAAATACACAGAGTCACTATACCAAAAAGAATTGGCCGACGTTCAACCATTTCAGGAGGTAGCATACGATCAGGAACCGATGCTACTGAAGGAAGAAGTCCAAGCTGCACTGAAGGCATTGGTGAAAAACAAGGCTCTGGGAACCGCAGAATGCCAATCGAGATGTTTCAGCAAATGGATGCTGCGCCGGAAATGCTCACTCGTCTATGCCAAGGAGTTTGGAAGACAGCTTCCTGGCCAACTGACTGGAAGAGATCCATACTTATGCCTATTCCCAAGAAAGGTGATCCAACCAAATGCGGAAATTATGGAACAATATCATTAATATCACACACAAGCAAAATTTTTCTGAAAATCATTCAAAAACGGCTGTAGCAGTATATGGACAGGGAACTGCCAGAAACTCAGGCTGGATTCAGGGATATCATTGCTGGTGTCAGATGGCTCCTGGCTGAAAGCAGAGAATACCAGAAAGATGTTTACCTGTGTTTTATTGACTATGCAAAGGCATTCGACTGTGTGGATCATAACAAATTACGGATAACATTGTGAAGAATGAGAATTCCAGAACACTTGATTGTGCTTATGAGGAACCTGTACATAGACCAAGAGGCAGTCGTTCTAACAGAACAAGGGGATACTGCATGGTTTAAAATCAGGAAAGGTATACAACAAGGTTGTATTCTTTCATCATACCTATTCGATCCATATGCTGAGCAAATAATCTGAGAAGCTGGACTATATGAAGAACAGGGCATCAGGATTGAAGGAAGACTCATTAACAACCTGAGCTAGGCAGATGACACAACCTTGCTTGCAGAAAGTGAAGAGGACTTGAAGCACTTACTGGTGAAGATCAAAGACCACAGCCTTCAGTATGGATTATACCTTCAGCATAAAGAAAACAAAAATCCTCACAACTGGACCAATAAGATTGAGGAAAAAAGCAGAGGGTCAAAAGATTGGAAAAAAGATTGAGGTTGTCAAGGATTTCATTTTACTTGGATCTACAATCAACACCCACAGAAGCAGCAGTCAAGAAATCAAAAAAGACACATTGCATTGGGTAAATTGGCTGCAAGAGATCTCTTTAAAATGTTGAAAAGCAAAGATGTCACCTTGAAGACTGAGGTGCACCTAGCCCAGGCCATGGTGTTTTGAATTGCCTCATATGCATGTGAAAGCTGGACAATGAATAAGGAATACTGAAGAAGAATTGACACTTTCGAATTGTGGTGTTGGCGAAGAATATCGAATATACCATGGTCTGCGAAAAGAACAAATAAATCTGCCTTGGAAGAAACACAACCGGAATGCTCCTTGGGAACAAGGATGGTGAGACTGCAACTCACATACTTTGGACATGTTGTCAGGAGGGATCAGTCCCTGGAGAAGGACATCACGCTTGGTAAAGTAGAGGGTCAGGGAAAAAGAAGAAAACCCTTAACAAGATGGACTGACACGGTGGCTGCAACAGTGAGCTCAAGCATAGCAAGAGTTGTGAGGATGGCGCAGGACCGGGCAGTGTTTTGTTCTGTTGTGCATAGGGTCACTATGAGCTGGAATTGACTTGACAACACCTAACAACGACAACTAAAACCAAAGCCAAATCCATTGCCGTTGAGTCGATTACAGCTTATACTACAGAGTAGAACTGCCCCGTCGGGTTTCCAAGGAGCAGCTGGTGGATTTGAACTGCCGACCTTTTGGTTAGCAGCCGAGCTCTTAACCACTGTGCCACCAGGGCTCCCAAACGGCCCACAGAAAGCACCAACTAACCTGGCAGTGTTACATTCTGTTGTTCATAGAGTCGCTATGAGTTGGAACTGACTCGATGGCACCTAACAACAACAACAACCTGGTCTCAGAAAGAGGGGCCGATTTGAATCCATCATGTTGACACTAACCGATGGTTTCTGTTTCCTCCTCTTCTCCTTCAAGGCCTCATTGTAAGTAGCCTGCATTGAGCCATTTTTTTTTTTAGAAACAAAATGATCTCCTTCTATTCATACAGAATAACTGTTCAAATAAACCTTTATTATTTATTTGTAAGGCGGTTAAAGCACCCCGCTGCTAACCGAAAGAGTGGCAGTTCAAACTCACCAGCGACATCTGTTCCCATAAAGATTGTTGTTGTTGTTAGGTGCCGTCGAGTCGCTTCCAACTCATAGCGACCGTGTGTACAACGGAACGAAGCACGTCCCAGTCCTGCACCGTCCTTACAATCACTGCTGGGTTTGAGCCCACTGTTGCAGCCACTGTGTCAATCCATCTTGTTGAGGGCTTTCTCTTTCCTTGGCCCTCTGCTTTACCAAGCATAATGTCCTTCTCCAGGGACTGATCCCTCCTGACAACATGTCCAAAGTATGTTAGATGAAGTCTCACCATCCTACCTTCTAAGGAGCGCTCTGGCTGTGCTTCTTCCAAGGCAGATGTGTTCTCCTGGCAGCCCATGGGATATTCAATATTCTTTGTCAACACAATAATTCAAAGGCACCAATCCTTTTTCAGTCTTCCTTATTCATTGTTCAGCCTAGGAAACCCTATGAGGCAGTTCTACTCCATCATATAGGGAAGTTCTGCTTCATTGCTGTGAGCTGGAGTCGACTCTGCACACGGCGACTATTTGTGCCTTGATTGTTTTTTTTCTGGTTTGTTTTTAACAGTTTTCTAACTTACTTGCAATATGATCAGAGACAGGGGCCAATATGATAATGAGACAGCCTTTTGGGGCTTGTATGCAGTCAGTTGCCACAAATGTGGGTCTGAGAAGATGTTGATTCTCGAATTGTTGAGTGCAGGGTTGGCACCTGCAGGGACCTGGAGGGAAATCGAGGAGGCTGCCGCATGGGTCTCTTGGAGTGGCTAAAATGAAACACCACCAACTGCGAGCTTATAAGAACAGAAGGTTATAGGCTTTCAGCTCTGGAGGCCAGGAGTCCAAGATTAGGGTGTTGGCCATGTTGATTCCTCTGAGGCTCTGAGGGAGAATCTGGTCCCGCCTCTCTCCCGGCTTCTGGTGACCCCGGCGTTCCCTGGCTGCAGCTCCAGGGTCACATGGTGTCCTTCCTCTGTTTCCCTGTCTCTATGTCCCTTCTCCTCTTTTATAAGGACACCACTCAGGTATGACTAGGACCCACCTCACTCCTGTACGACCTCATGTTAGTCTAACTGATTACATGTCCAAAGACCACATTTCCAAATGAGGTCACGTACATAGATATCAGGGTTAGGACTTCAGCAAAATTTTTTTGGTTGGGGAGGACACAATTTACCCCCTTACAGCTGCTGAGGCTGAAGTCACATGGTGAACGGCCCCTGGAATGAGCAGAGGCTGTTGAAGTCGGCAGGGCCAGGGGCTTGGGGGGCCTGTGGAGAGCACTGAGCCTTCTTCCAAGCACAGTGGGAGGCACTGGGTGCTCAGTGGTGGAGGACGTGAGTGTGCCTTCATCCAGACCCATTCGTCTTGCTGTGGTGGGTGAGGTGGGGACTTGGGTGAGCCCCAGGCTCTGCGGATGTACAGGACAGAAACCCAGCCATCTCACTGTGGTGGGTGAGGCAGGGGATGCGGGTGAGCCGCAGGCTCCACAGGTGCACAGGACAGAAACCCAGCCAAGCCAGGCGCTGGGGCGGCAAGGGGATGAACTTGGGAGAATGGGGGCTGAGGAAGGTGCAGAAGTTTGGGTGACGAGACGGAAAGCTACATGAGATCAAACTGGAGCAGCATGGTCCTGATCCTATGTGAGCTGTGTGCTCTGTAGTTTGGTGTACCCAGATGCCTGAGTTGGGAACAGCTCACATAGGGATTCAGGCTGCAATCTGAAAAGTTGGAGGAGAGCGTGGAATGAGCCAGCTAAAAGTGCCTGCGTCTTGGGGGGAAGTGGAGTGGAGGAGGAAAGCTGCTTTTGGGACCCCCCCAGAGCTGTGACCCCATTATTATGTGTGGGTATCATTTCAATGAATTAGAACCGTCAGGCCCATCAGTCAGGTTTGGGGATGGAAGGACACTGCTGACCCAGAGCAGCAGGGGCAGGGGACAAGGAGGCACGGGGTGGAGGGTCGGCCCTCACAAGGTGAGAATTGGTGCAGAACACTGGGCTCGCTGGTGAAGGAGAAGTGTGGGCACGTGTCAGATGCAGATGCTGGACCCCAGAAGGCAGGGCCAACCCAAGCCCTGGTAGGGACCCCCTTTCTCAGCACACCCAAGGGCTGAGATGCCTTGCCCTCCTGGGCCTCGCTGCCCACAGCCTGGGCCCGGGGTACTGGGAAGGTGGCCGGGGATGCTGGAGCAGGGACAGCTGCCTGGGATGCTGGAAGAGAACACTGCTTTGCTCAGACTGGGGACCCTCAGGGCCCATGCCCCCCTCTGCTCTGACAGCTGCAGGAAGCCTCCTAGAGCTGGGAAGGGGCAGGGCACCCCTTATCTCCTTGCCCAGACAGGGAGGAGGTGGGGTGAGGTCAACTGCCACACCAGTTGAGACTGCGCTAGGAGAGGCCATCTGGGGTGTTGTGTCCCCTCCCTCCGCTGTGGAGGGCAGCAGGTCCAGGCCCTGCCCTTGCTTCTGGCCTGCTGGGCAGTGGGGGGCAGAGGAAGGGCCAGGCTGCTGCTCTGCTGGGTGGGCCCACTGCTGACTGTGATCATAGACCCTCCACCTCCACCAGACGGAGCTTAGAGCTCCCCAACCTCAAATGATCCCAGTGCCCTCCCTTAGTGGAGTGTCTCCCCAGGTGGGCAAGAGGGGGGCAGAAAGGGCCTGGGAGAGAGCAAGCGTGAGGGCCACCCTGGCTCAGCAAGGATGGGGGCATGGAGATGGGGGAGGAGAGGACGAAAGCTGGGGTGGGGTGACAGGCCCACCCCTGTACCCCTCAGACGGCAATTGGGAGTGCAGGACAAGACCCCATGGGGAAAATCCAACTCTGCTACTGAACAGGGCTTGAGCTCCTGAGACTGAAGAGACTTTGGCTCACTACTGATCAAAAGGGGGAAAATGTAGAACAGAATTTCAAATTCTCATGGACTCCAGGCTTTCTGGAGCCATAGAGGCTGAACGAACCCCTGAAACTATTGCCCTGAGATAATCTTAAAACCTTAGATCAAAAATATCCCCTCAAGTCTTCTTAAAACCAAACAATGGTTTAGTTTGACTAGTAAAGAACGTCTGTCTCGAGCATCGTGCACTTTTAGGAACAATCCATCTGAGATCAAACTGACAACAGCAATTCAAAAGGTTAGACGGGAAACTTTGAGGGGCCTCGAGTATAAGTTGTTGGGGGAGGAACAACTCGGAAAAGGAGGGTGAGAACAGCTGCACAACTCGAAGAACGTAATCAATGTCGCTGAAGTGTTCATGTAGAAACTGTCGAATGGGTGTATGTTCTGCCATGTAGATTCTCAACAACAACAACGAAAAGTAAAATTATTGAAAAAGAGACACATCATGAAGACCAATTGCTGGGAAAGGACATCATGGCTGGTAAAGTGGAAGGCCAGTATGGATGTCTTTGGGGCCACTATTCAGCTGACCACAGGAAAAAGAGGATTCTGGGAGCAGAAAACGGGTGGAGAAGGAAATGAAGGGGGTGGGCAGAGACCAGTGGAGTCAAGGGGTCCTAGAGAGACAGGAGGGTGGGTGAGGGGTGCTCCTGCTCAGCTCCCCAGTGGAGACAAAGGGCCTGGACTCTGCTCTCCAGGACTGCCTCCCATGGTGGACCCACACGAGCCCTGAGGGCCACTGGTGACCTCCTGCACCTTGGGGTCAAGCATCTCTTCTCTCTGGGGTGGGGCAGCAAGAGCTGGTCAGCAGATGGCTTGGAGGTCTTGATGTCTCTCTCCAGCTCCAGATATGGACACTTGGCCAGGTGTGCATCCTTGGGGCATTGTTGGTGGGTGCCCTGCACACGGGGCTGAGGGGCTGGGAGTGAGTGCTCAAACCCACCCATCTAGACACAGAGGAGGGGACTCAGGAAGGGGCCCGGAGAGGGCACCTGTGAGAGGGAGGCCATGGGGACAGTGACTATCCCCCCACCAGTAAGTGACTTCTGCAAAACTGCAAAGGTGGCAAAAAAAAAAAAAAAAAAAAGCAGCAGCAGCAGCAGACTAAGCAGTCAGGAGGTGTGGGTGCCCTTGAGAAATTTCCTTCTGGGGGCGGCCTCCTCGGCTTCCTCGCTGTAACCCAGTCTGGTGAGGGTGACCAGGACCCTGGTGACAGCAGTTTTGGGGAAGAGCAGCTGCCTACTCAGATGAGACAATGCTGGTCACCACTGTCTGCAGATGGCTCTCTGGGGACTGCTGCCCCAGCCATACTGCCCCCACCACGCCTTCCCTGGCCACACTGCCAGGCTGCTGTCGGACCTCATTCGTGGCCTCCGGACCTGCCACCCCCAGGCCACCCTTGCTCTTGGTCCAATTCCTCAGCCTGAGTCCTGTTGCTGAGACCCATCACTGGTGCTGGCCAGGGGCGCTGTCCATCCTCAGCCCCCACCCAGAGCTCATAGCTCCAGACTGTGAGACTTGCCATATCTGGGTCCCCAAGAAGGGGAGAGCCATCCTGGCAGAAGGTGAATGCCCCAGTTGTCTCCAGGTGGAAGGGTGCGCAGTGGAGCTGGAAGCAGGAGGGTGCTACCTGTACAGGCAGAACCAGACCAGAGGGACCACAGGCTGTGGCCTCCCTCGAGGGCCCTGTCCAGCTGACAAGGACAGCTTGTGCGTGCAGGGTGGACTGCCGTCGGGAACACGGGATGCAGGTGTGGGAGCTGGGGACAGCACATGATGGTGAGCCCAGATAGTTTGGAAGCCCAGGCCGGCCTCACATGATAGCCGCAACACGGGCACGGAGGAGCCTCCGGAAGGGGAAGGAAGGGCCGACAGGAAGGGCAGTCATGTGCCCCAGATCAGCAGGGCTAGGGCCCCAGGGTCACTCTGTGCCGGACAGTTGGGGATGGAAGGGCCTTTCCAGCTGTCCGGGGCAGAGCCAGACTGGGGCCTAAGGTCCAGCACCCAGAGGCCCCGTGATACACTCCATGGTCCCCCTGTCTCTTTCTCGCCTTCCCCTCTCTTGGGCTCTGTCTGCCCCTGCGGGCTCCATCTGTCCCTGTGGCTCTGTTTGTCCCTGCGGGCTCTGTCTGGGGGATTCCTGCATTTGTTGTGACGGCCACCCCACTGCCTCCCTGCTGTTCCCCAGCCACTGCCACCCCCCACCTCCCGCCTGCTCTTCCGTCTGGTGTCCCTGCCCGGGTGCTCCATTGTCCACGTCTGGCCGGGGCTTTGCGAGCCTGTTCACGGTGGATCCTGCCTTCCTCGCCTCATTTGAGTCCTGTGCACTTCCATCCCTGCTCCTGGAGCCCTTGTCCCCAGATGGTCAAAACGCCACTGTCTTGGGGCCCGCAATCTCTGACCTCCCTGTGAACTGCATCCACTGTACCCCCCCAGTACCCATTGTGCCCCCGGAACTCCCCCGAGGGTGCCATCCCCTGGACCCACTGCATCCGCCATCTGCCTTTTCCACGTCCTCTCCTCATCTCCAGGGACAGGGCTCTGCCGTCTCTGTGCAGAGCAGCACCCTGGTGCCAACCTGAATGCGCCTGGCCTGCAGGCGCCACACAAATGCTCATGAGATGAACGGGCCCGGCCACGGCGTTGGGTCTGTGCAGGCCGCCCCCACCACCACCGCGGGCCCTCCTGAGCGGGCAAGGAGCAGACGGGCTGGCACAGGGCCCCATCCGTGTGCCCCTCCAAGGGTTCAGGGTGGCCGCCCTCACAGAGAGAGACCAGGGGAAAGGAACATGTGAGGAGCCAGGGTGCCCAGCTTGGACCAAGAAGGGGAGCCACTTCCGAACGCTGTCACGGCCCCGGCCCACATCTCCTGTAAAACCTACGCAGGCCATCACCGTGGCATTTGAGGCTCCCCACCACCCTGCCACCTGCCTGTCTAGCCTCCAAACCTCAGCCCCCTCCACCTCTGCACACTCAGTTCTAGGGGGCCTGCACACAGAATTCACCTCCTCTCCCAGGCGAGCCCCTGCCTGTACTGGGCACGCTGCCCTTACGATCACCCCTGCCCACATGGGGCCTCCTGCCCACACAGGCACCCCTTCCTGTACACCCTTCGGGGACCTCCACCAGCAAACTCCTCCCACCCTTTCAGACCCTCCTGTTCTCAGGGGCTGTCCTCTCTGGCCTCACAGGTCCTGAGTGCTCTAACCTGGTCCAATGATTCCCCTGTCTGAGTGTCCTGTCAGCCCCTGGCAGCCTGTGGCTGAGGATGAGAGGGCCCTAAGGGCCCTGTCATGGGTGGCGGCAGAATGGCCCAGAGGGGCCAAGAGGGTAGGTGGCTCTGTGAGCACCCTTGTCTGCCCCCACCCCTCTGCACGAGAGAGTCTGTGCATGATGTTGTTTTGCAGATGGGGAGCCTGAGGTCCAGAGAGGTGGAGTGGCCTGCTTGAGGTTGTGCAGCAGGGACAATCCGTCTGTCCCCAGAGGATGCCTCTTCCCAGCAGTGAAATGGGGGATGCAGGGGATTATCCTGGGCACTCGTGGAACGCCCCGCCAGGGGTGAAAGTCGAGGTCATGGTATTTTGCTTCTGATGCCCCCCGCCCATGCTGGCTGCTCATGAAGCCGGGTCTCGGAATAATTGGGGCATTGTTCCCGGGATGGAGGGGCCACCTGTTCCCGCCTACCTCTCCCTGCCTTCTGAGTCACTCCTCCAAAAAGAGGGGGCGTTGCATCCCCAGACCCGTTTGTCTAGCTGCCTGCGAGGGGCTGGGCGCCACAGAGGAGCTGGCACCAAGGGAGCAGGCGGGCACGGCTGCCAGCCTCAGCCCACCCTCTTGGAAGAGGGCCTCTCTCTGCCCTTGGGGTTCCTGCCGTGGGCAGAGGAAGGACCAATATGGTGATATGGTCTCTTTCAGGAGCTGGGCTGGGCTGGGCAGAGGGAGAACAGGTTCTTCCGGGAGCGAAGGGCCCAAGCTGGCTCCCCGGTTCCTGGCTCCTTCTGCCATCTCCGCACCACAGGGCGGAGTCATGACAGGGTCGAGGGGCCCTGCCTTTGGGATACCCTGGACCCCCAGGGTGGAGAAGTTGGATCCCCCAGGAAGAGTGGTCTGGCCTGGGGCTGCCCAGGACAGCCATGTGGCCAGCTGCTGGCTGAGTGGTCACCGGCCACTTTTGTGGATGGAGGTGAGTGCAGGTATTCGGGGAGAGGCTGATCCTCTCCTAGCCCCCAGGGGCCCTGAAAGCCTTGCCTTTGTTCTACGGCAGACCATTTGGCCAAGGAGGTACCTAGAAGCCACAGGCCTTCCTCAATGCTTCCCCACACTCATGAACCCAGCTTGGAAGAACCAGCAGTGCAGTCCAGCTCAGCTCAGCCAAGTGCAGGACAGAGTGTCTGGCCATGCTGACTGGCCCTCTAACCCCACCTAACTCAGCCCAGGGGGCCCAGCCCAGCAATCACCTCCCAGTCCAACCATCCACCCATCCCAGCCCCCAACCCAACCCAACCAGCCCACTCTCCTTCTGGTGTACCCCTTGCCTGCCACTCAGAGCCAGGGGTGCAGGGCTGAGCCTGCCCTCTGCTCTGCTCGCTTCTTGCACCTGCCCCGACTTTCACCCCCCAAATGACAGCTCCCAGACCTCTGTCTCTGAAGGCCTGGCTTCTGATGTTTCCCTGCATGTCCCAGTGTCTGGGGACCCACCCGTCTCCCTGCAGGCCCAGCCCCCAGCACCGCACACGCTCTGGGCCTGAGCTGAGCCCCTCCTCCCAGGTGCCTCCCTCATGTCTCCTGGTTAGCAAACAGCAGTGTGGCAGCAGAACGGCTTCCAAAGAGGCCCACGTCCTAATCCCAAACCTGTGGACGTGTGCCCAGGGCACTGAGCTTCTGCCAATGGTGATGAAAACATTTGGGAACAGAAAGCAGTGATGGCTGCCTAGCATGAGGAAAGTAATTAATGCCATTGAGTTGTGCACATAAACAACAAACAGACAAAGAACCTGTGAACGTGGTACCTTACACAGCAAAAGGGTTTTGAAATGGGGAGAGTGCGCCAGAGTACCTGGTGGGCACCAAATGTAATCACGAGGGAGAGAGGGAGGGAGGCAGGAGGGTCAGAGCCAGAAAGAAGGCCATGTGACCACAGAGGCAGGGGTTGGAACGTGCAGTCTGAAGATGGGGGAGGGCCTCAAGCCAGGGAATGTCGGCAGTCTCCAGAAGCTGGAAAAGGCAAGGAAATGGGCTCTCCCCTGGAGCTGCCAGGACCCAGCCCGGCCAACACTGACACCTTTAGCCGGTTGCTGTTGACAGCTGCCATCAAGTCGACTCCGGCTCATGGCGGCGACCTTATGTACAACAAGACAAAGCCTTGCCTGGTCCTGAGCCATCCTCATCATAGCCAGCATGTTCGAGTCCATCTTGACTATTGTGCCAATCCACCTCACTGAGGGTCTCCCTCACCCTCGCTGACCCTCCGCTTCACCACACATGCTGTTGTCCTCCAGCCAGTGATCCGTCCTGATGACACGTCCAAAGTAAGAGAGTCAGACAAGGTTTTGTTGTGATCCATAGGGTCTTCGTTGGCTAATTTTTAGAAGTACATTGCCAAGCCTTTCTTCCTAATCTGTCTTGGTCTGGAAGCTCCACTGAAACCTGTCCACATGGGTGACCTTGCTGGCATCTGAAATACTGGTAGCATAGCTTCCGGCACTGGGGCAACACATAAGCCACCATACATATCTACCTGTTGCCGTTGAGTCGATTCCACGTCATAACGACCCTATAGGATAGAGTAGAACTGCCCCAGAGCGTTTCCAAGGAGCAGTTGGTGACTTTGACCTTTTGGTTAGCAGACGAGCTCTTAACCACTGTGCCACCAGGGCTCCATATGTACATGTCTGATCCCCTTTATCCCTAAAACCTCCACAGTGTCCCCTGGATGAGGCCATTTGTCGCTGGCAGGAAAGCTTACACCGAGGGGCACTTCTGTCTAATCCCCTTTGCTCACAGATGGCATCCCTGTCCCAGCACCCTGGAGTGGGCTTCCCCTAGTCCAGGACCACTCGTCACGTGCCTGCCCCAAGCCCGGTGAATTCTGAGTACTTCCCATCTAGGGGGCTCATCTTCCAGCACAATATCAGATGGTGCTCCATTGTGATCCAGAGTGGTTTTTCCTTGTCTAATATTTGGAAGTAGATGTCCAGGCCTTTCCTCCTAGTCTGTCTCAGTCTGGAAGCTCTGGGTGACCCTGCTGCTGTCTGAAATACTGGTGGCATAGCTCCCAGCATCACGGTCACAAGCCAGACACCACAGCATGACAAACTGGCAGGCGGATGGTGAGACTTTAGCCTAGGGAGACTGATTTTGGACTTCTGGCTTCCAGGACTGTAAGAAAATAAACCTGTCTTGTTTTAAGCTGCTCAGTTTGTGCTAATCTGTTGCCACAGCCCCAGGACCTTACACAGGCAGCTGTGTCCATCCCTCCAGTGACTCTGGCCCCAACCTGCCTGACAACTCACTGTAGGAGGAAGTATGGGAGGAAAGAAATGCCTACTCTCCCCGATTTCTTACCTCTCCACACCCACTGCTTCCTGGTACCTCTTTTGAGCCCTTTGTCCCCACTCTGAACAACACTTTCCATGTCTGAACACAGCCTGTCCTCTCCCACCTGGAGAACGCCACCAATGGTCCCGCCGCAGGAGAGTGACAGCAGATATCATCACTTCTCTGTCCACAGCTGTCAACGCCCTCCACTCTCTGACTCAGTCTTCACCTGAGGGTCTGTGGGATTGGGAGCCTGCTGACCCATCATCTCACCTTCCCACCCCACTCCACCCTACCCCAGGCCTTGGCCCTGCCCTCCTCCCCCCACAGCAGCCAGGCAGCGCTTCCTCCTCTCTCACACCTGTCCTCAGCCTCACCCGGGCTCACCTACCTGCCCTGTCCTGGGGAAAGCAGGGTTCCCTCCTCCTCTCAGCACCTGTACAGCCAGATGGCTCTGGGACCCAGAGTTGCCACTGTCTTCCACACGGTCCCCCCTGCCAACACTCACGTTTGCTATGCGCAGGGATGCGCCTTTGTCCCCACACCCCTGCACCTGTCACGGAGCACAGACACACTCCCTGCACCAGGGGCCCGTCGGCAGTCACCTCCCGCAGGCCTTGAGCTCAGGTCATCACACCTCCACACCCCCAGTGCCTGGCAGAACCCCAAAAGTAAATCAACTGATGCAACCCCATCAGGGGAACCCCATCCCTCCATGTGCCACCCAGGTTCTAGCACCCCACCCCCACCTCAGGCTTCAGCCCATCCCCCAAGCTGACCTCTTGGGGCCCAGAGAAGGGGCCCATCCCTCAGGGGTGTATGGGTGCCAGGATTGCCTCCCCAGGACAGGGCAGTTCTGCTCTCCTTGGATTGCCCCCCACCAACAGTCCGACACTGGGCAGAGCGCCTGACCCGCCCGGCTCCTGCTAACCTCCTTCTCTCCTTTGGATGGCTGTCCCCCAGCCACCTGGGCTCTTCTCAGCACCCCAAGCTCACCACATGCCCCTGAGCCCCGGCCACTCCTGGGCTGGCCCTGGCTCCTTAGCTGTCACCTTGCAAACCACCCCCCCCCCCCCCCCCGCCCAGTAATGCAGCTGTGGCTACGTCTCTGGTGTGCCAGTCTCTGGGCCTGGTCTGTTCACCCCAGGAAGGCGGGGCCTGTCTGGGCCTGGGTCACCCCAGCATGCTGTCTGGTGGCTAGATCCAGCAGGCACAGTGGGTTTAATTCAAGATGGAGGGAGGTGTCCTCGCCTAAGCTTGGGGCACAACAATCACACGGGGTCATTCTTGGTGGACTCTGCAGGGGCCTGTGGAGGCAGGTCCAGTCCTCAGGGCCCCGAGTGGCTGCCAGGCTTGCCCATGAGACTGCACACTGACCCCAACCCACAGGGAAACCATGACTGATGAAGGTCACAGCTCAGGACAGACCCTTGCAGCTAGAGTACCCACTTCCAGAGGTCTTGTGGGCCACTGGGACCCTGATCTCCTTTTCATCAGTACTTGAACTGAAGCCTGGTGAGGCTGTTGTGCTATCAAAGCCTCCAAGTTCTGTCACCATCTCAGAATCTGAGATTATATGAAGCTCATTGTTGTTAGGTACCATTGAGTCGGTTCCACATGTACAACAGAACGAAACACTGCCGGGTCCTGGGCCATCCTCACAACCAGTGCTATGTTTGAGCCCACTGTTGCAGTCATTGTGTCAATCCATCTCTCTGAGGGTCTTTCTCTTTTTCACTAACCCTCTACTTTACTTGGCATGATGTCCTTCTCCAAGGACTGGTCCCTCTGATAACATGTCCCCCGAAGCTCAGGGAGGATTTTTAGCTTAAAAATAAATAAAAGAATGCTCGCTCAGGTATGTTACCCAAAAACTCCATTAGTTTGTGGCAAGGTGTGCAAGTATAGCCTCAAGTCATGCTTTCAGCACTGAAGAGTCGGAATTGACAATCACAGTGTTAGCTCAATGG
Source organism: Loxodonta africana (assembly GCF_030014295.1). NCBI lineage: Eukaryota > Metazoa > Chordata > Mammalia > Proboscidea > Elephantidae > Loxodonta > Loxodonta africana. Next base: position 1,971,167 of record NC_087348.1, on the reverse strand, counting down.
TTGGAGTCCAAATCTCTAGACTGCAGGTGGTTACTTTTAACAGGTTGTCTTGTCCCTGAAGCTGGGGTCAGAGGTTGGATGCGGCCAGCAGTACCTCACCAGCTGTCCCTCTTCCAAGAAGCCTGTGGCCCTGCCTTAGCTCCGTGAGTTGGTAGAAATTCCCAGCATTTCCGTCATCTTCTTGGCGTGTTACATTGTTTCTCCAAAGTAGCCAGAAGGTGTGATGTTACAGCTTCCTCAGGGATTAGAGATTAAGGAGGGTGATTGTGACTTTTATGTCTTAAAGCCAGTTTACAGAGGTTTAACTATGCCCCATTTCAGAGACGTTGCTCACGACATACCTCAGGTATTTCTGTGTTTCTGTTTCTAAGTTCAGAAATTCTCTATTTCCAACTGCCACCACTCCCTGCCCTCTCCTATGCTGGCACCCACTCCCCTGCCCCCCACCCATGCCTGGCACCCACTCCCCTGCCCTGACTGTGCCAGCCACACATAGCTCCCACCTCTCCCCTACTGGGCCCAGCCCCCAGTCTGAGGTCAGCAGGCAGCTGACAAGTCTAATTCCATCTCGTGGGCTCCTCCTCCCCCTTGGAATAAACAGCTTGGGCCTGTGGCTAGCCCCTGGGAAACTGTACCCCCCCCCACCACAAGGCTCTGGGAGAAGGGTGACTTAGGCCCCATCAGAGGGAAGGAGGGAGGGTGGGAGGGTGCAGGGAGGGTGCAGCGAGCAGGCATGACTCAGCAGCCTGGTGCTTCCCACCCATGGGTGGCAGGACTGGGCAGAGGCCGCTCCCTGCCTGTGCCCAGTGTGGCCGGCTCCCCCATCCTGTGCCTAGGCTTCTCCTCCAACTCTAGGGCTGCAGAGGGGATGTGGGGCATCTAGAATGTCCAAGCTGGTGGGTCCAAGGGTTCTGGACTGAGCTTCTTCCCCCAGTGGCATGGCACAGGTAGCTGGAAGGCCCTGGGTCTCCACTCAGCCTCGGGGGGAGGCCAGCAGGTGGATGCAGCCTGGAGTTCCCTCCCTCTCCCGACCGTCCCCCCTACCCAGCTCCCTCACCCGGCTTTGGCCCTCTTAGCTGTCCCTCTGATGGCTGCAGTGGGTATAACAGACCCTCCTCTGGAATCCCACCTGTGAATGGAAACCACCAGGGGAACACAGCTGGGCAGTGTGGTCTACACACAGCAGGCACAGACAAGTGCTTCAGAGAGGGGGCTGCTGAGCAACAAAGACCAGTACAGAGAGCTGGCCTGGCCTCGGAGCTGCCCAGCCCCTACCTACCCTACTTGGCTGTGCCCAGCTTTGCTTTGGGCCCCTGGGGGCTGGCTGCTGTGCTCAGAAGCAGCCAGGAGCAGAAGCTCAGTGTGACTGGGCTGCAGGGGCCCTGGGGTGGACACAGGTGTGCAGAAGCAGGTGGGGGCAGTGCTGGGTCCTGGCGTTACAGGAAAACATGGATTCAAGCCACCTGCCACAAAGCCAGTACTGAGACAGGGCTGAGGTGAGCAGCAAGAGGGCCTTATCGCATACGAGAGACAGAGGGTAATGGGCTCTTCCAAAATCAGTCTGTCTGCTGGAGACCAGCAGAGGGTTTTATAGGGTTAGGGCTTAGGCTTGAGGAATCTGGAGACTGGCAGTCCCCCTTTGAGGGGGGGCATGGTGACCACGTTTCAGACATGTTGACCTTCTGTGGGTATTCTTTAGTTGATGCCATCCTGGTTTTCATTACAAGATGGGCCCCCATTGTCTGGTTGTCTCATCCCAGATCTTTTTTTTTTGTGTGTGTGCTTTAATTGAAAGTTTACAAATCAAGTCAGTCTCTCTCACAAAAACCCATATACACCTTGCTACACACTCCCAATGACTCTCCCCCAACCGTCCCAGATCTTATTGATTGTTGTTCTGCTTGTTCAAGAGGCACGTAGGTTAATTTTAAACTTTATAGAATCATGGAGAAAGAGAAAGGGAAGGGAGGAAGGAAACCACAATCACAAAATCACTGGGGTTAGTAAAAGCTAACTCTGCAAGCTATGCAGAAACAATGCTACGATAGCAGGACTTTAGGCCCCTACAGTCTCTTTCTCACACTGCCCCTCTCACGGGCCGGGCTGGGTGGCCGGTGATCTCACCTCCCTCCTCCCATCTGCACATGGAGAGTCGTAACAAGGACGTGCCAGCCACCCTACCAGCTGGGGCAAGGCTTCCAGGAGGAAACGTGGGGAAATGGGGCTGGGAAACTGTGAGCCGGAAGTCCCAGGTGGGGTGCAGAGAATGGGAGGTAGGGGAGCCCCAGTGGCAGCCCAGGCTCACAAGCTGGGACAGAGAGGAGACTAAGCCAGCGGCTGGAGCCTCAGCCCTCCTCCTCACCCCGTCTCAATGGAGGCGAGCAGGCAGGAACCACCATGGCCACCCCCCAAGCCACTAGGGTGACCTGCCTCTAGGCCTGCAGCCTCTGCTTCCCTCCTGCTGCTCAGGGAACCTGCCCAAACTCCGGTCGAGCCCAGGCGCCCCGCTGCTCAAAACCCAGCCCTTGGCCCCTCTCCTTTATCATCAGGTTCTTCTCTCTTCTGGATCATTCGGAGTCCCTGGGTGGTGCAAGCTGTTGACTAGCTCAGCTGCTAACCAAAAGATTAGAGGTTTGAGTCCCCCCAGAGGCACTTTGGAAGAAAAGCCTGGTGATCTACTTCTGAAAAGCCAGCCACCAAACACCCTGTAGAGCACAGTTCCACTCTGACGCACGTAGGGTCAACACGAGTCGGGGCCGACTGGAAGGCAGCTGGTACGGGATCACTTCCACCCGTTTATAATCTGGGTGTTATCTCCTCATCTTACAAAAAGGGCAAAAACAACTCCCATCTCCACCTCATTTCTGCTCCGTTTTAAGGCAAAATTCTTAAAGAGTTGTCTTAATGCCTCCACATTCCCTCTTTATAAAAACTTTTTACTGACATCTAACATACGTATAGTAAGTGCTCACGTCACAGTGTCCAGCTCCACAAATTTTCACAAGTGGAGCACCCCTGAATGACCAGCACCCATAAGCCGCCTCCCACCAGGCACCCCGAGTCCCCCGTGGACAATGCTCTCTGGCGTCTAACGCTGTGGTTCCTTTTGCAGGCTGTGTCTTATGCACAGGCTTCTTCCCTTGACTTGATGCTTGTAAGATCCACCTGTGTTGTGCGTTCTTCAGGGCTGTTTATTCCCAAGACCCGTCTAGCCCCCCAGCCCCATGGTATCAACTGGCCACAAACGACTTGCCCATTCTGCTGCCAGTGGGCTTTGGGGTGCTTGAGCTTTGCTGTCCCTGGCTTGGTGGCCAGGCGTGCAGCTTCTGTGGGCTGCCTGCTGGAAGTGATCCTGCTAGGCCACGGGGGGCATCCTACCAGCTTCAGCAGACGCGGGCTCACGGTTCTCCAGTGTTTGCACCAATTCACTCTCCTGCCAGCCAACCAGCCCGTTCCGGTTGCCCAGCATTCCCATCGCCTCTTGGCATTTTCCATTGTTTCCACTGTCACCAACCTGGTGGGTGGTTCGGGAACTGCCTGGGGCTTTAATTTGCATTTCCCTGGTGACTCATGAAGATAAACACCTTTTCATATATTATCTGGATTTCCATTTCTTTTTTTTTTTTTTTTAATTGTGCTTTAGGTGGAAGGCTACAGCCGCAGTTAATTCCCACACAAAATCTACACACGTATTGTTACGTGACCCTAGTTGCTCTCCCTGTTACGTGACAGCACACTCCCCCTTTCCCTCCTGGGTTCCCTGTGTCCATTCAACGAGCTCCTGTCCCTTTCCGCCTTCTTACCCTGCCTCCGGACAGGAGCTGCCCATTTGGTCTTGTTTATCTGATTGAACTAAGAAGCACACTCTTCACGAATATTATTTTATGTTTTATAGTCCAGTCTAAACTTTGTCTAAAGAGTGGGCTTCGGGAATGGTTTTAGTCCTGGGTTAACAGAGTGTTTGGGGCCACGGCTTCAGGGGTTCCTCCAGTCTCAGTCAGACCATTAAGTCTGGTCTTTTCACTAGAATTTGAGTTCTGCTCCACACTTTTCTCACGCTCTTTCCAGGACTCTCTGTTGTGGTCCCTGTCAGGGCGGTTATTGATGGTAGCCGGGCACCATCTAGTTCTTCTGGTCTCAGGCTGATGGAGTCTCTGGTTTATGTGGCCCTTTTGTCTCTTAGACTGACGTTTTCCTTGTGTCTTTGGTGTTCTTCATTCTCCTTTGCTCCTAGTGGGTTGGGACCAAGTGATGCATCTTAGATGCCTGCTCGAAAGCTTTTAAGACCCCAGGTGCCACTCACCAAAGTGGGATGTGGAACGTTTTCTTAATAAACTTTGTTATGCCAGTTGACCTAGATGCCCCCTGAAACCATGGTCCCCAGGCTTGTTTTCTTTTCTCACGAAGTGTCTACCAAATCGTTTTCTTTTTTTTCTCCTATTAGGTTGTGTTTTCATTGATTTGTAGTCCTTTATATATTTCAGATACTAGTTCTTTGTCTTTGAATTGAGATGTTGGTGAGGAATATTGAATAAAACAAATCTGTCTTAGAAGAAGTACAACCAGAATGCTCATTAGAAGCAAGGATGATGAGACTTTGTCTCACATACTTTGGACATGTTATCAGGAGGAATCAGTCCCTGGAGAAGGACATCATGCTTGGTAAAGTAGAGGGTCAGAGAAAAAGAAGACCCTCAATGAGATGGATTGACACAGTGGCTGTAACAGTGGGCTCAAGCATAACAAAGATCATGAGGATGGTACAGGACCAGGCAGAGTTTTGTTCTGTTGTACTTGGGGTCGCTAAGAATCAGAACTGACTCGATGGCACCTAACAACAACAGTTCCTTGTCAGGTGAGAGAGAGACAGATAAAGGTAGAGATGGACATAGGTAGAGACGTATAGGGATAGAGGCAGAAATAAAGGTATAGACATATAATCAAAACGTTGTCCCAATCTGCAACTTGCCTTTTCACTCTCTTAATTGTATATTTTGAGGAACAAATGTTACTAATATCAGTATAACCCAATTTATCATTTTTCCCTTAAAAGAGGTTGGTCCTTTATTATTATTATTATTAATAGACTTCACTTTTAGAACAGTTTAGATTACAGAAAAATTTAGCAGATAGTACAGAAACTTCCTGTATACCTGACTTCCAACACATACTCACACAACAGTCACACACACTCACACACAATACGCACACACTCACACACACTACGCACGCACTCATACGCAAACACAGCACAAACACACGGTTCTGTGTTACTACCATCTTGCTTTCCTGTGGTACGTTTGTTACGGTGGATGAACCAATACTGATACACACTGTTGGGAACTAAAGTCCACAAGGGCTCACTCTGTGTTGCACAGTCCTGCAGGTTCTGACAATTGCACAGTGTCATGTGTCCACCATTGCAGTATCACCCACAAGCTTCACTGCCCTAAAAATGCCTCGTGCTCTCCCTGTTCATTCCCTTCTCTCTCCTCCCCGCCGGCAACCAGTGATCTTTTCACTGTCTCTGTCATTTTGCCTTTTCCAGAACGTCACACAGCTGGAGTCATGTAGAGTATGTAGCTTTTTCAGGCTGGCTTCTTTCATTTAGCAACACGCACCTAAGGTTCCTCGGTGTCTTTTCGTGGTTTGAGAGCTCATTCCTTTTTACCACTGGATAATATTCCACTGGACAGATGAACTACAGTTTCGTTTATCCACTCACCTATTGAAGGACATCTTGATTGCTTCTCAGTTTTAGAAATTACGAGTAGAACTGCTATAAACATTGGTGCACAGATGTTTTTACATGGACGTAAGATTGCTGGATTGTAGGGTAAGCCTATGCTTAGCTTTGTAAGAAGCTGCCAGACCTTCTTCCGAAACGGCTGTGCCATTTTACATTACCATCTGCGACGACTGAGGGTTCCTTTCGCTCCGCAGTCTCACCAGCATTCGCTGCTGTCAGTGTTTTGGATTTTAGCCATTCTAACAGGGGTATAGTGATAACTCATGGTTATTTTGATTTGCGGTTCCCTCATGACATACTGAGGAGTCCTGGTGGTGCAGTGGTTAAGCGCTCAGCTGCTAACCGAAAGGTTGGCAGTTAGAAACCACCAGCCACTACATGGGAAAAAAGATGTGGCTGTCGGCTTCTGTCAAGATTTACAGGCTTGAAAACCCTATGGGGGAGTCCTACTTGGCCGGATACAGACGCCGCGAGTCGGAATCTACTCCTTCGGGCTGGGGGGTAATGGTGTGCCACATCTGTGATGCTGATCGTCTTTTCAAAGGCTTATTTGCCATCTGCCTGTCTTCTCTGGTGAGGTGTCTCTTCAGATCTTTTGCATATCTTAAAAAATTGTGTTTTCTGATCGTTGAGTTTAAGAGTATTTTGAATACAAACTCTTTATCAGATATGTGTCTTCTGTTAAAAAATAATCAAAGCACAAATAAAGTATATCGGGTTGCAGCAGTATATCAGCAGGGAACTGCCAGAAATTCAAGCTGGATTCAAAGGAGGACGTGGAACCAGGGCTATCATTGCTGATGTCAGATGGATCGTGGCTGAAAGCAGAGAATACCAGAAAGATGTTTACCTGTGTTTTATTAACTATGCAAAGGCATTCAACTGTGTGGGTCATAACAAATTATGGATAACATTGCTAAGAATGGGAATTCCAGAACACTTCATTGTGCTCATGCAAAACCTGTACATAGACCGAGAGGCAGTCATTCGAACAGAACAAGGACATATTGCATGGTTTAAAATCAGGAAAGGTGTGTGTCAGGGTTGTATCCTTTTGCCATAATTATTCAATCTGTATGCTGAGCAAATAATCTAAGAAGCAAGACTATACGAAGAAGAACGGGGCATCAGGACTAGAGGAAGACTCATCAACAACCCGTGACAAGCTTGCTTACTGAAAGTGAAGAGGACGTGAAACACAGGTGTAGCTCAAAGACCACGGCCTTCAGTGTGGATTACACTTCAACATAAAGAAAACCAAAATCCTCACAACTGGACCACTGAGCAACATCATGATAAATGCAGAAAAGATAGAAGTTGTCAAGGATTTCGTTTTACTTGGATCCTCAATCAGCACCCACGGAAGCACCTGTCAAGAATTCAAACGATATGCATTGCATTGGGCAAATCTGCTGCAAAAGACCTCTTTAAAGTGTAAAAAAAAAAAAAAAGATGTCACTTTGAGGGCTATGGTGCACCTGACCTAAGCCATGGTGTCTTCAGTCCCCTCATACGCATGTGGAAGCTGGACAATGAATAAGGAAGACCAAAGAAGAATTGATGCCTTTGAATTAATGGTGTTGCCGAAGAATATTGAATATGCCATGGGCTGCCAGAAGAATGAACAAGTCTGTCTTAGAGGAAGTACAGCCAGAGTGCTCCTTGGAAGCACAGGTGGTGAGACTTCATCTCACATACTTTGGACATGTTATCAGGAGGGACCAGTCCCTGGAGAAGGACATCATGGTTGGTAAAGTAGAGGGTCAGCAAAAAAGAGGAAGACCCTCAACAAGGTAGACTGACACAGTGGCTGCAACAATGGGCTCAAATACAGCAATGATTGTGAGGATGGCCCAGGACTGGGCAGTGTTTCGTTCTGTTATACATGGGGTCTTTATAAGTTCGAGCCGACTCAAGGTGCCTAGCAACAACAAAGCTTTTACAATTTGCATTTATATCGCTACTCCATCTGGAATTGATTTTTTCCTATGGTATGAGGAGAATATATTAGTTTCCTGGGGCTGATACAACAAAATACCACAATTTGGGTGCCTTAGAGCCCTGGTGACACAATGGTTAGGTGTTTGGCTGCTAACCAAAAGGCTGGCAGTTCAAATCCACCAGCCAATCCTTGGAAACCCTGTGGGGCAGTTCTACTCTGTCATCTAGGGTCACTATGAGTCAGACTTGATAGCAACGGGTTTGGTTTTTTTTTAAATATATGTTAAAAAAAAAATCGAGCCTTAGATAACCTGTAAAAAAAACCCAAACCCATGGCCATCAAGTTGATTCTGACTCATAGCGACCCTATACGACAGAGTAGAGCTGCCCCATAGAGTTTCCAAGGAGCACCGGTGGATTTGAACTGCCGACCTCTTGGTTAGCAGCCGTAGCAGTTAACCACTACACCACCAAGGTTTCCTGGCCTTAGTTGGGGAGAATTTTTATTCAGAAAGAAAGATGATTGCAAGCAGGGAAGGGGCAATTACAGTAGGGGAGGGGCCTGTTGTCATAGGGAGAGCACGCTCACCCTGAGACTAGCCAGTATCTCAAAAAAAAAACTAAATTTTTTTTTTTTTTTGGTTAGGCAAAAAGGCTTTTTCTTCTACAGTGAGAAGTAATGATGGCCAGAAAGAACCGCTGTGGAAGGGGGATGAATGGGCGGGTGATGGGGCAGGAAATGAGAGGTTTTACACCAAGGCCTGTTCTCTGGGGGCCGTGGGTGGGGGCTGAAGGAAGGTCTGACTGCTGGCTCAGGCTGACGGGGGTGGGGGTGTGTCCAAGTTCAGGCACTTAGGGGAAGGAGAGAAGCTTAACACAAGTTGGGTGAACAAGCACTTTGTTTCTGATTGATCAGCTGATCCTTTCTGAGGCCAGGAACGAGGACTTGGAGGGTCTGCATCTGGCCTTGTCATGGGCAAGCAAGAGGGCATCCCTTAGTCTTGGCTAAATCATTTGGGAAGCGTGGTTATCTGCAGTCAGCCACCTTCCGGAACACAAAGGGTGGGGGAATTTCTTTAATCATTGCTCTTTTCCAAAAGCACAGGGTTCACGTAAAATTCAGCATTGCCACTTACAAGAACAAAAATGTATTCTCTCACAGTTCTGGAGGCTGAGTGATCTAAGACCAGGGTTTCGGCTGTGTGGATCCCTCTGAAGGAGAATCTTTTCCTGCCTCTCACCTGGCTTCTGGGGTGCCAGGTGCTCCTTGGCTTATAGCTGCAATGCCACACAGCATCCTTCCTCTGTCTCCCTGTCTCTCTGTCTCCTCTTTTACAAGACAACACTCAGATGGGGCTAGGACCCACCCTACTGTGGTATGACACCATGTTAACTGATACCATCTTCAAAGACCCTCTTTCTAAGCAGGGTCACCTTCCCAGGTACAAGAGTTATGACTTCAACATAAATTTTGGGGAAACACAATTCAACCCACAACAGGGAGGACTGAGTTCTTCAATTTGTTTGCCCCAGCACCATCTACTTCAGAGGCATCCTCCCCCTGCACCCCAGGGGGCCCTCCATCAGAGGCAGCATCAGTGGGACTCTCCACTCTGCGGTCTCTCTTTCTTTCCCCTCTTGGTGACTGCATCTTTATAATGACCACTCTCTCTTATACCACCCTCGTCTGCTTTCACCCACCCCATCACTGACACTGCTCTCGCCAAGGTCAAATTGCAAAACCCAACGACCAACACTCAGTCCCATCTCCCACCTGTCCACTGGTGGCATTTTACACAGCGTGTCACCCCCCCCCAACATCAGTCCCTTTCTTCTGGCACTGCTCTCCAGAGCTCTTTCGTGCCTACATGCCGCTCCTTCGTGCCTACATGCTGCTCCTTCTTAATCTCATTTGCTTGTTGCCCCCCATTTCTCAAATCTCTAAAAGTCAGGAGCCCCAGCTCAATCCTTGGCCCTCTTCTAACTTCTATCTATATTCAGCCCTTGATGGATTCACCCAATCTTGTTACTTAAATTCCACTGAATACTGATGACTCAAATTTCTCTCTTAGCTTGGACTTTTCCCCTGGACTCCCAACTCAAATAGCCAACAACCCAAGGGTGCCACGTGTGTGCTCCACGGGCACCTCAACTTCATCTACCCAGAACCCAGGGCCTGGAGCTCTCCCCAAGCCACTTCCTCTCACATCCTTGCCATTTCAGCCAATAGCAATGCCATCTTTCTGGCCACTTTGGACAGGTCCCCAAATTGGTATTGTCCCCTCTATTGTCCGTAATATGCACACAAAATATACAAAAACAAAAACAAACCCAGTGCCGTCGAGTTGATTCCAACTCATAGTGACCCTATAGGACAGAGTAGAACTGCCCCATAAAGTTTCTGAGGAGCGCCTTGCAGATTTGAACTGCTGACCCTTTGGTTAGCAGCCGTAGCACTTAACCACTATGCCACCATGCAGACAATGAAAAAGGAAGACAGAAAGATTGAGGAGGCAGGGCCAAGATGGTGGAACAGCCAGACGCTTCCAGCGATCCCTCTTACAACAAAGACCTGAAAAAACAAGTGAAACGATTATATTTATGACAAGCTAGGGGCCCTGAATATCAAAGGCAAAGTTAGAAAATGGACCAAATGGCAGGGAGAGGGAAGATGGTTCAGAAGTAGAGAGGAGTTACCGTATGCTGTGGGCTGGTGGTAGCATTCGGCTGTAGTTTCCTCAGGGAGAAGCAGCCAGCCACACAGCCTACTCACACTCTGGAACCAGAGAAGAATGGTATGATCAGCAAAAGCAAAGTACTTGCATATACTTTACCAAGCCCCATGCCCCGAAGCCGGCTTCAGTGGCTGTCGGTTTCCTTGGGCCTGAGATAGGCAGTGTTGAACACCCAGAGCCATCCTTCCAGCCTTGGAGTAGGAATAAATTCACAAGTGGGGGAAAAGATAATTTGCCAGCTCCACTGACCTGGGGAGATCAGGAAAGAAGCGGCTCCTGTCCAGACATAAATGGTCCATGGACTTTGAGTATCTTTCCCTGCTGCATGGACCTGTGTGGGCCTATTTCAGGAGAATAGGCCCTTGTTGGCAAACTGAAACCATTTCAGCTGTGCAGTGAAGAAGTGGGTGCTTGATATTTGACACCACTTTGCTATTAAATAGAGTCCTCACCTACCCACATCAGGGACATAAGGACTGGTGGCTCCACTCATGTCACCCAGCCACCCGCAACAGAGGTCCAAGGATAACTGGTACCTCCCAGTCCTTACAAACAAAAGCACTGGGTGCCCGTGGTCCATCTGCAGAGCCCACCCACCTGCACGCTCTAAGGAGCAGGGACACACTTTCTTTATAGACATTCAGGGGACGGTTCTCAGCCCCCTGCCTTGTTCAGAGCATGACCTCCCGCTGCAACCAGATAACGGTACCTACAACAATCACCCCTGCCCCTCTAAGACGGTAGGACAGAGCCTGTACCACACACTTGATGATCAGCTACCTGGACACCTGAGCTGAATTCATACAAGAAAAGTGAATGGACTCCTAGACTGATATACCTGATAACAGCTCTAGCCATCTGGAGACAGGACATCAGAGCTCCAAAGGCGAAAACAATCAAGCTAGCTCACTCAAGCAACCCATTTGGGCATATCAAAACAAAACAAAGCAAGAAGCTAGGATACAGTAAGCAAACATAAAATAAACTAATACAATAACTTATAGATGGCTTGGAGACAACAGTCAATATCAAGTCACATAAAGAAACAGGCCATGATCACCTCAACAGGCTCTCAAAACAAAGAATCCAGGGATCTTCTAGATGAAAGTGCCTTTCTGGAATTACCAGATGCAGAATACAAAAGTTTAATATACAGAACCCTTCAAGACATCAGGAAGGAAATGAGGCAATACGCAGAAGAAGCCAAGGAATGCACAGATAAAGCAATTGAAGAAATTAGAAAGATTATTCAGGAACATAATGCAAAGTTTAATAAGCTGGAAAAATCCATAGACAGACAGCAATCAGAAATTCAGAAGATTAACAATAAAATTACAGAATTAGACAACTCAGTAGAGAGTCAGAGGAGCAGAATTGAGCAAGTAGAAGCCAGAATTTCTGAACTTGAAGATAAATCACTTGGCACTAACATATCTGAAGAAAAATCAGATAAAAAAACTAAAAAAAAAATGAAGAAACCTTAAGAATCATGTGGGACTGTATCAAGAGAAATAACCTACAAGTGACTGGAGTACCAGAACAGGGAGGGACAACAGAAAATACAGAGAGAATTGTTGGCAGAAAACTTCCCTGATATCGTGAAAGATGAGAAGGTATCTATCCAAGATGCTCACCAAACTCCACATAAAGTAGATTCTAAAACAAAGTAACCAAGACATATTATAATCAAACTTGCCAAAACCAAACAGAAAGAGAGAATTTTAAGAGCAGCGAGGGATAAACAAAAAGTCACCTACAAAGGAGAGCCAATAAGAATAAGCTCGGACTACTCGGCAGAAACCATGCAGGCAAGAAGGCAATGGGATGACTTATATAAAGCATTGAAGGAAAAAAAATTGCCAGCCAAGAATCATATATCCAGCAAAACTGTCTCTCAAATATGAAGGTGAAATTAGGACATTTCCAGATAAACAGAAGTTTAGGGAATTCGTAAAAACCAAACCAAAAATACAAGAAATACTAAAGGGATTTCGTTGGTTAGAAAACCAGTTGTATCAGGTATCAACCCAAGACTAGAACGCTGGACAGAGCAATCAGATATCAACCCAGACAGGGAAATCACAAAATAAATCAAGATAAAAAAACGTTCAGGGGAGGGAAACAGCTATGTCATTACGTAAAAAAAGACAACATTACAAAAATAAAGAGGGACTTTAATAAAGGTAGTCATAGATCTTTCTTACAGAGAGGAAGAAAAGATGATATAAAGAAATAAAAGTTAGGTTTAAACTTAGAAAAATAGGGGTAAATATTAAGGTAACCACAAGGGAGACTACCTATTCTACTCATCAAAATAAAATACAAGAAAAAAAATAGAGACTCAGCAGAAACAAAATCAACAACAACGAATAAGAGGAAAAGACAATATATAAAGAAAAACTACTCCACACAAAAAATTAAATGGGAAAAAGGAACCATCAACAACACACAAAAAAAGACATCAAAATGACAGCACTAAACTCATACCTATCTATAATTATGCTGAATATAAATCAGCTAAATGTACCAATTAAGAGACAGAGAGTGGCAGAATGGATTAAAAAAACATGATCCTTCAATAGGTTGTCTACAAAAGACACACCTTGGACTTAGAGACACAAACAAACTAAAACTCAAAGGATGGAAAAAAATACATCAAGCAAACAACAATCAAAAAAGAGCAGGAGTGGCAGTATTAATTTTCAACAAAATAGACTTTAAAGTTAAATCCACCACAAAGGACAAGGAAGGACACTATATTATGATTAAACGGACAATATACCAGGAGGATATAACCATATTAAATATTTATACACCCAATGACAGGGGTCCAAAATACATGAAATGAACTCTAACAGCATTGAAAAGTGAGATAGATAGCTCCACAGTAATAGTAGGAGATTTCAAAACACCACTTTCAGTGAAGGTCAGGATATCCAGAAAGAAGCTTAATAAAGACATGGAAGATCTAAATGCCACAGTCAATCAACTTTACCTCATAGACATATAGAGAACACTCTACCCAACGGCAGCCAAGTATACTTTCTTTTCCAACACACATTGAACATTCTCTAGAATAGACCTCATATTAGGTCATAAAGCAAGCCTTAGCAGAATCCAAAACATTAAAATATTACAAAGCATCTTCTCTGATCATAAGGCCATAAAAGTAGAAATCAATAATGGGAAAAGAAATCAAACACTTAGAAACTGAACAATACCCTGCTCAAAAATGACTGGATTATAGAAGACATTAAGGATGGAATAAAGAAATTCACAGAATCAAATGAGAATGAAAACACTTCCTATCAGAACCTTTGGGACACAGCGAAAGCAGTGCTCAGAGGTCAATTTATATCAACAAATGCACAGATACAAAAAGACGAAAGGGCCAAAATCAAAGAATTATCCCTACAACTTCAACAAATAGAAAAAGAGCAACAAAAGAAACCCTCAGGCACAAGAAGAAAGCAAATAATAAAAAATAGAGCAGAATTAAATGAAATAGAAAACAGAAAAACAATTGAAGGATTTAAAAAGACCAAAGGCTGGTTCTTTGAAAAAATTAACAAAATTGATAAACCATTGGCCAAAGTGACAAAAAAAAAAAAAAGCAGGGGAGGAAGCAAATAACCCGAATAAGAAATGAGATGGGTGATATTACAACAAACCCAACTGAAATTAAAAAAATCATATCAGATTACTATGAAAAATTGTACCCTAATAAATTTGAAAGCCTAGAAGAAATGGATGAATTCCTACCAACACACTACCTACCTAAACTAACTAACACAAACAGAAGTAGAACAACTAAATAGACCCAGAACAAAAGAAGGGATTGAAAAGGTAATCAAAAAACTCCCAACAAAAAAAGCCCTGGCCCGGGGAAGGCTTCACCACAGAGTTCTACCAAACTTTCAGAGAAGAGTTAACACCACTACTGCTAAAGGTATTTCAGAGCATAGAAAAGGGCGGAATACTCCCAAACTCATTCTATGAAGCCACCATATCCCTGATACCAAAACCAGGTAAAGACTCCACAAAAAAAGAAAATTACAGACCTATGAACTTAGACACAAAAATCCTCAACAAAATTCTAGCCAATAGAATCCAACAAAGTACAAAAAAAAAAAAAATCATTAAAAAAAAATTCACCATGACCAAGTGGGATTCATACCGGGTATACAGAGACGGTTCAACATTAGAAAACAACATTAGAAAAACAATTAATGTAATCCATCACATAAATAAAAGACAAGAATCACATGATTTTACCAACTGATGCAGAAAAGGCATTTGACAAAGTTCAACACCCATTCATGATAAAAACTCTCAGCAAAATAGGAATAGAAGGAAAATTCCTCAACATAATAAAGGGCATTTATACAAAGCCAACAACCAACATCTTTCTAAATAGAGAGAGTCTGAAAGCATTCCCGTTGAGATCGGAAACCAGACAAGGATGACTTTTATCCTCACTCTTATTCAACACTATGCTGGAGGTCCTAGCCAGAGCAATTAGGCTAGATAAATAAAGGGCATACAGATTGGCGAGGAAGAAGTAAAAGTATTTCTATTTGCAGATGACATGATCTTATACACAGAAAACCCTAAAGAATCCTCAAGAAAACTACTGAAACTAATAGAAGAGTCAGCAGAATATCAGGATACAAGATAAACACACAAAAATCAGTTGGATTCCTCTACACCAACAAAAAGAACATCGAAGAGGAAATCACCAAATCAATGCCATTTACAGTAGCCCCCAAGAAGATAAAATACTTAGGAATAAATCTTACCAGAGATGTAAAAGACCTATACAGAGGAAACTACAAGACACTACTGCAAGAAGCCAAAAGAGACTTAATGTAAGTGGAAAAACATACCTTGCTCATGGATAGGAAGACAACACTGTAAAAATGTTTATTCTACCAAAAGTGATCTATAGATACAATGCAATTCCAATCCAAATCCCAACGACATTCTTTAATGAGATGGAGAAACAAATCACCAGTTTCATATGGAAGGCAAAGAGGCCCCGGATAAATAAGGCATTACTGAAAAAGAAGAACAAAGCAGGAAGCCTCACTCTACCTGATTTTAGGACCTATTATACCGCCACAGTAGTCAAAACAGCCTAGGACTGGTACAACAACAGATACATGGACCAATGGAACAGAATTGAGAATCCAGACATAAATCCACCTACCTATGAGCAGTGGATATTTGACAAAGGCCCAAAGTCAGTTAAATGGGGAAAAGATAGCCTGTTTAACAAATGGTGCCGGCATAACTGGATATCCATCTGCAAAAAAATGAAACGAGACCCATTCCTCACACCATGCAAGAACACTAACTCAAAATAGATCTAATACCTAAACATAAAATCTAAAATGATAAAGATCATGGAAGTAAAAATAGTGACAACGTTAGGAGCCCTAATACATGGCATACACAATACATAAAACATTACTAACAATGCAGAAGAGAAACTAGATAACTGGGAGCTCCTAAAAATCAAACACCTATGCTCAGCCAAAGACTTCACCAAAGGGTAAAAAGATTGCCTACAAACTGCGAAAAAGTTTTTAGCTATGAAATTCTGGATCAGCATCTGATCTCTAAAATCTACATGATACTGCAAAAACTCAACTACAAAAAGACGACCCAATTAAAAACTGGGCTAAGGATACGAACAGACACTTCACTAAAGAAGACATTCAGGTAGCTAACAGATACATGAGGAATTGTTCAGGATCATTAGCCATTAGAGAAATGCAACTCAAAACTACAATGACATTCCGTCTCACCCCAACAAGGCTGGCATTAATCCAAAAAACACGAAATAATAAATGTTGGAGAGGCTGTGGAGAGACTGGAACACTTACACACCACTGGTGGGAATATGAAATGGTACAACCACTTTGGAAATCGATTTGGCGCTTCCTTAAAAAGCTAGGAATAGAACTACCATACAATCCAGCAATCCCACTCCGTGGAATATATCCTAGAGAAATAAGAGCCTTTACACAAGCAGATATATGCACACCCATGTTTATTGCAGCACTGTTTACAATAGCAAAAAGACGGAAGCAACCAAGGTGCCCATCAGTGGATGAATGGATAAATAAATTATGGTATAGTCACAGAATGGAATACTACCCATCGATAAAGAACGGTGATGAAGCTGTGAAATATTTCGTAACATGGAGGAATCTGGAAGGCATTATGCTGAGCGAAATTAGCCAGTTGCAAAAGGACAAATATTGTATAAGACCACTATTATAATAACTGGAGAAATAGTTTAAACAGAAGAAAATATTCTTTGATGGTTATGAAAGGCAGGAGGGAGGGAGGGAAGGAGGGAGAGGGGTTTTCACCAATTAGACAGTAAGTAAGAGTTATTTTAAGTGAAGGAAAAGACAACACAATACAGGCAAAGTCAGCACAACTGGACTAAACTAAAAGCAAAGAAGTTTCCTGAATAAACTGAATGCCTTGAAGTCCAGCATAGCAGGGGCGGGGATTTGGGGACCATGGTTTCAGGGGACATCTATGTCAATTGCCATAATAAAATCCATTAAGAAAACATTCTGCATCCCACTTTGGAGATTGGCTTCTGGGCTTTTAAACACTAGCAAGTGGCCATCTAAGATGCATCGATGGGTCTCAATCCACCTGGAGTAAAGGAGAATGAAGAACACCAAAGACACAAGGTAATTTTGAGCCCAAGAGACAGAAGGGACCACATAAACCAGAGACTACATCAGCCTGAGACCAGAAGAACTAGATGGTGCGTGGCCACAACCCATGACTGCCCTGACAGGGAACCCCTGGGGGAGCAGGAGAGCACTGGGATGCAGACCTCGAATTCTCATAAAAAGACCAGACTTAATGGTCTGACTGAGACTAGAAGGACCCCGGAGGTCATGGTCCCCAGGCCTTCTGTTAGCCCAAGACGGGAACCATTCCCAAAGCCAACTCTTCAGACAGGGATTGGACTGGACTATGGGATAGAAAACGATACTGGTGAAGAGTGAGCTTCTTGGATCAAGTAGACACATGAGACTATGTTGGCATCTCCTGTCTGAAGGTGAGATGAGAGGGCAGAGGGGGTCAGAAGCTGGCCGAATGGACAGGAAAAGAGAGAGTGGTGGGAAGGAGCGTGCTGTCTCATTAGGGGGAGATCAGTTAGGAGTATATAGCAACGTGTATATAAATTTTTGTACAAGAGATCGACTCGATTCGTAAACCTTCACTTAAAGAACAATAAAAATTAAAAAAAAAAAAAAAGGAACACAGAAGACAAACTGATGAACTTAAACTATGGTAGCGATGTTGTTGTTAGGTGTGGTCAGGTCGGTTCTGACTCATAGCGACCCCACGTACAACAGAACGAAACACTGCCCAGTCCTGCGCCATCCTCACAATCGTTGTTGTCGCCACTGTGTCAATCCATCTCATTGACTGTCTTCCTCTTTTCCGCTGACCCTCTACTTTACCAAGTACAATGTCCTTCTCCAGGGACTGGTGTCTCCTGACAACATGTCCAAAGTGTGTGAGACAAAGCCTCACCATCCTTGCTTCTAAGGAGCATTCTGGCTGTACTTTTTCCAAGACGGATTTGTTTGTTCCCTTGGCAGTCCATGGTACATTCAGTATTCTTCGCCAACACCACAATTCAAAGGCGTCAATTCTTCAGTCTTCCTTTTTCACTGTCCAGCTTTCACATGCATATGAAGTGACTGAAAACACCATGGCTGGCTTACGTCAGGTGCACGTTAGTTCTCAAAGTGACATCTTTGCTTTTTAACACTTTAAAGAGGTCTTTTGCAGCAGATTTGTCCAATGCAATGCGTCATTTGATTTCTTGACTGCTACTTCCACGGGTGTTGATTGCAGATCCAAGTGAATTAAATCCTTGAAATTTTTAATCTTTTCTCCCTTTATCATAATGTTGCTTATTGGTCCAGTTGTGAGGATTTTTGTTTTCTTTATGTTGAGGTATAATCCATCCTGAAGGCTGTGGTCTTTGATCTTCCTTAGTAACTGCTTCAAGTCCTCTTCACTTTCAGCAAGCAGGGTTGTGTCATCTGCATAAAGCAGGTTGTTAATGAGTCCTCCTCCAATCCTGATGCCCTGTTCTTCTTCATATAGTCCAGCTTCTTGGATTATTTGCTCAGTACACAGATTGAATAGGTATGGCGAAAGGATAAAACCCTGACACACACTTTTCCTGACTTTAAGCCACGCAGTATGCCCTTGTTCTGTTCAAACTATTGCCTCTTCAACTATATATAGGTTCTATGTGAGGACAATTAACTGTGGTGTTAGCAAAGAATATTGAGTACGCCTTGGAGTTCCAGAAGAACGAACAAGTCAGTCTTAGAAGAAATGCAACCAAAATGTTCCTTAGAAGAGAGAACGGTGAGACTTTGGCTTGGTTTTGACTCTTATCAGGAAAGACCAATCGCTAGAGAAGGACATCATGTTTGGTAAAATAGACGGTGTCTTAGTTACCTAGCGCTGTTGTAACAGAAATACCACAAGTCGGTAGCTTTAACAAACGGAAGCTTATTTTCTCATTGTTTAGGGGGCACCGGCTCTCGGAGAAGGCTTTCTCTCTGTTGGCTCTGAAGGAAGGTCCTTGTCTCTTGGAGCTTCTGGGCGATCTTCATGTGGCGTGGCATCTCTCTTTCCCCATCTCTGCCCTTTAGTTTATGTGTTAAATTTCTTTTATATCTCAAGAAAGATTGACTTAAGACACACCGAAAACTAATTCTGTCTTATTAACATAACAAAGACAATGCATTCTTAAATGGGATTATAGCCGCGAGCATAGAGGTCATGATTTACACACTTTGGGAACACGATCCAATCTGTAACAAAGCATATTGAAAATGAGGGAAACCCTCCATGAGATGGATTGGCACAATAGCTGCAACGACAGCCTCAGACATACTGACAATCGATCACGAAGATGGACAGGACCAGGCAACGTTTCCTTCTGTTGTACATGAGGTCGTCGCGAGTGGGGCCAGCTCCGCAGCACCTAACTACAACGGTGCACACCACGGGTGCGATCTGTCGGGGAACCCCACTGGCCCCCCCTCAAAGGCACGTCCCACACACGACCCCCTGGTTCACGCCCCCACATCTTCACCCCCGCGACTGCACCTGCCTCCTGGCTCTCCCCACGTTCACCCTGCCCCTCATCCTCGTATACAGCCGTTGGAGTGAGGCTGTGAAGACAGAAACCCGCCCAGCCCCCGCTGTGCGCAGACCCTCCAGCGGCCACTCACCTCACTCACAGGCTGACCAAGGTCCTCCGGTGGCCGGATGTCTGAGTGGGCTGGCTGGCTACTTCCTCTCTGACCTCTGACCACCTCTGCCTCCCCTCCCTCCACGTGCTCTGCTTGGCCATCTCCCTGCTGATGCTGGCGGGGTCTGCTTCCAAGTGCCCCTGCCCCAGTTGTCCCCACCGCCTCCTTGAGGCTCCTCTGACTAGCAGATGGCAACTGAAGCACCTTCTGCCCAGCTACTCCCTCTCTCTTCCCTGCTCTGATTCCCCCGACTGTATCACCTTCTAAACCCAAGAAAACCAAACTCGCTGCTGTTGAGTCAGATCCAAGTCATAGCGCCCCAAGGCCATAAACCTCTGCCGAAGCAGACTGCCACATCGCTCTCCCGCAGAGCTGCTGGTGGTTTCGAACCACCGACCTTTCGGTTAGCAGTCGAGTGCTTTAACTGCTGCGCCCAGTAACTCCTTTATTTCATGTCTATCCTCCTCTCTAGAGGAAACCCCTGGATGGTTCGAACTGTTAAGTGCTCGGCTGCTAACTGAAAAGTTGGAGATTCAAGTCCACCCAGAGGAGCCTCAAAAGAGAGGCCTGGGGTCTACTTCCAAATACCAGCTCTCGGACACCCCGTGGAGCACAGTTCTACTCTGACACACGTGGGGGCCGCAGGTTGGGATCGACCCCACAGCGGCCGGTTAACTGGTCCCTCTCTAGAAAACCAAGCAGGCAGGGGACTCGGTTTTGTTCGCACTGTCTCAACTGGAGCAGAGGTCAGGGCTTGGTAATTAACTGTGGGGTAAACGGATGCACGGGTGTGACCCTAGGGCATGTAAGTGGGGATCCGGGACTTGGCTTCTAACCTCCTCTCGCCCTCTGATCCCAGCGTATCTGAGCCTCCGCTGTCCCACCTAGAGACACCTGAGATTGGGCCAACTGTCTCTGGAACCCTTGCCTGTCTGCATCAAAGAAGATGCTTCACCAAGTGGGGGCCAGCAGCTCCCAGCTCCCTTCTTCTCTGCCCCTTCCCTATGGAGCACTCCAAGACCCTCTGATCCTGCCTTTCCGCCAGGAGAGTCTTGGGGTGGACAGGGAGCTCAGGGTTTCCCCAGCATCCCCTACCCATGGGCAGTGTGACCGCAGTTGCTTGAATCCAGGCTGGGCCGGCCTGCGTCTGCCCCGTCCCCTGTGGCTGCAGGCCCAGGCTCCCCCAGAAAGCCTGCTCCTCCAGCCCAGTTCCTGAGAGGCCTCTGCCCTGTCACAGGCTGAAAGGCCCCTCCAAGGCAGTAGCTCCATCTGAGTCAACCCCTGGTACAGCGTGTGTGGGCCCTGTCCCGTGCGCCCTGTCAAATGTGGGCAAGGCCAGGAAAAGGCACCCTCTGCAACAAAGGCCGTGGGTATGACAAACACAAGGGTGCAGGGTGCCAGGGGGCCCCCGAGGCAGGCCTGGCAGCAACAGGGCCTCCAGAGTCTGCTGGGCAGGCTCTGGGGGGAGTCATGAATCCCGGTCCAGTCCGGAATCAGAGCTTCGGAAACGGCCGTGCCAGCATGTGGCTGCCGGTGGAGGGTCTCTGTAGAGGAGTTGGGGCCTCTCCACTGTTTGGGCCAGAGGGGACCTTTTAGAGGCTCCCTGTCATCCTTGGAGGGGGTCCAGCACCAGGCCTGCAGGGCGTGGCACCTGTTTCACCAGCCCCAGCCAGACACAGGGACTGTGGCCTTTGATCCCTCTAAAAACAGCCAGGCCTATGCGGTTGCCTTTCCTACCCACGGCCTCCGCCCTGCGGGCCTCCTTGGAAAGGCTCCTGTGGTCAAGGAACCTGTGACTCCCTAAAAGCCTGTCTCCCACGGGCCTGTGTCTCAGTGCCCCATGAATGCACAGGGACCCCAGGCACCAGCTGCGACCACCTGACACCCCGTACCCAAAGCTGCCCACCCAGGGCCCTGCTGACCCCTCCAAGATACTGGCCTGTGGTAGGTCTGGGCCTGAGCTGTGGACAGCCCTGGGGCCAATGCAGAGAGCAAGCATGTTCTTCTATTCTGCCCAGTGCCTCAGTCCTCACATCCAGAGCTGTACCAGGTGATCCCAGTAAACACCTGTTAAACAGCTGGATATGGAGGCAGGGCCCAGGTGGTGGCCGCTGTCCTGTGACCATCAGGCTGACCAGGATTGGCTCTCAGCCTGGGCCAGGCCGTGATTTACTTGGTGGCTAAGACCTCGCTCTAACTCATTGGTCTCAGTTACAGAGAAGACAGATTCCCACCCTGCCTGCTGTGAGCCACACAGCCTTGGGTTGCCCCTCCGTAAAATGGGGCAGCAGCCCGTCCAGCCAAGAGGACACGGGGAGAACCCAGTCCTGAGGGACAGCAGCTTGGGGTGTCTCATCATTCCTGTTTGAGTGCCACTTTCTCAGAGTCTGGCCTGACAGTTGTCCCTTCCCAGAAAGCTCTCAGCTGATGCAGGCCCCTCTCTGGGTCATTTGGAGCTCTGGTGGTGAAAGGGTTAAGAGCTCCACTGCTAACCAAAAGTTTGGCAGTTGGAATCCACCAGGCGCTCCTTGGAAACCCTATGTGGCGGTTCTACTCTGTCCTATAGGATCACTATAAGTCAGAATCCAGTCGACCGGCAATAGGTTTGGATTTTTTCTGGGTACTTTCCGGCAGAATGCGTGCCCCTCCTACCTCCCACCGGCGGGGGTGAGGGGGCTTGAGAAATGAGGGTGGGGACCTGACCCCTCTTGATGAACAGCACCCACTGGCACCAAGCTGGGCGTGCAGGCATGAGAGTGACATGGGCACTGGGGAGCAGCCTGTGACCCAGCCTCAGCACGGCTGAGTAGGCCTGCCCAGCAGGCTCCTGACAATAAGTCCTTGAGGACGGCCTTGTGCCTGCCAAACCTAGTTCCTGAGCCTTCCCACAGTTCAGCATCCATGGAGGGGACCAAGGGACTGTGCCCGCGTCACAGATGGGTGGGGAGGGCCCCGAGGGAGAAGGGCCCAGGTGGCGCACGCAGGGCCAGGCCGGGCTCAGGTCTGGCGAGGTGGAGCAGGTGTTGGGCCACAGACACGGATATTAGAGCGGGAGGGGGATGGGGTGGCTTCCAGAGAGGGTGCCTGGGAGGCTCAAAGACGAGGAAGGCGGGGCAGCGCAGTAGGTACAATGGGGCGAGGCTGGGGGGTGGGGCCTGGAGCCGGGAGGTCCCACTGCACCGCCCTGCCTTCGGCCTCCGCCTCCTGGCACCTGCCGTGGCCCCAGGACGGCTGCGGGGGCCCCCGTGGCGCGCACCCCGTGGGCCTGTGTGTCCGCGTGTCAGGCACACGGCAGGCCAGTGGTGGCGTAGACGACACTCCCAGGCGGGGGTAATCCCTGCACCGTCTGGAGGAGGAGGAAGGAGTGGGAGCCCGGGGGGGCGCGCCCAGCACCTGCGCCTCCGGTGTCGGGGTGGAGGCTCGGTCGCCTCGGGCTCGGCGCGGTGGCTGTCCCGACGCCCCCACGCCCCGGCCCCGCCCCGGCCCCGCCCCGGCCTCGCCTCCGCGCCCCACGTGACCGCCCAGCGCAAACAGGCGGGTCAGCTGACCGGGTACTGCGCAGTCATCCCGGCTCTGAGCGCGCGGCCTCGGCTCCCGGCTCGGTTCTGCTCCGCTGCGACCTGCTGCCGCAGCCGCCATGCAGACCCCCCGGCTCCTGCTGCTCGCCCTCGGCCTGCTGCTCGGCCCCGCTGCCGCGCTCATCCGGTGAGCCCTGTCCCCCTCCTCGGGGCGCCCCGTCCCCGCGCCCCCGGCGCCCCCGCCCCGTCCGGCTGGAATGCCGCTCGCCCCCCGCGCAGCCTCCCGCAGGCCCGCCTCGCACGGGCGCCTGGAGCTCGGGGGGTGCAGGGCGACTCAGGACAGAGGCGCCAGAGTGCCCCCCGCCGCCATGGGGTCGGCCTGGAGGTCACGGGAGGCAGGAGGACGGCGGTGGCGCAGGATGAGCCCAGCCTTCCAGGGGCCCAGGTCCCGAGGCGCGGGGTGGGAGATGCTGATTCGCGACAGGTGGGGTTGGTGTATCTGCTCGGGGCCCACGTGTAGGAACCTGGAGACCAGGTACAGGCCTCCCTTAACCTGGGCGAGTCTTCATCTCTTGGGGGTCCCCTTGGCAGCTGTGAGCCGGGGCGTCGTTTAGCTTAGTCAGCTCCACGGGATCTTAACACGGGTGCTGGAGGGGGAGGGGCGTGGGCAGCCCAGCTGGTCCAGGCCTGGATCAGGCTTCCCGCTCCCCACCCACCTCAACGAAGACCACGCCCACTTGGGGTCTAGGAGTCCTGTCCAGTGTGCCAAGGGGGGCACTGACTGTCGGCCTGGGACAGGGGCAGTGCCAGCCAGGCCGAGGAGACCTCTCCCCCCCCCCCGACTTCTGTAGCCTACTCCCCCAGGATGGGGGGAGAGCAGTAGGCCCACCCCATTCTGCCCTGCCCCTACCCCAGCTTTGGTCTGGGCCTTTCTGCCAGGCCTGCACCTTTCTCCACGTCTGCAGCCTGTGGACCAGTGGATGAGGTCATAAGGCAGCCGTGCCTGCGGGAGCCGAGGAGCTGGCCGCCGGCTGGGGGCTGGATGAACCCTGCAGGAGGGCCGGCCTGCGTGGGTTCCCGTGGGCTGCGGCCGTGGGCAGCTGCAGGCCCGAACCTGCCCTGGCTGGCCAGCCAGCCCACACGGCCTCCTGCTCCTGGAAGAAGAGAAGCAGTGGGGGAGTCCTGGGTCTTGTGACTGATCACATCATGGTTATCTTGTGTCCCACCCCCAGGCGAGAGCCTTGGGCTCTTCCCAGCCTATACCTCTTAGGCAGGAATCCCATTATCCTGGAACACGCCCTTGGCGCACCAGGAAAGCCGGTGGTGACCTTGATCTCGATCTCGTAAATCCCTCGGCCGGCCTCGGCCGGCCGGGAGCCTTTCCACCCAGGTGGCTGAGTGCACAGCATGCTGTCTTGGCTGTTTTGTGATGGGGCACGGGGCAAACTCAGACAGCCATGAAGTCCCCAGAGGGGCAGATCCCTACACCCCAGTTTTTGGACGGTAGAGCCAACCTGGGTGTCAGCTCCCAGAGTCCCAACTTCAGTTTGAGGCTGCTGCACTGGAAGCAGGGCTCCTTAAGAGGGCGCCTTGAGTGGGGGTGGCCTGTCTCCCACTCTGAGGTGTGTGCAGGCAGGCGGGCCTCCAGATGCAGCCTTGCCACCTGTACCAGGTGGGAGAGGGGCCAGTGAGCAGTGATGTTGGATTTCCTGGCTGTGCATGGTGAGGGCACTGGGAAGGAACAGGGTGAAGTGAAGGGTCGCCGAGGGGGTCACGGAGGGCTTCTCTGAGGAGACAACGTTGGAGTCCCATCTGATGGTGAAGACCAGCCCCCTTCCCGTGCCAGAGGATGGGGAGGGGGCATGATTGAGGCCAACAGCTGGCCTGGAGGCGGGGTCCATGTCAGCAGATTGGGGTCTCGATGGAGAACAGCAGGTGTGGCTGGTGGGCCCAGTGCAGCGGAAGCCTTGGAGGGCTTAGGACCAGTTAATGGGTCCTGCCTGGTGCCCTAAAAAAGAACCCATTGGATGCCATCTGGAGAAGAGGCCAGAGCTGGATAGGGAGTGGGGACAGCGTACCCACCAGGAGGCTTTCGGGGCCCCTGCTGTGGCTGGGAGTCCCCAGGTTTTGCAACAGCGAATGTGCACGGCTGCTAACCAAAAGGTCAGAGGTTTGAGTCCACCCAGAGGTGCCTCAGAAGAAAAGACTGGTGATCTCCTTTCAGAAAGATCAGCCATTGGGAGCCCAGTTCTGCTCAGACACATGTGGGGTCTCCATGAGTCAGATCCGGCTCCATGGCAGCTGGTAGCCTGGCTGACCGCGTGACTGGGAGCACTGGTAGCAGAGGAGAAGGGGAAGAGACTCAGGCTCAGGTCGGATGCCGGGTGTGAGAGAGTGGGGTGTGTGAGGGGCTCCCTGAGTTGGCCTGGGCAGCTGGGTGGACGTTGATGGTTAGCCATTGAGCAGTTCAAGTGGAATGCAGGCGCTTGGTGTGAGCATGCTGAGTTGGGGTGCTGCGGACAACCCCTTGGAGGTACTGTGTGGGGGCCAGGCAGGCTGTGAGTCCAGGGAAGGGGTGGCCTCAGCCCTAGTTGACCAGCTCTGACCCTCTTCCCCATAGGATACCCCTGCACAAGTTCCCATCCATCCGCCGGACACTGTCTGAGGCAGGCGGTTCCGTGGAAAACCTGATCTCCAAGACCCCTATCTCCAAATACACCCAAGGGGGTCCTGCTGTGCCCGGGGGTCCGGTACCAGAGATCCTCAGGAACTACATGGATGTGAGTGTGGGGTGGTTGTTGGGGGTGATGACAAGCCTGCTTTTCTGTCTGTGTGAACTGGGGTACATTTAGTAATCTGTTCTCTATTTTTGTTCTCAGAAGCATGTGGTTTTGAGTATTTGCCTATTCAATTGAAGGGGGGTTGGAGCACTTCCTGGACAAGGCCCTGACCTTCTCTCCCTTTACACCCTGGAGCCCCCCTGCCTGAGCTGGGTGCAGGCTCTGAGCTCCCAGGGTGAGCTGTACAGCTGGTCGTGGTCCGGCTCGAGGGTTAAGTGGGTGGTTTGGGGACAGCCAGGAATGCCAACAGTCTCATCCTGAGCCCCGATACGAGGGCTGACCATCAGCTCAGGACAGGTGTCTGCGCCTCAGACAGGGAGCTGGGCCTAAAGCCTAGCCCCTTGCTAAGGACACACAGTGGGGCAGGGAGCCCAACTCAGACCTGACTCAGTTCCTGTTTGGTCAGCATCGGTTATTGACCCCACTGCTCCTTGAGGGCCAAACATGCTCCAAGATTGAACATTCTGGAAGGCTTGCATCTGCTTGGCTTGGCCTCAGCTCTGTGGGAACAAGTCCTGGGCCAGAGCCTGGGGCATCTGGGCTGTTCAGTACCTTCCTTTCTGAACCCCGTCCCCAGTCTCGGGAAGCCCCTCGCTGCTTCTCCAGCCCTGGCCCCTGTGGTCTGCTGGGGGCAACACACGGCGCACTTCTTGTCCAGCTTGGCCCGAGCTCTGGCCATAATGGGAAGCTCGAGCCTCATGGGCATGTGACTGGGCTGGTGGTACAGGGCAGGGAGCTGTCTGCCAGCCGACTGACTGAGTCCTGGTCCCCTGGATGTGGTTAGCGGGAGACCTGCTGAGTCATCCGCCCTCCGTCAGCCTGGGCACTTCTGCTGGCTTCTGTCTCAGCAGCTGCTGTGGCTCCCTGGGCCGAACCCAAGAGACACGGGTGGGATTGGAGCCCAAATCCTGCGCTGACCAGTGGCTGAGGTTCCCAGGGGGACCAGATAATCCCGAGTCAAGGACCCCCCGACATAGACTGTCCTATGAGAGGGTGAAGGATGGAGTTTTCTTTCAAAACTCCAAAGCTGGTGATTGCAAACACCTAATTCTCAGGGAGCACCCCAGGCTTCCCCTTACCTGTTTGCCCGGCTGGGGAAACTGAGGCCCAGGACAGTTAAGGCTGAGTCGCTCAGCTGGTGAGTGACTCAAAATCCAGGGCTGCCAGTCTCTAAGGCACCCCTCCTGCTCCGCCGGCTGGACCGCTTTTCTGGGAGCTCTGTGGGGTGGGGGCAGGGCCAGAACTGCAGCACGAGAGTTGGCCCTGGCCTGGCCCCATTCTGGGAAAGCAGCCTCTCCCTGGTGCCCTGGGCCTCTGAACAGCAGAGGGGGCTTCCAGATAAGCATGGCCCCCGTGCGAGGCAAGGGGCTGCCTAGGCGGTCTCCACCACTGGGGACAGCCCTGCCCCCTCCTCATGGGCCCCCGGGGTATCAGATAGGAGCAGTGGTTATTCAGAGGGGTCCGAGTACCTGTGGGTGGGAGGGCCGGCTGGGGGCCCGATACCTGGAGGTGGGGTGCTTGGGGAGGGGCCAAAGCCAGGCAGGGCAGGGGTGGGCAGTGTGACAACACCCCAGCCCCCATGACGGCATCCCCTCTACCCAGGCCCAGTACTACGGGGAAATCGGCATTGGGACGCCCCCACAGTGCTTCACGGTCGTCTTTGACACTGGCTCCTCCAACCTGTGGGTCCCCTCAGTCCACTGCAAACTGCTGGACATAGCCTGCTGTGAGTCCCCCTATCTGTCTCTTGCGGGGGGACCCTGGGGCCCATTCAGTGCCCACCCACTTCAGGGGGCCAGCCTATGCAGGAGTGGCAGGCTATAGGAGCAGGCAGGGTGAAGGCCACATGGAGCAGGGTGTGCTGACCCCTGCCCCCACACACTTGCACCCACACTCCCTTGGGCACTAGGGGGAGGCATGCCTCAGCAGCCGAGGCCCATCCCAGGCCCCTCTGGGGCAGCACCGCTCCCACCACCTGGCTGCACTGGATGTCCACCCTTCCGCCCCAGCTCACGGCAGCCGCTCCCCAGGGAACCTGTTTATTCCAGACCTTCTGCCCAGGGTGGATCCTGTTGTGGGCCCAGTGGATGAGCCTGGGGCCTGGGTTTTCCCAGTCCTGGGGTTGGAATCGAGGGGAACCCGGGGCTGCGGGCAGCAGGCTGACAGTCCTCCCCCCTCCCCCCAGGGATCCACCACAAATACAACAGCGCCAAGTCCAGCACCTACGTGAAGAACGGCACCACCTTCGACATCCACTACGGCTCGGGCAGCCTCTCCGGGTACCTGAGCCAGGACACTGTGTCGGTGAGCCCTACCTGGGGTGCGCTTGCTATGGGCAGGGCCAGGTCACCCTCTGCGCGTGTGTAGCCAAGTGAGAGGGCTTGGTGCCAGGGGACCCTTACCCCAGGGCAGGGCGAGGGGGATGACCCCAGCACTCTGAAGGGATGCTGTGGGGTGAGCTGTAGCAGTCAGCTAGGGTGGGGAGGGGGCTGGGGGGAGCTGGAGGTGAGAGCTTGGAGGAGGGAGGGAGTGGGGTGGGGACCCTAGTCTGGGAAGACTTGGGTGCAGGTGGAGGTTGAGGATGGCCTGGGATTCCCAGGGGTCATGAGGGGGCAATAAAGAGGCCCAGCTTTGACACCTGAGTGATTAGTCCCCAAGGCTGGCTCCAGACCTGGGGTGGAAAGGCCTGTTCCCAGAGGGGGAATCCATGGAGGGCAGGGTTCCTGGATGCCTGGGATTTGAGGAGCCAGCAGGGGGTGGTCAGGGCCAGCCTGGGGTGTCCAGGTTCCCTGCAGCCGGCCGAGGAGATGGGGGCCGGGGAGAGGCTGAGGTGAGCCAGAAGCCCCGTGTGAGGCTGCTGGCTAAGGGGCCATACAGAAATAACGGGGTTTTCGTGGGCTGGGCACCAGAGACCCTGCCTAGGGTAGAGGGTGTTCAGGACCCCCGTGTGTCCGGAGTGTGCAGCACCACCACTGCCCCTGGCCCATTTAGTTCTTGGCGTGAGGCCGTCCCCCACAGACACCGCTGGGTGGGGCAGGGCCCGGGCTGGCGTCCTGCTTCCCCTGTCCGGAGCATGGGTTGGGCACAGGGGTCCGGCTGTGGTGGCAGTGCCCTGTGCTACAGCTGTGGGCACCAGCGGGGTCTGTCCCTGGTGTGGCCCCTCCGCTCCCTGGTCTCTTGTGCTGTCCCCTCCCCATCTGCTGCCAGGGGTGTCTGCGGCGTGTTGTCTTCTCGGGTCTCTGCTAGAGGCAGGGTGTTGCCCAACACCTCGTCACCGGGGTTTCAGCACCAAACGGCCATCTCTCCCACATCCCGCCCCCACATCCTTATCTGCAACCACAGCCCTGAGCTGGGGGGGCGGCGTGGCCTCGGGCTGCCAGCTGCTTGTCACGGATCCCGGGGGCGGGGCAAGTCTGGGGGACGAGGGTCTGTTCTCTGCCCCCAGTGCTCACCCCATACAAGAACGAGGCCCTGGCAGGCCTGCAGGACACACAGGCCCCACGTCCCTGTGCACATCCCAAGTGTCCAGAGCTCAGCTAGCTTTCCTGGCCTGCTGACCCGCTACTGTGTCCTCTGACTCCTGCCATGACCTATAGGCCCAGTGTGGTCCACTCACCCTCCTCATGGTCTTCTGACCCCTTGCATGACCCACTGACTTGGCACATAACCTGCTGACCTCACCATGGCCCACCGACCCCCGCTGTCGCCTCTGACTACTGGTGTACCCCACTGACCCCCCATGGTCCACAGGTGCCTTGCAGCTCAGCCTCAGCCTCAGCCCTGGGAGGTGTCAGGGTAGAGCGGCAGACCTTCGGGGAGGCCACCAAGCAACCGGGCATCACGTTCATCGCAGCCAAGTTCGACGGCATCTTGGGCATGGCCTACCCCCGCATCTCCGTCAACAAGGTGGTGCCCGTCTTTGACAACCTCATGGCGCAGAAGCTGGTGGAAAAGAACATGTTTTCTTTCTACCTCAACAGGTGGGGCCTGGCAACCACCTCTGCCTCCTCCCAGCACCATCCTGGCTCGGCTCCCCAAGGGCGTCCAGCCTCACCCCCATCTGGCCTCAGGACACTTTGCAGCCCAGACTTGTGGCCTTGGGGTGTCTCTGGGGGCAGGCTCAGCTGCCCTTGTTACAGACAGAGAAGGGGCCTCAGGGAGGAGGCAGGGACTGGCCAGAGTCGGGGGCGTGGTGGTACCTTCTCCAGGTTTGGTACCCTGGGTCTGTGGGTGCTCAAATGTGGCCCTGATCCATGACCGTTTCCGGTGGACAGGTGGGCCTAGGGGCCTCTCAGGGGAGGTGCCCGAGGTGGGTCATGAGAGCCGGGTGTTGAGTAGAGGGCACAGGGCCGTTGCTGCTTGGGAAGATTGGCCCCTGTCACCACACACCAGCTGCAGTGCCCTCCTGCCAGGGCAGGAAGCCCATGCCAGGCTGTGGCACAGAATGGCAAGTGGTGGCCCGTGGCTGGAGGTGACCTTGAGAAGGGCGTTCCCACCTCTGGCCTAGGTTTCCTCTCAGGGTGGGAAGGGTCTGCATGCACGCCCAGTGCGTGAGCACCTTGTAATTTATCGGGGTACCATCTGTTGGTACTGCTGTGGGATGGGGTGGCCGGGGCTGCCAGGCTGTGCTTCCAGGTGGGGGCCAGGCTGCAGTGTCAGCAGCTGCCACCTTCACAAGCGAGTCCACTGCCCTAACTGCTCCTGGCCACCCCTGCACCCCAGCTGCCCCTGCATCCTAGCTGCTCGCTTCCTGTTGTCTCCCGCCTGGAGCCTGGGGTAACCCTGGGCTGCCTTGGGTAGGTCCCCTCTCTGCCAGGTCTCCAGGATTCCCCACCACCACCGCTACCACCACCCCAGCCAGGCTCCTTGTCCTCCCCATTCCCTGCTCCTGGCCTGGCCTCTCCTTGGAGGCTGTATTAGGTCAGAGGCCCTGGCATAGTGACACCAAGTGGGTGGGTGCAAACAGCAGAGATTCTCTTACAGTTCTGGGCGCCATAGTCTGAAGTCAGGGTGTTGGCTGGGCCACGCTCTCTGAACGCTCTCAAGGAGGGTCCTTCCCTTGTCCCGGCTTCTGGCAGCCCTGGGCATCCCTTGGCGTGTAGATGAACCCCCAGGTGGCCATCCTTCCTCTCTCTGTCTTGTCTCTTCTCTTGTAAGGATGCTAGCCTTGAGATGAGGACCTCCCTCCTCCCAGGTGACTTCATGCTGGGTAATTATACCGGCAAAGACTGTGTGTCCAAATAGGGCCGCCGACACAGGTTTAGGGCTTCACCACATCTCTCTGATGTGCAAAGGCCATGGGGTAGGAACACATCCTCTCAACTTCCCAGGGTCAGATGGCTCCCACCTCCCCAGAGCCTGCCAAAGTTCCAGGCCCTTGGCTCTCATCTCCGCCTGCCTGGGGGTGCCTGGCCCTGGTTGTCCTTTGCTGACACCTCAGTGTCTGAGCTGACCAGGGCACCAGCAGGCCCGAGCAGGCTCTTGTGGTGGGAGTGGGGTCACAAATAGTTTGGTGACCAAGCCCTGCCCCAGGGAAGAAGGAAGTTGTTCTCCCACTCTCCTCCCTTCAGGGCCCTTGGGGCCCTCCCACCCCAGCCAGTGCAGAAGGGGCTCTCCTCCAGGAAGCCCCCATGATTGCTGCACATGTATCTGACTTCTGACCTCGTACCCTGGCTGCGGGCCTGACCGCTCGCTTCCTTCCCTGCAGGGACCCGACGGCACAGCCTGGGGGAGAGCTGATGCTGGGTGGTATAGACTCCAAGTACTACACGGGCACCTTGAACTTTAACAAGGTCACCCGTGAGGCTTACTGGCAGATCCACATGGACAGGTGAGTGGGGTGCTGTGGACCCTTAGGGCTGTGCTGGGGTGGCCTTTGGGGGCACTGGTACCTGGCCCTGAGCACCTGCAAGCCATTCATCAGCAGACCTGCCCCGGCCGAGCTCTGGGTTCCTTGGGACCTGTGTTCTGAGGCCCCTTCTCCCCTTGGCTACACACCTGGTGGCCAGGTCAGGCTCCACACCTGCCCTTGCAGATTCTGCATCCCTACACCCCCTTGTCCCTGAGTCCTCGCCCCCAATCTCCCGTTACTCCCCTTTCCCCCAGCCCTGCACTGATCTGCTAGTGGGTAAAGACATCTTGAGAAGGGCTGGAGGGGCAGGGCTCCTGGGGCCCAGTCCAGGCGAGAACTCACCCCTCTCCTCCCACTCCCCCGCAGGGTGGATGTGGGCAATGGGCTAACCCTGTGCAAGGGTGGCTGCGAAGCCATTGTGGACACGGGCACCTCCCTGATGGTGGGCCCGGTGGAGGAGATCACCGAGCTGCAGAAGGCCCTGGGTGCTATTCCGTTGATCCAGGGCGAGGTGAGCACCGGGTGGGGGATAGGTGCCGGGTGGCAGTGGACAGGCAGGGGGTGGGCCCCGGGTGGGGAGTGGTCACCAGGCAGCAGGCAGACAGGCACAGGGTGGGCGCCGGAGAGCAGTGGACAGGCAGGGGGTGGAGTGCCCACCCCGGTGGCCACCCACCCACCACCTGCTTCCTTCTCCCCACAGTACATGATCCCCTGTGAGAAGGTGTCCAGTCTGCCCCCCGTCTCCCTGCAGCTGGGGGGCAGGAGCTACACACTCTCGTCAGAGGACTACGTTCTCAAGGTGAGGACAACTGGCAGTGGCTGGGATCGTGGGGCCTGGACACCCATGGGGTGGCTGGGGGTGGGCAGCGGGACTGACCAGGGTGGGGGCAGTGGGGCTGATGGTGGGGGTGGGAAGCAGGGCCGACATGGGGGGTGGGGGTGTCAGGTGGCGGGGCTGACCGCCTTGGCCGTGCAGGTGTCGCAGGCCGGGAGGAGCGTCTGCCTGAGTGGTTTCATGGGCATGGACATCCCCCCGCCTGGGGGGCCACTCTGGATCCTGGGTGACGTCTTCATCGGCCGTTACTACACGGTGTTCGACCGGGACAACAACACCGTGGGCTTCGCTGAGGCCGCCAAGATCTAGTTGTTCCGCACTAAGGCAGAAAGACGTGGTGTTGGAAGGACGGCTGCCAGTCCTCCCTGCCCACCCTGCCTCTCCGTCCTCACGTGTGCACATACTTACGGCGCCCACCACCCTGTTTTCAGAAATGCTGCCTGCCTGCCTGCCTGTCTGTCCTCTGTCTGATACAGGGGCTGTGGCATGGATCTGTCTCACTAAGTTGGAGCAGCTGGGGCTCAGCAGCGAGGGCGCCCCCACCCTCCCCCACAGCCCCCTGCTGCTGTTGGAGGTGCAGCTGCCAGGGCAGGGCCCCCAGGTTGTCCTCCTGCTCCTCCCCAGAAACTTGCCCTTCCTGGGGCCGCCTCACCCCAGTATGGGGCTTGGAGGCCGGCTCGGCCACCCCCGCTGTCCCACCATCTGTTTATCCCAGCCTCACCAAGAAAGGGGCCTGCTAAGGCCTGGAAGTGGGCAGGAAGAGTGTGAAGGAGATGGAGCCAGCAAGGAGACCTTGGGGTCAGGGCCTGACCCATGAGGTGGGACTGGGAAGGCTGGCTGCTGGCGCTGGCCTTCCTCTGTGGTCACCCTCTCAAGTGGCTAAGCCAACGTGGAAGAGAAAATACAGCTGTTGGGCCCTTCTCTGTGTTGATGTGTTTTGTGCCCAGTGGGTGGCGGGTCCTAAATCGGGCTGCTGTTCCTGGGTTGGCTGACTCACTGCCGGGTTGGGGAGAGCACTGTGGGTACCCAGCCTGGCTGACAGCCACTGCCCCGAAGACCTGGCTGGCTGGCCTCATGGCAACAGCAGGGCCAGTGGAGCCGGCAGGGAAGGCCCAGCATGGCTTCTCAGGAAGGGCAAACCTGCCTCTGTCCCAAGTGGGCCCTGCGCTGGGGCCCTGTTTTGGGGGTGTCCAGGAAGATCACTTAGTGGAGAAGGTTCCTTCTCTCAGGAGACACCAGCAGTGGGCCTCCTGCTACCTCCCGCCCCTCACTTGAGGTCAGGATGGGGGGCTCCTTCCTGGCGGGATCTTGATGCAGCTGCTCTTATACCAGCCAAGCCAGGTGTTAAAGTAGTCCCCCAGGGCTGTAGGGGTCAGGAAGGGCACAGCCCCCCCTCACTGCCTCGGGCTGCAGCACTGTGGCCATGCCCAGGGTGTGAGTGCCTGCTGGAGGAAATGCAGCGGCAGTGGGGTTTTACAGGATGAGTAGGAGTTTGTGAGCACTCGGTGGGAGGCAGGAGTCCCAGAGATTGGGAGCTCAGTCCTTGCTCGGTGTCTTAGTCACCTAGTGCTGCTATAACAAATACAAGTGTATGGTGTCTTAGTCATACAGGGCTGTTATAACAAATACAAGTGGATGGCTTTAACAAAGAGAAGTTTATTTCCCCACGGTAAAGTAGGCTAAAAGTCCAAATTCAGGGCTTCAGCTCCAGGGAAAGGCTTCCTCTGTCAGCTTTCTCATCAGTGTTCCACTGGACTAGGAGCTTCTCCATGAAGGGACTCCAGGTCCAAAGGATGCGCCCTGCTCCCAGTGCTGCTTTTTTGGGGCTATGAAAAAAAAAATTTTTTTTTTGAGGTCCCCCTTATTTGCTCGCTTCCCTTTTCATCTCACGAGAGAAAAGGTGGTGCAGGCCACACCCCAGGAAAACTCCCTTTACATTGGCTCAGGGATGTGACCTTAGTCCACCACACCACCACCCACTGCCATTGAGTCAATTCCGACTCATAGCGACCCTATAGGACAGAGTAGAACTGCCCCCATGTAAAGGTGTTAAAATCCCACTGTAACCCTCTTTAACATAAAGTTACAATCTCAAAATGGAGAACAACCACACAATACTGGGAATTGTGGCCTAACCAAGCTGACACATTTTTGAGGGACAGTTCAATCCATGACACTCAGAGACCAACCCTGGCTAGAGCAGGGGACAAGGCAAGCCCTTTCAGCCTGCCAGACAGTGGCTGCCATGGACCCCTGGCCCCAGGGCTCCAGGACTGCAGAGTCCCGTGGATGCTATCTTGGGAGAACGTCTTGGGAGCATGTACCCGGAATTGGGAGGAAGCTCCCTGGCAAGGGCCCTGTGTTCTCTGCGTCTGAAACCTGAGCAGGGAGCCGGTGTGTGCTCTGCAGGGCTGGCAGGGCTTCTGGGACTAGTGTCATCTAAGTCTGTGCACCACCAGGCCCTGAGTACAGCTGGCCCGACTAGGCAGCCTCTTCGCGCAGGCCTGTGGCTGCTCTTCCCAGACACTGCCTCGGCTTCAGTTCCCCGCCACCCCTCACCTCTCGGTCGTCTGAGTCGGGAGCTGCCCTAAGCCCTGTGGCACACTGAACTCTGGGGTGGTCTCGCCTGCTCTGCCAGCTGTGCCCACACTGCGGCTGGCCCCTCTCAGCACCTAGGGGGACAGACCTGTGCTAGCCCACTCAGGGTCTGGGGAGGGGGGACAGTGCTGTGTTTGTCCGCATTTCCAGGACAAGAGACAGGCTGGGTGAGGCCGACTCGGCAGACCTGCTGAGTGCCCCTCAGCCCTTGTTCCAGGGTGGGTCAGGGCACTGCCGCACCTTACTGGAGCCTGTGGCTGGTGTTCCAGGGTGGGTCAGGGCACTGCCGCACCTTACTGGAGCCTGTGGCTGGTACAGCACGGCTGTCCCGGGAGGATGCTAGCCAGCCAGCCCGGGTTCAGATCCAGCCCCCAGGTTTTCTAGCTGAGTTAGCTGTGGCAGTTTGCTCAGGACTGAGCCTGTTCTGTGCTCTGTAGAAGGTGGCTCTGACATCTAACACAGAGCAGGAAGGGCTTCCTGCAAGGGCTTCTCCTCCCCCTGCCTCCTCGGGGGCCCTGCTTTCCAGCCCCCAGGAGCCTGGCTGGGTGTTTCCTGCCCTCCCCAGCCATCACCCCCTTGCCTGAAGTCACATCCTGATGCAGACTAACTCCCAGGCCTATTTGGGTCCAGCTCCCATCTCGCCACCTTACAGGCAGGGGTCCTCAGAGACAGGCGCTTGGTGCAGGAGAGGGGCCTGACCCCACCTTCCCTTTGCTGTGAGCTTGAGCAGATGCTGGTCCCCAGCCCTGGTGCCCTCTTGCTCTGCTTTCCCTGGATCCTCAGGGCCTGCTGGGTGCCCAGTGCAGCCTGTCTGCCCAGAGCAGGGGGCAGGGCCAGGAGCAGGTGAGGGCCATGTGGAGGCTATGCCTGCCCCGGGGAGCCCAGCGCAGACCCCCCTGCAGATGGGGAGGGCGACCTTAGACCAGGCTCAGCCCATGGACACCAGGTCTGCACCCCCTTACCTGGGGGCAGATAGGCCAGTATGCACTTGTCACGGATTGAATTATGTCCTTCCAAAAATGTGTGTATCAACTTGGTTAGGTCATGATTCCCAGTGCTGTGTGGTTGCCCTCCATTTTGTGATTGTAATTTAATGTCGAGAGGATTAGGGTGGGATTGTAACCCCACCCTTACTCAGGTCACCTCCTCGATCCAAGGTAAAGGGAGTTTCCTGGGGTGTGGCCTGCACCACCTTTTACCTCTCAAGAGTGAAAAGGAAAGGGAAGCAAGCAGAGAGTGGGGGCCCTCATACCACCAAGAGAGCAGCACCAGCAGCAGAGCACATCCTTTGGACCCGAGGTCCCTGCACCTGAGAAGCTCCTTGACCAGGGGAAGATTGAGGACAAGGACCTTCCCCCAGAGCCCACAGAGAGAGAAAGCCTTCCCCTGGAGCCGACACACTGAATTTGGACTTATAGCCTACTAGACTATGAGAAAATAAATTTCTCTTTGTTAAAGCCATCCTCTTGTGGTATTTCTGTTATGGCGGCACTAGACGACTAAGACAGCACTGTATACAGTAAACAGGGTACCTTGCGTATTGAGTAATCCATCCCTGTGCCAGGCCCTTGGGAAGCAGGAGGTGGGAGTTGGGAGGGAGAATGGAATTCTGGTTCCCTGGCAGGCCCGAGGGCAAAGCCAGGGTGTCCAAGGAGGAGTGGGGGGGTCTCCTCCAGCTTGGGAATCCCTCACTGTGGAGGCCTTTATTAGCATCATTGAAGATGGACTTCAGCTTTGGGATCCTGGCGTGCACGGGTGAGGCTATGCCAGGGCCCGGGGTGGGGTTAGGCTGGGAAGAAGAGGGGTTGGAGTGTGGGAGCTTGTGCCAGGGACGGGGCTCAGAGTAGAGGATTGGGAGAGAAGGAGTTTCAGAGAGGGCCGGGGGCTCAGAGAGAGGGAGGGAGAGGAGGGACATCACGAAAGGAAGGGGCAGCTCGAGATGAAAGTGTTCAAGGAGGGGGCGCTTCACAGGAAGAGGGGCTCTGAGCAGAGGATGGGGCTTGGACAGAGGACAAGCAAGCAAACACGGGGCTGCCAGGCTGCAGCCCGGCTTCCAGAGGGGTCTCCGAGGGGCCGGGGCACAGCGAGGGGCTGCCTAATGGTGAGGAGGACCAGCTCAGAGAGGGCATTGGGTGCCCCGGGCCTGGGAGCTTGTGGAGGTGGGAGACTCGGCGGGAGAGAGGGAAGGAAGGCAGGCTAGCGTCTTCGTGGGATTGAGGGCTTTAACAGGGTGTGGGTGGGGCTGGAGTTCAGTCGGGGCTGGTCTCCCATCTCAGAGGAGATAGGAGTGTGGCAGGGTAGGTGGAGGTGTCTTCGGAGAGGGGCAGAGCATCATTAGTGGACTGGAGCCCTGGGAGACTGGGCAGGGGCTGGCAGAGCTGGTGGTGGACAAGGCCTTAAGGAAAGATGGGCTTGAAAGCCACCTGGGCCCTGGGCACATGGGGGTTTACTGAGTGCAAAGCCGGTGAAGGACCAAAGCTCTGAGCCTGGAACCTGTGAGACAGTTTAGTGGGACTGGGCTCAGAGGAACCAGGATGGGGCTCAGTGAGGTCAGATTTGGTGAGGAGGTGCTGGAGAGGAGAAGCCAGCAGGGTGAAGGAAGGACCTGGACTTGGCTCAGGGGGGCTACAGCAGGCTTTCCTACTGGAGCTGTGGTTAGGGACAGGGCTATTCAGAGATGGAGCTTGGGTAGGGACCTGGTAAGCTGACCCCCCTGGAGAGGGCCTGCCACTGGGGGACTGGGAGTTGCAAGGCGACAGGGCAGGGAGGTGAGGGCTAGGTTAGGTTTGGGTTAGGGACAAAAGTCTGGGTATGGCGGGGCTTGGAATGAGGACAGGGCTTGGTGAGGGGACAGAGAGGCTCTGGGGCACCTGGACTTTGTGTGTGCAGGGGGGCTTGGTGACTGTCAAGAGACCAGGGGCTGGGACTCCATGGGAGGGGCAAGGGCTCTGAAAGGGGCTGGGGAATAGGGCTCAGAAAAAGCAGGTCCTTGCAGCAGGACAAGGGAGCTGGGGTGGTGCGCAGGGAGGATAGGGCTGGGAGAGGAGAGGGGGCTCCGGAAGGCTGGTGGGGACGCTCAGTGGTATGCCGGGGCGCGGCGGGCATGGGGCGATGGGGGCGCTCAAGCCCTGCGCTGTCGAGGGTCCAGCTTCCGGCCCGGGCACCCGGCCCCCGCCCTCCCTCGCGGCGGCGCGGCCGGCGGAGGAGGCGGGGATCAGCGCGCCCGCCGCCGCCTGTGAGTCAGGCTCTGGGCTGCACCGCGGCGGCCGGCCTGCGCTGAGGAGCGGAGGCGCCGATCCCGCGTCCGGCCCTCCCCAAGGTTGAGCCTGGACCAGCCTGGGCTGACGGACAGCGGCCGCGGAACGACAGAAGGACGCGCAGCCAGAGGCGCAGGGGCCGGCCGCAGCGGAACCGCCAGTAGGTGAGAGCGCCCTGCGCGGCTGCGGCACCGGGCCGGGCTCCGGGGGCGCGGGGCCTCGGCCGCAGACCCCTGGCCCGCCTTGGGGCGCGTCGGGCAGTGGGGACCCCGGGGCGCCGGGGGGGGACGCGGGGGCCTTAGTGCCTTTTTGGAGAAGTGTTTGCTTCGCAGAGTGTCATTGTGCGTCTGTTGGTGGCACCGGTGAGTGGATCCCTGAGAGTGTGCGCGCTTGGGGTCTGAGCACTTCTCTGGGCCGGGATCGGTGCGGGGGACGCGCGCGCTAGGAGCCCCGCAGCTGTGCTCATCCTCGGGCAACAGTGTCTGAGCAGTGTGTCCACGCTGCGTGTCACAGTGGGGAGTTGTTTACCTGACTATGCCTCTGAGCGCGGGGGCGGGGTGTGCCCAGGGTCTGGGAGCCGGCAGGTGATGAAGGCGTTTGTGTAGAAGCATGTCAGCGTGTGTCTGCCGGCAGGTGACTTGGAGAGCTCTTCTCAGTTTGCAGCTAGTGGCTGGGGCAGTGTCACTGTGTGTGTGCGTCCCCGGTGTGGCACAGGACGTTGGGGGCACTGGGGTGCTGTTTATTGCAACAGTGTGCCAGTCAGTGTCGGCTGGGCGTGGGGGTTTGTGTTGTGCGTGTCTGTGGGTGAATGTTTGTGCGCAGATGGCAAGGCGATGAAAAGCCCCTGGTGTTCCTGCCAAGGCTACTGCAAAGGACTTTGGCATCAGCAGCGGGTGGCAGGCGGTGGCAGCACCAGGGGTGGGTGAGGGTTGCAGGTGGCAGGCTGGCAGCTGGCTGCCTGGGGGACTTCCATCTCCTTCAGGGCTATCCACGGCCCAGTGGGGCGATGCTGCAGGGTGCAAGGGTGGGCGGTGCAGGGGAGGCAGGGCCCACCTCCTGCTTACTCTCACCCTCCCTCCAGGCCCAGGGCCCCCGCCCGTGCCCAGCCCCGCTGGGAGGCCCAGCCAGCACCACGGACGGCACCCAGGAAGCCCGAGTCCCCCTGGACGGGGCCTTCTGGATCCCGAGGCCCCCGGCTGGGTCTCCCAAAGGCTGCTTCGCCTGCGTGTCCAAGCCCCCGGCCCTGCAGGCTCCCGCCGCCCCGGCCCCTGAGCCCTTGGCCTCGCCCCCCATGGCGCCCACCCTGTTCCCCATGGAGTCCAAGAGCAGCAAGACAGACAGCGTGCGGGCCACGGGCGCCCCCCAGGCCTGCAAGCACTTGGCTGAGAAGAAGACCATGACGAACCCCACAACTGTCATCGAGATCTACCCCGACACCACGGAGGTGAACGACTACTACCTGTGGTCCATCTTCAACTTCGTCTACCTCAACTTCTGCTGCCTGGGCTTCATCGCCCTGGCCTACTCCCTCAAAGTGAGCCCCCACCTGGGTGGGAGGCAGGGTCATGGCTCACTACCCTGCCCTCCTTGCTCCCCAGGGAGCCCATGGGGGAGCAGGTGCAGCCAAGGGGCTGAGGGGTATGAAAGGGGAAAAGAAGGGACCTGCCTGCAGGATCCAGGTGTCGGCTGGTAGGTCCAGGGAGGGGCTGCCCTGTCCAGGCCTGAGCCAGCCTGAGCTCCCAGGGTGTGGGGTCAGGGCCAGGCTCCCTGTACAGCTGGATTAGCAGAGCCTTTGGGGACGGGGTACAGACCGAGAGTCCTGTCCTCTGGACAGCCCCTTCCCCAGGACAGATGGAATTGAGTCTGGGGGAGGGGAGAGGGCCTGGAATCCCTCCGTCTGGAGACTGTGGGGAGGCCGGTGCCAGCACTGACGCAACCTGGCTGGTGATTTCATGGAGCCCCAGGCAGACTGAGTGGGAATCCCAGCCAGGGTTCTCTCTCATACACCACTTCTAGACGACCCACCCCAGCAGCCAGGGGAGCCCTGGGGAAGAGTTGTGTGAGTGTGACACCCCCTCCCCCGCCCCTCACCCTTCGCCTCCACAAGAGGCTGACTGGGAGCAGGGTAGGGCCCATAGCGCTGATCCCCCAGCCCGCAGGGCAAAGTAGAGAGAATGACCAGAGCTGGCCAGAGGGAGGCTGGGGCGCGTCCACATCCGGGGGGGAATCCCAGCCCTGTGGGTCCAACCAGCAGGGGATGGGGGCAATGCTTGGGCTCAGTGCCCCTCCCCTGTGACTCTGGAGAGTTTGGTTCACGTTGGACCACATCATCACGTTCCCTGGAGCCTAGATTCCAGCGTCCAAGGCTAGATGCATTTCCCTGATTGCAGCCACCCTCGAGGTGGAGGCGATGGGGGTGGGGTAGAGACATGGAGGGAGGAGGGGCCGCACAGAAAGGCTCAGCTGAGCCCTGCCCCAGCGTCACACTCCCGAGCCACCTGGCTTCCCTGTCCTCCTCCTCCTGGCTCATCCTTCACCCCTGTTGCCATCACTCACACCTCCGTCTTCAGGCCTGAGGACCCGGCCCTGGACTCTGCCGCCAGGAGCTGTGTGTGTGTGTGTGTGTGTGTGTGTGTGTGTGTGTGTGTGCATGCGTGTGTGTGCACGTGCCCAT
Organism: Loxodonta africana; assembly: GCF_030014295.1. Taxonomy (NCBI): domain Eukaryota; kingdom Metazoa; phylum Chordata; class Mammalia; order Proboscidea; family Elephantidae; genus Loxodonta; species Loxodonta africana. The sequence continues at coordinate 1,929,846 of NC_087348.1, read as the reverse complement.
GTACGTGTGTGCTCTGAGGATGCAGCACAGGAAAGGGGACCCTGAAGCTGGGGAGCAGACCCGGCCAGCCTGTCACCTGGCTCCCCAGGCCTGTGTTGAGTAGAGGGCACAGTGGCGGGGCCAGCGAGGGGCCCCAGCTGGCTGAGTGTCACTGCCCCTGGTCCCCTCTCACCGTGTCCTGCCAGCGGCCTGCAGACATGGGTCTGGCTTTGTGGCTCCTGCCCAGAAGCCATCCCCTCCTCCCCTTGGCTCTGGCTGTGGCCGGCCGGCTGGCACGGGGCAGGCCCATCTGGCAGGGCTGGCGGGTGGTTGCCTGGCAGGCAGGGTTGTAGGTAGGTCACAGGCCCTGAATGGCAGGGTCTGTGATGGGGGGGTGGAGTGAGGCTGGAGCTTCTGAGGAGCAGGAGAGAGCTCACCACGCCAACACATTGGGGCTGCCCTCCTGTGCAGGGCAGCCTGGGGGGCAACGAGGGCAGACCAACTTTGGAGCTTTCCTGGGGGCAGGGGCAAGGTGAGCCCGCCTCCACCTCGGGCAGAGAGTTGGAGAGAACTGGCTGGCTCGGACTTTTGCACCTGGGAATTGTCCACCTGCCCCTCTAGCTGCCTGTCCCTGAGCCTGCTGGGCCTGCCACCATCTGCAGCCAGTTGTGGGCACTTGCAAGGGCACCAGGCGAGCTCGGGGTCAGAGGCCTTGGCTCAAACCTCAGCTCAGTCTCTTAAGAGCAGGGAAGCCTTGGTCCACCTCCTCCCCTTCCCAAGCCCCTGCTCCCTTATCTGCTTGAAAACAAATCGAAACAAACTAGCATTGAAGTAGGCACACATGACGCGGGCAGAGGCCGAGAACCAGTGGACGGAAACTGGACGTCATGTCCCTGCTGGCCTCCGGTCCATCCATCCACCCATTAAGCCGTTGGCCCTCCCACTGTACACCCCTGTGGCCAACTCAGGCTCTGCTGGCTGAGTCTGGAAGGCAGATGGGAGACCTGGTCCACTCAGCCACGTGCCCGGGGAGGCAGAGACACAAAAAGCCAATTCTCCATTCATTGCAGCCACCAGAAGCAGCTCCATTCCCCAGCCTCATAGTGGCCACTGGTTCCTGTTGTTGGCTGGACAAAGTCCAGACTCCTTATCTCAATATTCAAGGCCCCTTGAGCTCCATCTTCAACCCTTGTCCTGCCCTCCCCTCTCCACTCAACACCTGCTGCCCAGGCATCCTGTGGACTTGTGTGCGGGATGTGTGTACCTGGGTTTGCAAGAGCTGTTCCCTCAGCCTGCAGAACTTTTGTGAGACCTGGGTCTCTTTTCTGTGACACCTTCACTGACTCCCTCAGGCTGATTCCCCCTGCCCCCCGGAGACTCCTCGCCCGGGGTACAGCTCTCCCTGTGCTGGTCATGTCCGCCCACTCCACCAGACTTGTCCCTTCCTCGCAGCAGGGACAGGGCTGACCAAAGCAGGGGCTGGAAGAATGTCTGCCGAGTGCGTGAGTGGGCAAGGACACGTGGCAAGATGGATGAACGCCAAGGGCTTCAGAAAAGGAAGAGCTCTCCCCCAGTTTAGGGCGAAGTGGAGGAGCAGCTAGAGGAGACTCCAGGAGGAGTCAGCATTTTCACTGGGCTCTCGAGGACGGACAAATGGACAGGCAACCAGATGAGAAAATAGCATGAATGAAGACATGGGGGTGGGCAGTTTGGGGGTAATGACAAGCCCCCCTGTTCTCTGTGGGGGCCAGTAGGAGATAGTCCTGGGAAGGCAGGCTGAGGCCGTGTAGGGAAGGAGCTGGAAAACCATTGTGAGCGATTTGGATTTCATAGTAAGGGAAACATGGAAGGGAACGGTGTGATCTGTAGCCAGTGTGAGGAAGAGAGAAGAGGAGTCTAGAGGTGAAGAGGAGGCAGGGTACTGGTGAGGGGTCCAGGTGAGAGAGCATGTGGCTTGGAGGAGGGTAGGGGTAGTGGGCAGGAGGGGAGGTGCAGATGTATCCAGGACATGGCAGCTGCTTGATAGGAGCCAGGAGACCCTGAGAATGCCAGTGATGAGGGGTCAGAAAGAATTGATTGGGGGGACGGTGCTGTATCAGGTTTTGAATATACGTATTTGCCCACTCCTTCTGTTCTGAATATCGCCACCATCCATCCATCCATCCTGTACTCTCTTTCATACTTGTCTTTCCCCATTCCCACCCTTTTATCCTTCAACTCATCCATTCATATAATCAATCCAATATCATTTTTTCTTCATTTTCTTTCCTTCCAAATATCAGCCAACCTCATCTATCTGTTCGTCTATCAATGCGTTCATTTATCCACATTATTGTTTTCCCTCCCTTTATTCCTTTACCTTCCTCCCTGTCTTCTACCCCAAATGCTGAATTCATTAGTTTGCCCATCCATCTATCTGTCCATACGTACATTCTTGCATCGGTTCATCTGTGTTCACTATATCCATGGATTTCACTCATCCATTACATACCCGTCAACATACTGAACGTTCATTCATCGTGAATCCATCCATACATTCATCTGTCTTTCCAACCATCTATCCATTTTCCTTCCTTTCTTCCCTCCCTTCTGATTTCCTTTGCTGCTTCAATTCATCCCTGAATACCATAAATTAATTTGCCAAATTATTCGTCCATTCCAACACATCCATCCACAGACCCATTCATCTTTTCATACACAATCTGTCCTTCTTCCCTTCTTCCTATTTTCTTTGAGTTTTTCCACTCCACCCACCTACTATCTGTTCATCCATACTTCGGTCCTCCTTCTACCCATCTCTTCCATTTTCCGAGTGTCCTGCATAGCCATATACCCAATCGTTCATGGTGGCTCTGATTTAGATCATGGGTTTGAGTCCTGGCCTCACCACATGCTAGCAGTGGAACCTTAAGTTAAGTAGCTACATCTATCTGTGCCTCAGTTTGTTCTTCTGTAAAAAAGGGGGTGTACCTTCCTCAGAGTGTTGTTGAGGGACTCAACTGAGAATTAGCAGAGAGAATTAACTGGGTCAAGACAGTAATGCCATTAGCACAGTACCATACACACAGTAAATTCTTTTGTTATGATTATTACATCCTCATTCTCCGTTCCTCCCTTCATCCCCTCTAGCCATTCACCTACCCTGTCTATGATTTTATAGTCATTCAGACATCCATCAACTTCCCTCAAACATCTGTTTTTTCTCAGCTATATGTCCCTCTGACCATCTTCCTCCTTCTATTTCCTCTTCCCTCTCTTCTTGCCTCCCTTCCTCACTTTTACTTGTCTAAAAAAAAAAAAAAAAATTTTTTTTCTCACCCATTGATTTATTCATCCACATGTTGTTGTTGTTAGGTGCTGTCGGGTTGGTTCCGACCCATAGCGACCCTATGCACAACAGAACGAAACACTGCCTGGTCCTGAGCCATCCTTACAACCGGTGTTATGCTTGAGCTCATTGTTGCAGCCACTGTGTCAACCCACCTCGATGAGGGTCTTCCTCTTTTCCGCTGACCCTGTATTCTGCCAAGCAAGATGTCCTTCTCCAGGGACTGATCCCTCTGGACAACATGTCCAAAGTATGTAAGACGCAGTCTCGCCATCCTTGCTTCTAAGGAGCATTCTGGTTGTACTTCTTCCAAGACAGATTTGTTCATTCTTTTGGCAGCCCACGGTATATTCAATATTCTTCACCAACACCACAATTCAAAGGTGTCAATTCCTCTTCAGTCTTCCTTATTCATTGTCCAGCTTTCACATGCATGTGATGCGATTGAAAATACCATGGCTTGGGTCAGGAGCACCGTAGTCCTCAAAGTGACATCTTTGCTCTTCAACACTTTAAAGAGGTTCTTTGCAGCAGATTTACCCAATGCAATGCATCTTTTGATTTCTTGACTGCTGCTTCCGTGGCTGTTGATTGTGGATCCAAGTAAAATGAAATCCTTGACAACTTCAATCTTTTCTCCATTTACCATGACGTTGCTTGTTGGTCCAGTTGTGAGGATTTTTATTTTCTTCATGTTGAGGTGTAATCCATACTGAAGGCTGTGGTCTTTGATCTTCATTAGTAAGCGCTTCAAGTCCTCTTCACTTTCAGCAAGAAATGTTGTGTCATAACGCAGGTTGTTAATGAGTCTTTCTCCAATCCGGATGCCCCGTTCTTCTTCATATAGTCCAGCTTCTAGTATTATTTGCTCAGCATACAGATTCAATAGGTATGGTGAAAGGATACAACTCTGATGCACACCTTTCCTGACTTTAAACCAATCAGTATCCCCTTGTTCTGTCTGAAGAACTGCCTCTTGATCTATGTAAAGGTTCCTCATGAGCACAATTAAGTGTTCTGGAATTCCCATTCTTCGCAGTGTTATCCATAGTTTGTTATGATCCACACAGTTGAATGCCTTTGCATAATCAATAAAACACAGGTAAACATCCTTCTGGTGTTCTCTGCTTTCAGCCAGGATCCATCTGACATCAGCAATGATATCCCTGGTTCCACGTCCTCTTCTGAAACCGGCCTGAATTTCTGGCACTTCCCTGTCGATATACTGCTGCAGCCGTTTTTGAATGATCTTCAGCAAAATTTTGCTTACGTGTGATATTAATGATATTGTTCTATAATTTCTGCATTCGGTTGAATCATCTTTCTTGGGAATGGGCATAAATATGGATCTCTTCCAGTCAGTTGGCCAGGAAGCTGTCTTCCATATTTCTTGGCATAACGAGTGAGCACCTCCAGCGCTGCACCCGTGTGTTGAAACACCTTGATTGATATTCCGTCACTTCCTGGAGCCTTGTTTTTCATCAGTGCCTTCAGAGCATAGTGATGCGGATGTACTCACCCACCCTCTTCCCAACTTGGTCATTTCCGTCTCATACTCACACCACGTGCCTCATGTTACACTGCGTCTGCCCATCAGTTATCCTTCCCTCCTTCACTTTTATCCATAGATGTACCCTGTTTATTGTTGTTAGTTGTCATCAGGTTGCCTCTGACTCATGGCGATCTTATATACAAAAGAACGAAACGTTGCCTGATCCTGCATCGTTCTCATAATTGCTGGAATGTTCAAGTCCATCATGGTGGCTGTTGTGCTAGTCCATCTCACCAAAGGTCTCCCTTGCCATCATTGGTCCTCTGCTTCCCCAAACACAATGTCCTCCTTCAGTGATTGGTCTTTCTTGATGATGTGTTCAAAACAAGCAAGCAAGTTGGATAATGTTCTGTTGTAATCCAGGTTTTCTTGGCTAATCTTTGGAAGTATATCACCAGGCCTTTCTTTCTCATTTGTCTTAGTCTGGAAGCTCCACTGAAACCTGTCCACTATGGGTGACCCTGATGCTGGCAGCATAGCTTCCAGTATCTTAGCAACATGTAAGCCACTGCACTATGAGAAACTGACAGACAGGTGGTGGCCCTATTTATCAGTTAATTCAGTTATCCATCCAGCCATCCATCTATTTATCCTTTTATCCATCCATCCACCCATCCATCCATCCACCCATCCATCCATCCACCCACCCACCCACCCACCCACCCACCCACCCATCCATCCATCCATCCATCCATCCATCCATCCATCCATCCATCCATCCATCCATCCATCCATCCATCCATCCGTCTTTTCTCTTTTTTCATTTCTTCCACTCATTTGTCCAACCTATGTATTCCTCTAAGGAGCTCTGGTGGTACATTGATTAAGCGCTTGGCTGCTAACCAAAAGATCAATGGTTTAAACCCACCAGGAGAAGATCAATGGTTTAAACCACTCTGCAGGAGAAAGGTATGGCAGTCTGCTTCTGTAAACAGCCTTGGAAACCCTACTGGGCAGTTCTACTCTGCCCTATAGGGTTGCTATGAGTTGGAATCAATTCAACAGTGGCGTTTTTGGTTTTTTGGTATGTATTTCTCTTGCCTTCTTCTCATTACTTTATGCATACATCATCACCCCATTCCTCTAATTCTCTCCCGCCTATCCATCCACTCCATTTGTCCTCGTTTATCTAGTTTATCCACACACCTGTCTTGAATTTGTTTAATCTCTTCTTCCCTCTTCCTCCCCATTCACCTTTCTGTCCATCAGCTCACACTCCATCTATGTCTTCATTCATCTGCCATCACTTTGATTATCATGCCTGTCCTTCTGCCATCTCGTCCTCCCTCTCTTACACGTCAATATCATACCCATTCATCAAGCTGTCTAGTCAGTCACCTGATTATCAGTTCATCCAAAATCCCCAACATCCTTCCACTACTCATCCGTTTATGACATAGGCAGTAAGAAGTTATCAATGCCAAGCAATATACAGTCACTGCCCATAAGGAGCTTATATTTCTAGTGGGGGAGTCAGACAGTATTAAAACTCCCGGTGACACATGTTGGGTGGTGACATCAGCTATGAGAATAAATGGAGCAGGGCAGGGAGATTGGAGTGATATTTTATCTGGGACTGTCAAGGAGGGCCTCTCTGATGAAATGAGCGTAAGCCTGAATTCATGAAGCAATCATAAGTGTGCCTGGGGAAGAATGTTCCAGGAAGAGGGAGCATATTGAAAAGACCCAGAGGCAAAGTCAGGTTTGATGGCCTGTATGGCTGGAATGGGTGGTGGGAAGTCATAGGAGTTGAGACCACAGAGGTAGCTGAGGGACCAGGCCACGTAGACCTTTAAGCCGTGTAAGGATTTCGTAATCCTTGTAAGGATTTTATCTTTTACTTTGAGCGAGATGGGAAACCATTGGAGAGTTTTAAACAATGGAGCAATGTTAATGTGGCTTACGTTTAAAAAGTTTACCCTTGCTGCAATGAGTCAGAACTGACTCGACTGCAATGGGTTTGGTTTTACACTTGCTGCTGTGTGGAGAATAGACTGTAAGGATACAAGGGGCTGGGGGTGGGGGTGGGGGTGGGGAAGGGTGGAGATTGTCTTAGTTATCTAGTGCTGCAACAACAGAAATACCATAAGTGGATGGCTTTAACAAAGAGAAATTTATTCTTTCACAGTCTAGGAGGCTAGAAGTCTGAATTCAGAGTGCCGGCTCCAGGTGGAGGCTTTCTCTGTCGGCTCTGAGGGAAGGTCCTTGTTATCAATCTAGGAGTTTTTCGGCACAGGGACCCCAGGTCCAAAGGACGCGCACTACTGGCTCTTCTTGCTTGGTGGTAATGAGGTCCCCACGTCTCTCTGCTGGCTTCTCTCTTTTATATCTCAAAAGATTGATTTAAGACACAACTTAGTCTTATAGATTGAGTCCTGCCTCATCAACGTTACTGCCTCTAATTCTGCCTCATTAATATCATACACATAGAGGAAAATCACATCAGATGACAAACTAGTGGACAGTCACACAATACTGGGAATCATGGTCTAGCCAAGTTGGCACACATTTTGGGGGAACACAATTCAATCCATAACAGAGTCCAAATCGAAGGCTGTTGCGTTAGTCAAGGCTTGGAGCACAGGAGTAGGAATAGAGGGTTAACACTGGTCGTCTGTGATATATTTTAAAGAAAAAGCCAGCAGGCTATCCCAATGGATTGGACGTAGAGTGGGGGAAACAGAGAAGATCCAAAGGTTACTCCAAGGATATCCATTTGACCCACTGGAAGAATGGAAGTGCCATTTATACAAATGAGGAGGACCGCAGGAGGATTGATTTTGTGGGGGGAAATATCTTCACTCACCTTGTCCACCCATCAGTGCATGAGCCCTTTCAACTACCCACCATGTAGCCTGCAGCCACCTATTTATCGTCTTTCCTTCTACCATTTCACTTCCACACTCTCAGTCATCCCTATATTCATTCAGCCATTCACCAGCTAAATTCATATTTCCACTTAGGCATCATCCAACTTCTCTTTCTTCTCCCACTCCTTCTACTGTTAACCCATCAACCTCATACATTACTCCATTCATCTATCCACCCACCCAGCTATCATCTATTTTTTTCTCCTCCCTGGCTTCATCCACGTTTCCCCTTACCCATTAATAGTACTGATAACAACACCAACAGATAACAATCACCACAAAACAATAAATATTTGTTGACCTCTTAGTGTGTTATAAGCATGATTCTAAGCAGTTCTCATTAAAAAAAGTAAAGAGTTCCCATTAGTCAATTTCAACTTGTGGTGACCCCATGTGTTTCAGAGTAGAACTGTGCATCACAGAGTTTTCAAGGCTGTGACATTTCAGAAGTGAATTGCCAGGCCTTTCTTCCAAGGGGTCTCTGGGTGGGTTTGAACTGCCTGTCTTTCAGTTTGTAGTCAAGCGCTTATCTATTTGCACCACCCAGGAACTCCAAGCACGTCCATTATTTCATTTAGTAATAAAAACCCTGAGATAGGTGCCATTCATTTTACAGTTGAGTAAACTGAGGCTCAGAGATGCAAAGCAACCTCCTCGAGGTCACCGCCTAGTAAACAGTGGACCCAAACCTTGAACCCAAGCATGTTTCTTGAGCCCTTGCTTCTAATCACTATGATTTTTCCATCCACTCATCCCCCTTCCTCTTTTTTATCCATTTTCCTGAACTTTCTGTCTCTCAGCTTATCCATTTATTTATCCAATTTATTTATCTATCCTTTCTGTTGTTGTGGTCGTTAGTTGCTGTTGAGTCAATTCCAACTCACTGCGACCCCATGTGTAGATCTACCCCATAGTAGATCTGCTCCATGGGGTTTTCAAGTCTATGACCTTTCAGAAACAAAGCGCCAAGCCTGTCTCCCAGGGCACCTCTGGGTGGGTTTGAACCACCAAACCTTTTGGCTAGTAGTCAAGTGATTAACCCTTTGTGCTATCCAGGGACTCCTTTCTACTGCTTCCCATTCTTTCTAGCTATCCACTTAACCCTCTATCAATATATCTAATCATTCATCCATTAAAACTTCTATTCATCAACCCTTTGTCTCTCTTTTTTCTCTTCTTTCGACTGCGTGTCCACTCATCCCATCATCCATCCATTTCCCATTCCTCCATCCCTTCTTCCCTTTCTTTCATTTATTCATGTATCCCATTCATTCACCTCCAAATCAAGTTGCCTGTTTATCTATTTATATATTATCCCTCCCTCTTATTTCTTCTGTCACTTTCCTCCAATTATCCATTATATACATACATATAGCTACCTGTTGAGCCAGCATCAATTCAGCTATCACCCTTTGCTCATCCTTCCTCTTTTTCTTTCACAATTCGTCAATATGGCCATCTAATCAAAGTATTAAAAAAATACATTCATAAAATAACTGTCCTCCATCTCCCCATCAGTCCATCCATCTGCACATGCATTTTCCTCCCTTTTCTTGCTTTGAAGGACTCACCTAACTATCCACCCATAAGTCTACCCACTCACTTGCCCTTCTCCTCCTTTTTCAGCCACCCAACACAAGCCATCCTCCTCTTTACCTGCACCGTCATGAACCCATCTATGGACTCCATTCCTCCATGTTCTGCTCATCTCACCACCACTATCATCCATCCCTTTGTCTTATTTCTGCTTCTCTGACCACTCAGGCTCTTTTCCTGTTGCTTCTCGTATCCCTGATCTTTTAACATTGGGGTACCCCAGAGCTCAGTCCTTGGTCCTCTTCTTTTCTTTGCACACTCACTCCAGCCTCATGGTTTTAAATACCACCCGTATGCTGGCATATCTTTATATCTCCAGTTTAGGCTACAGATTCATAAAAACTGCCTATTGAAAATTTCTATCTATATGCCTAGAAGACATTTCCCACTTAGCATATCAGAAATAGAATGGCTAAACTAGCCCCAAACCTACTCCCCAAAACACCATGAGATTATCTCAAACCTCACTCTTCTAAAAGAAAGACCTGGTACTTCCAAAAAATAGCCATTGAAAACCCTATGGAGCACAGTTCTGCTCTGACACGCATGGGGTTGCCATGAGTGGGAATTGACTCGACGGCGAACAGTGGTGGTGAAATCCATACCCCACATCTGACCTCAGTAAATACGTTCAGCTCTGCCTTCAAAATACATTCAGAAACCGACCCGGTCTTAACACATTCACTGATCCCACCCTGTCCAAACCACCGTGATCACTCACCTGGACTATTAAATTAGCCTATTTTCTGCTTTTGCTCAACTTCTGCTTTTGCCCTCTTCAATCTGTTCTTACCACAGCAGCCAGAATTGCCATTGTTAGAACGTGTTAGGTCGTGTCAGTTTTCCTCTCAAAATTAGTCCTAAAAGTCATTCACAAACCCTGCACACCTGCTCCTCGACATTTACCTCTCTCAACTTGTTCCCTTTCCCTGGTGTGCTCTGGCCTCCTGGCTGCTCCCTACACCTGGCGCCCCCCACCTCAGAGCTTTGCACTTGGCTGGCATACTTCTCCACAGACAAGCTGAGTCTCTCACATTGTTCACGTTCTTACACAGATAACCCCTCTCAGTAGGATTTTCCCTGCCACCTCACTTCTCATTCCCCTTATCCTCTTCAATTTTCTTCTTGGCACATTCAACACATTACATATTTTACTTACTCATTGTTTTCTCCTTAGAATGTAAGGTCCTTGAGGACAGGGACTTTGTTTTCACTTTTTTTATAACCAAGACCTAGAACAGCAGCTACTCAGACCAGACACTGAATATTTATACATCGATTGATTGAATGAGTTAGCTAATCTGTCTGTTCACCTACCATCCATTGGTCTACCCTATAATTAATCCATCCAACCACCTCTCCTCCTTTCCATTTACCACATGTTCTACCCTTCCAAAGTAATTCATAGCTGCATCTTTCTGCTTGTCCCAACGATTCAGCATACATTCATAAATCTGCCCGCCCATTTGTCCTGCCCATCAGCATATATTCCTGTATCCATAGAGCAGTCTGTTCCACCCATTGGACGTATATTCATATATCCATTTACCCACCTGTGCCACCTCTCCACCATGCAGTCATACATTCTATCCATTTGACATATATTTATCCATCTATGTACCTCTCTACTTATCTAGCACAGTCATATATCTATTTATATGCCTGCCCAACCTGTTGGGAATACATTTCTATATCCATCTATCCACCAGTTCCAACTATCCTGCATGTACTTGTACATTTGTGTATTTGTATATTCATATGTCTACCCACCTGTCCCTTCTGTTCAACATACGTTCATATATCCACTTACCTACCTGTCCAACATACATTCCTCTATCCACGTATTCCATGGATAGATCCATCCAGCATACATTCGTTTATCCATCTCTCTGCCTATCCTGCCTGTCTTAGTCATCTAGGGCTGCTATAATAGAAATACCACAAGTAGATGGTTTAACAAAGAGAATTTTATTCTCTCACAGTCCAATAGGCTAGAAGTCCAAATTCAGGGCACCAGCTCCAGGGGAAGGCTTTCTCTCTCTGTCAGCTCTGGAGGAAGGTCCTTGTCATCAGTCTTCCCTTGGTCTGGGAGCATCTCAGCACAGGAACCTCAGGTCCAAAGGACATGCTCTGCCCCCAGAGCTGCTTTCGTGGTGGTATGAGGCCCCCACTCTCTGCTAGCTTCCCTTTCCTTTGATAAAAGGTGCAGGCCACACCCCAAGGAAAGTCCCTTTACATTGGATCAGGCAGGTGACCTGGTAATGGTGTTACAATCCCGCCTTCATCCTTTTTAACATAAAATTACAATTCCACCCTAATCCTCTCTAATCACAAAATAGAGGACAACCACATGATATGGGGAATCATGGCCCAGCCAAACTGATACGTATTTTGGGGGGACATAATTCAATCCATTACGCTGCCTTACAGCACACATTTCTGTGTTAATTTCTCTTTCCCATGCATGTAGTATACATTCATGCATCCTTTTCATCATCCATGCATCTACCTAATCAAAGCAGCTCTCCAGTCCTCATCTTTCCTTATCTCTTTAACCCCCAACCACCATTCCCAATCCATTCACTCACCACCTGCCTTCCAGCTTTCTTCCCTCCAATTTATCCATCACTTTAACCATCCAACTACTTGCCCTCCCTCCATCGTTCCTCTCCTCATTCAGGGTGTCCAACAAAGAAATCATGACCAAGGATTTCTTTGAGCAATTCTGGGTGGTTTTATCACGAGAAAAATCACCAAATTAATAAATTAGAGAAGAATTGCATGTTTATCCTGTGGGGATTTCTCAACACAGTAATAGACTTCAGTAATAAAATGAAGATCATAGTTAGTGGCGATTGTTAAGGCCAAGAATGAGACTTGGCTGCTTGTTACCAGTTCTCTTCAGCGTTTTCCTGAAAGTATCTGCCTCCATTATATAAGAGCTTTTTTTTATGCCAGACACAATGCTAATGCTTCATATCTACCAACATATTAAGTCCTTTGAATAACCACATAATGCAAATAGTATTATTACCTCCATGTTACAGGTAAAGAACTGAGCCACAAAAAGGTTGTTAAAGTGTGTAAGGCTATACAGCTGTTGATTGGCAGAGTGGGATTCAAACCTAGGCAATGTGTCTCCAGGATTTGTGCTCCTAACCAATATGTTACACTGTCTAGGAATGAGGACCAAAAGGAAGTAATAGAACTGCTTTTATTTACAGTAGATATGATTTATTATGTAGAAGATTGGTCAGTCATCACAATTAGTAGATAGTTTAGCTGGATACAAAATCAATCTGCAATTATATTTTTATACACTATTAAAGTTCAGTTAGAAATGTAATTTAAAAATAGATATCACTTACATATAATGGCAACCAAAATAAATAGAATAAGATTAAATCTAATAAAAGATGTAGTAGCTCTTTCTGGAGAAATTGTAATACTTTATTTAATAAAGACATCAAATAAGATAAGCGGGTAATGGAACATCTTCTTAGAAAGGACAAAATTCAGTGATGATGTCAGTCCTGTCCAAATTCACCAGAATAAAAACTGCATGAGGGCATAGACTTTCTTCCTTCCTTCTTCCCTCCCCTGTTTCTTCCAACCTTGCTTCCTTTCCTCCCTCTGTCTCTCCATCTTCTTTGCCTAGTCTGTATAATCCTTCTTCCAAGTTACCCACTCACCAAGTTACTCCATTCCACTCCACTCCACTCCATTAGCTCTCTGTTCCTGGCTCCCTCCATCCACTGTTGTACGACTACAACTTCTCAGCTCTCCTTTTGTTCATTCTGCCCTTTTGCTTCATCCGTCTATCCACCCACAAGACAATGCATCCACCCACTCATGCACTCTTCCTTCTGCCCAGGTATGTACCCACCAAAGTAACTACCCATATCTCCTTCTGTCCATCCGTTCTTCCTCCTCCTGTCTCCTGTCCACACTCCTAACCCACCCACCAAGTGGTCTAGACACCTGGCGGTCCACTCATCTGTCTTCCCACCCTCCTTCCTTCAGCTCAGCCTTGGTCTTTTGTCCATTCAACCATCCACCAATCTATCAGTGCAGAGAATCTCTCTTCCTTGCTCTCTTCATCTCTCTCCCTCCTCTTTCTCTTCTTCCCCCTAGGTTTTGGTTTTGACTTTGCATTTGTTTGGATTTTGTGGAAGGGGAAAAGGTTGAGGAGAGGGGAAACCCAAGACATCCTGGATAGAGGGTAGCATGCTCCTCAGGGACCTCTCTGTGCAACCAGAGGAGCTGGGAAACTCATCCAGCACTGCCCACTGTCTTCCCACGACTTCAGGGGCTCCAACTCACTCCCTTCACCTTAATATTCCTTCTCAGAGACCCCAGAGACCACCACCTGGCCTGTTTGTTCATAGCTGTCCATTCTCAAGGAACCCCAGGTAATCTTAAACTGTTGTTGTTAGGTGCCATTGAGTCAGTTCCAATTTGTAGCGACCCATGTACAACAGACCAAAATGCTGCCTGGTCCTGCACCATCCTCACAATCATTGTTATGCTTGAGCCCATTGTTGTACCCACTGTGTCAATCCATCTTGTTGAGATTCTTCCTCTCTTTCACTGACCCTCTGCTTTACCAAGCATGATATCCTTTTCCAGGGACTGAACCCTCCTGATAACACATCCAAACTCTGTGAAACAAAGTCTCATCAATCTTGCCTCTAAGGAGCATTCTGGCTTTACTTCTTCCAAGACAGATTTGTTCGTGCTTCTGGCAGTCCAAGTTATCTTCAATATTCTTTGCCAACAACATGATTCAAAGGAGTCAATTCTTCTTCGGTCTTCCTTATTCATCACACAGCTTTGCCCATGTGTATGAGGTAATTGAAAACACCATGGCTTGAGTCAGGCTCATCTTAGTTCCCAAAGTGACATCTTTGCTTTTTAACATTTTAAAGAGATCTTTTGCAGCAGATTTTCCCAATGCAATATGTCATTTGATTTTAACTCCTGCTTCCATGGGCATTAATTGTGGATCCAAGTAAAACGAAATCCTCGACAACTTCAATATTTTTTCCGTTTACCATGATGTCACTTTATTGGTCCAGTTGTAAGGATTTTTTTCTTTATGTGAGGTGTAATCCATGCTGAAGACTGTAGTCTTTGATCTTCATCAGTAAGTGCTTCAAGTCCTCTTCACTTTCAGCAAGCAAGCTTGTGTCATCTGCATAATGCAGGTTGCTAATGAGTTTTCCTCCAATCCTGATGCCCGTTTTTCTTCACATAGTCCATCTTTTCAGATTATTTGCTCAGCAAACAGATTGAATAAGTATGGTGAAAGGATACAACCCTGACCCATGCCTTTCCTTACTTTAAACCATGCAGTATCACCTTGTTCTGTTCGAACAACTGTCTCTTGGTCTATGTACAGGTTCTTCATGAGCACAGTTAAGTGTTCTGAAATTCCCATTCTTCGCAATGTTATCCATGATTTGTTATGATCTACCCAGTCAGATGCCTTTGCATAGTCAATAAAATACAGGTAAACATCTTTCTGGTATTCTCTGCTTTCAGCCAGGATCCATCTGACATCAGCAATGATATAACTTGTTTAAGTCCTCTTCTGAAACCAGCCTGAATTTCTGGCAGTTCCCTGTCGATATACTGCTACAGCCGTTTTTGAATGATCTTCAGCAAAATTTTGCTTGCGTGTGATATGAATGATATTGTTCTATAATTTCCACATTTGGTGGGATCACCTTTCTTGGGAATAGGCATAAATACGGATCTCTTCCAGTCACTTGGCCAGGAAGCTGTCTTCCATATTTCTTGGCATAACGAGTGAGCACCTCCAGTGCTGCATCTGTTCGTTGAAACATCTCAACTGGTATTCCATGAATTCCTGGAGCCTTGTTTTTCGCCCGTGTCTTCAGTGCAGCTTGGACTTCTTCCTTTAGAACTACTGGTTCTTGATCATATGCTACCTCCTGAAATGGTTAAATGTCGGCCAATTATTTTTGGTACAGTGACTCTGGTTGTACTTCTTCTAAGACAGATTTGTTCGTTCCTTTGGCACTCCATGGTATATTCAATATTCTTCGCCAACACCGCAATTCAAAGGCGTCAACTCTTCTTCGGTCTTCCTTATTCATTGTCCAGCTTTCACATGCATATGATGCAATTGAAAATACCATAGCTTGGGTCAGGCGCACCTTAGTTTTCAAGGTGACATCTTTGCTCTTCAAGCAAAGAAGTACAACCAGAATGCTCCTTAGAAACAAGGATGGCGAGACTGTGTCTTACGTACTTTGGACATGTTGTCAGGAGGGATCAGTCCCTGGAGAAGGACATCATGCTTGGCAGAGTACAGGGTCAGCAGAAAAGAGGAAGACCCTTAACGAGGTGGATTGACACAGTGGCTGCAACAATGAGCTCAAGCATAACAACGATTGTAAGGATGGCGCAGGACCGGGCAGTGTTTCGTTCTGTTGTACATAGGGTCGCTATGAGTCGGAACCGACTCAACGGCACCTAACAACAACAACACAGTGATTCTGTGCATTCCTTCCATGTTGTTTTGATGCTTCCTGCATTGCTCAGTATTCCGTCATATAACCCTTCAGTATTGCAACTCCAGGCTTGAATTTTTTCTTCAGTTGTTTCAGCTTGAGAAATGCTAAACGTGTTCTTCCCTTTTGGTTTTCTTTCTCCAGGTCTTTGCACATGTCACTATAATAGTTCACTTTGTCTTCTCAAGCCACCCCTTGAAATTTTAAACTAGGTAGGATTAATCATAATTAGGACATATTTGTGTTGCCCCACCCTCCAATCACATAAAGACCCCAAGAGCTAACTTCTTTTTATTAAATAATTTCTGACTTACAGAAAAATTGCAAAAAAAGAAAAAAACCCAAAGAATCCCTATATACCCTTCACCCACCACTACCACTAGTTCCCGTCAAGTCAACTCCAACTCATGGTCAGAGTAGAACTGTGCTCCATAGGGTTTTCCGTGAATCTTTTTTGGAAGTAGGTTGCCAGGCCTTTCTTCTGAGGCACCAACCTTATGGTTAGCAGCCGAGTGCATTAACTGTTTGCTCCACCCAGGGACTCCCACCTTCACCTAGATGCCCCCAAATGTTCACAGTTTACCATATTTGCTTCTCCTTCTTGCTCTGTGAATACCTGTTATTTATTTCCTGAGCTGTTTGAGAGTCAGTAGCAGACACAATGCCCCAGGCTCCTGCGTATTTCAGTGAGTATCTCCCCAGGGTAAAGGGGTTCTCTGGCAGAATCACAGTGCTGCTGTAAACACTCAGGAGGTTGGCACTGCCATCTAACACCCTCTCTGCTCTCGCACCCTCCCGACCGCTCCCTTTGCACACCCCTCCGCTCCGGCTGCAGGTTCGGGACAAGAAGCTTCTCAACGACCTGAATGGGGCTGTGGAGGACGCCAAGACCGCCCGGCTGTTCAACATCACCAGCTCCGCCCTGGCCGCCTCCTGCATCATCCTTGTCTTCATCTTCCTGCGGTACCCGCTCACCGACTACTGAGGCCCTGGGAGCACCGCTGGCCGTGGAGACGGAGCCCTGAGAGATGATGGTTTTCAGGGCCCAGGAGGCACAGGATACAGCGAGGCTGGGACTGAGCAGGCGTCTCTCTGGGGCCAACCCAAGGTTGTGAAGCAGACAGAGAGGCCATCAGAAGCTAAGCCCAACGAGGGGGCAGTGAGTGTTCCCCCGCCTGCCCTCTCTGCCCCTGGCCCTCTGCCCCTGCCTGTTCCTGGGTTCCTAGTTCTGTCCCTTGTCCTTGGGCCTGTTCTTGTGCTGCCCCCCGACCCCGGCTTCCAATGGCTGCCCCTGCCCCCATCCCCCTTCTCAGGCCCCCAGGGCCCCCAAACCCCTGACACCCAGTAAGAAGGGCTTATGTGGGAGATTCCCAGTATGGGGGGCTGCCAGCGTCTGGGGACTCGGTGTGTCCCCCCCACCCCTCCCGTCTCCTCCCAAGCTGTGATCTTGCTCAGAGCCCTTGTATCTGTGAACTTTCAATAAACTTCCTGCCCAGCTCCAGCCCAGCCTCTGTCTCCTGCCCCGGGCAGAGCACGGAGGGAAATCAGAGCTATGGAAGCCTTCCTCAGGCACTGCCTGGTGGGCCAGGACTCAGGGCTGCATCGTGGCTAACTTGACAGAGGAGAGCTGACCCTGTAGCCCCAGGGGTCTTCTGACTGCTGTACAAGGGAGGGGCTGGGGAGGCTGCTGGAGGAAGGTGTAAAAGGGAGGGGCTGGGAGAGGGTGTCCCAAACACAAGTGCCCAAAGCAGCTGGCAGCTTCCTTGGAGGGTTGTAGGGGTGGGCAGCGTGAGCCCAGCCCCCACCTGTGCTGGAAGTTAGAGCCAGCAGACCAGATTCATCCCGGTCGGGGCAGGGGGAGCCGAGGCAGTGAGGGCAGAGCCCCTGCCCGGTTTCTGCCTATCCTGGAGCGCCCTTGGGACCTGGGGCGGCTTCCCTCATCTCCCTCAAGCCCATTCCTGATCTAGAAAGTGGAGAGACAACCTTCCCAGTCCTCGTAGTTGCTATGAAGGCCAAGGAGGAAAAACGCCACTGTCTGGCCCTGAGTCTTGTATGGACACGTGGTGGCAGTACCAGCCCCGGGGAGCAGGGACGAGCTGACCCCATGGAGCTCGCAGAGCAGGGAGGTGGGGGGGCGGTGGTCAGGCATCATGGGGACACAGGTGGGCAGTCCTGATTCAGCTGGAGTCAGGGAAGTCAGCTAAGGATGCCGGTCAAAGGTGAGGGGCAGAGTGGGTCAGGGAGGAGAGATAGCCTGTGCAAACAGCCGGCTGCGAGGCTTGCCTGGGAGACAGGAAATTGTGAGCAGCCCCAGTGTAACCCAACCAAGGCACACAAGCTTTACCACCTGAGGGTCGCAGCATGCTTAGCAGGGAGAGATGGTGTCATGGGTTTAAAAGACTCCTGCTTCCCCACCTGGAACACCTGGGAGGTAGCCAGGGCCACGTGCTGAGATGGAAACAGGAAGGAGAAGACTTTGAGTGTGGGATCCTCCCAGGCCCCTGAGTGGACGTCTGAGAAGATGAGGGGACGTCTGAGAAGAGCCCTGGCTTTGCAGGCTCCCCAGGGAGCCGAGTGGCCTGAGCACAGGGGACTGCCCAGGAACCAGAGGACATCCTGTGATGGGAAGGCCTGAGATGCAATGAGGTCCCAGGGGAGGAGGAGGAGGAGAGCCAGGGATGGAGGGTTCGTGGGAGTCATGCTTGGAGAGGGCATGGCCAGAAGTACCCGCTGGACCTGGGGAGGTGGAGGTGCCTGGTGCCCACGTGGAAGTAATCTGGGGGAGAGGTGTGCGTGGAAGATGCCATAGGCGGATGAAGAGGTGGGGACGGAGGAAACGAAGCGAGTGTTAAAGCTGATTGTGAAGAGAGACGAGCCAGGAAATAGTCGCAGAAGAGTGTTAAGTGTAGAGTGTGTATTTCAGGGGTGATGGGAAGAACCAGGAGCCCCTGCATGGTGCAGACGGTGGATGGGCTCAGCTGCTAACCACAAGGTTGGAGGTTCAAGTCCACCCGGGGTGCATTGGAAGAAAGGCCTGGCACTCTACTTCCAAAAACTCAACCATAGAAAACCCCATAGAGCCTGGTCCTACTGGTCACCAGGAGTCAGACTTCACTTAACAGCAGCTGGTTTTGTGGGGCTCAAGAAGCAGATAGGGGAATGGTGAAGACAGAGAACAGAGAAGTGGTGACAATGAAGTAAGGTTTGGAGGAGCAGGAGGAGACGGTCAGGCTCAGCAGGAGGGGAGGAGCCTCTTCCACTGCCTGGGATGGAGGAGAAGAGAAGCAGGCGCAGGTGAGGGAGGTATGTGGCTGTGGGTCAGGAGCTAGGGGATCCGCTCCGAGCTCTTGTGCAGCGTCCTGGGAACAGGAGGCAGGGCTGTGCCGAGAGGCACCGGGAGCGTGAGATGCTTGGTCACCCCTGGGGAGAGCGGGAACGAACATGTGTTATTGGGGCCATGCAGGCGGATCTGGGGTGGTGCGCAGCGCCTACCGAGCTGGGTGGCTGTGATTCTCTAGCAGTGCGTGGCTCTCTCAAGCTGCACTCAGCTGCCTGTAGGCGTTTGGTGGCGGGAAATCTGTGTGGAGGCTGGGCAAAGGAGCCAAGGAGACTGGTCAGCCAGGGGGTGGGCACTGGAGACAGACAGGAGGAGGCAGAGCGGTCTGAAGAAAGCAGAGGGGCCCAGGGACTGGGGTCCAGGGGGCCACACACGCTGTGTGGTGAGGACCTGGAGTGACCTATGTGGGAGTGGGTGAGGGCAGTCAGGGATTTCACAGGCAGTGGAGCTGGGTGACTGTGGACCCCTGGGTCTGGAAAAGGTTCCTGGGTGGCACAAACAGTGTGTACACAACTACCAACCCAAAGGTCAGTGGTTCTAACCCACCTGTTGGTGCTGCGGAAGAAAGGCCTGGCAATTTGCTTCCATAAAGATTACAGCCTAGAATACCCTATCAGACAGTTCTGCTCTATAACACACGGGGTCGCCATGAGTCAGAATCGACTTGGCGGCAACAAATTTGGTTTTTTGGGGGAAGCCTGGGAAAGTGCTTTTAAGAGGAGAGTGTCAAGAAACGAGATGTTGGGTGCCACCCATGTGGACACTGACCCAGGGTTTGGAGTGGAGAGGGAAACCTCGGGCTGGGTACCAAAACTTGCCTTGAATGCCAGGAAGGGCCTGGTGGCTGGGGACACAGTGGTGAAAAGGGTAAACCCATACCCGTTCCTGTGCAGTCGATGCCAACTCACGGGGACCCCGTAGGACAGTGGGGCTGCCCCCCACACCCGTTGCTGTGCAGTCGATGCCAACTCACGGGGACCCCGTAGGACAGTGGGGCTGCCCCCCATACCCGTTGCTGTGCAGTCGATGCCAACTCACGGGGACCCCGTAGGACAGTGGGGCTGCCCCCCACACCCGTTGCTGTGCAGTCGATGCCAACTCACGGGGACCCCGTAGGACAGTGGGGCTGCCCCCCATACCTGTTGCTGTGCAGTCGATGCCAACTCACGGGGACCCCGTAGGACAGTGGGGCTGCCCCCCATACCCGTTGCTGTGCAGTCGATGCCAACTCACGGGGACCCCGTAGGACAGTGGGGCTGCCCCCCACACCCGTTGCTGTGCAGTCGATGCCAACTCACGGGGACCCCGTAGGACAGTGGAGCTGCCCCCCACACCCGTTGCTGTGCAGTCGATGCCAACTCACGGGGACCCCGTAGGACAGTGGAGCTGCCCCCCACACCCGTTGCTGTGCAGTCGATGCCAACTCACGGGGACCCCGTAGGACAGTGGAGCTGCCCCCCATACCCGTTGCTGTGCAGTCGATGCCAACTCACGGGGACCCCGTAGGACAGTGGAGCTGCCCCCCACACCCGTTGCTGTGCAGTCGATGCCAACTCACGGGGACCCCGTAGGACAGTGGAGCTGCCCCCCACACCCGTTGCTGTGCAGTCGATGCCAACTCACGGGGACCCCGTAGGACAGTGGGGCTGCCCCCCATACCCGTTGCTGTGCAGTCGATGCCAACTCACGGGGACCCCGTAGGACAGTGGGGCTGCCCCCCACACCCGTTGCTGTGCAGTCGATGCCAACTCACGGGGACCCCGTAGGACAGTGGGGCTGCCCCCCATACCCGTTGCTGTGCAGTCGATGCCAACTCACGGGGACCCCGTAGGACAGTGGAGCTGCCCCCCATACCCGTTGCTGTGCAGTCGATGCCAAC
Source organism: Loxodonta africana (assembly GCF_030014295.1). Classification (NCBI taxonomy): domain Eukaryota; kingdom Metazoa; phylum Chordata; class Mammalia; order Proboscidea; family Elephantidae; genus Loxodonta; species Loxodonta africana. The sequence continues at coordinate 1,908,766 of NC_087348.1, read as the reverse complement.
TCACGGGGACCCCGTAGGACAGTGGAGCTGCCCCGTGGGCTCCCAAGGGGCGGCTGGTGGGTGCGAGCTGCCGACCTTTTGACCAGCAGCTGAGCTCTTCACTGCTGCATCCCCAGGGCTTTGGCGACAAGAGTGGGACAGGGGCTATGCTTTGGGACCCCGGGATGCCGGCGGCGTGGCCCCAGACCTCTGCAAAGGAGAGCAGGGTTTCCGCCGAGGCAGGAGGGCTGGGAGTCAGGGCAGCAGGAGCAGAAGCACAGAGCCCAGGGCTGGGTGTGAAGGAAGCTGGAGAGCTGACACTGGGTGGCGGGGGGGCATGCAAGGCAGGCAGGCATGGGGAGGGGGCTGCTGCAAGGTTGCCGGGAGCTGGCCGCATCCTCACCGTCTCACAGAGGGGAGCCGCGAGCTTTCCCAGGGGCCACCGCCCCCTGGAGACCTGGGGCCAGGAGAGCTGACAGGAGATGAGGAACGGGGGTGCCTCATGTCTGCTGAGGCCTGGAGCCAGAGGTTCAAGCCTGGGGGGCTCGCACCACCCCGCGTCTTCCCAGGGCCCGGGCACCCAGAGGCTACCTGGAGGAGCCAGAGTTGGAATATAGGAGGGCCCTGGGTGGCACAAAATGTTAAGCACTTGGCTACTAACCCAAAGGCTGGAGGTTCGAGTCCATCGAGAAACACCTCAAAAGAAAGGCCTGGCAAATCAGACGTCAAAAACAGAACAAAAAGATTAGATGGGGAGGGGCTGCCGGGCTTCGGAGGAGGGGCCTGACTTCCGGCCCCCAGTGTCCGGGTCAGGAGGCCTGCGCAGGCCATGATGCGTTCAAGCAGGACTCTGGTGGCACAGTGGTTAAGTGCTACAGCCACTAACCAAAAGGTCAGCAGTTCAAATCCACCAGGCGCTCCTTGGAAACTCTATGGGGCAGTTCTACTCAGTCCTATAGGGTCGCTATGAGTCAGAATCGACTCCATGGCAATGGGTTTGGTTTTTTGTTTTTTTTTGGGGGGTGGGGGGGAAAGAAAGTAGAGGGGAGAATGATGTCTTTGCTTGTTTTCCTTAAAGCTTCAATGCCCACAGCCTGGGACGGGGTCAGGAGGAACGGTTCTGTCATTAAGCAAGCCCCTCCACTTCCCTGGGACGTGCCTGTACCTGGCCAAAGCTGTCTGGGCCGCTGTGAGAAAAATGGTGCCGTCGCCTTCCAGCTGGGAAAGGCACCTCAGCCGTGGAGATGTTTGTCTCTAATCCTGAGCAGCGTAGGACATGGGGGCCCCCAGCTTCCACAGCATCCGGAAGCAGAGAGACCAGCCCCAGATGGGCGGTGTCCCTGGTGGGGTCAGACTGGCATCCCCCAGCTCTCATGCTCAGCAGGTGGCAGCTTCACGCTCCGTCTTTGCCTCTCTGGGCTCACTGTGCACCCCACACGCCATTTTTTTTTTTTTTTTTTGCACGGTGCCTGGAACATGTTTGGGGTTCAATAAATACTAGTACGAAGGAATGAATGGATGGCCCTGCTCACTGTCTTTCTGTCCTTTTCTCTGCGTGCATTCCTCTGTCTCTTTTTGGGGTCAGATGATGTTCCCTGTCCTCACCCCTCAGTGGCACAGTGGTTAAATCGCTCAGCTGCTAAGAGAAAGGTCAGCGATTCGAAACCACCAGCAGCTCCGTGGGAGAAAGATGTGGCAGTCTGCTTCCATGAAGATTTATAGCCTCGGAAACCCTATGGGGTCACTATGAGTCGGAATCGACTCGACAGAGGTGGGTTTGGGGGTTTTTCATCCCCTTCGCCATGTCCGGGTGGGCCCTGGCCACTGCTAGTTTGGCCTCCAGTCCATGGTCCAGTTTAGAAGGAGTGAAGCCAAGTGGGGCTAAAGGCTGAGAGTGGCTGTGAGTGTGTGAGTGTGGGTAAGACTGTGTGTGTGTGTGATTGTGAGTGTGAGAGTGTGGTGGTGTGTGTGAGTGTGATCATAAGTGTGTATGTGTGAGTCATTTGTGTGAGTGTGAGGGAATGAGTGGTGTGGGGGGTGTGTGTGAATGTGTTGTTGGGGAGTCGGGTTGCTATAGATTTAGCCCCTAGCCTCTCTTACCTTGCCCATAGGGGCCCAGAGTTCTCCAGAGAATTAAGCCTCAATCAAAAACCCATACATTTGCCAAACCCACTGTCCACTCCAGCCAAGTAATGGAGCCTGGTGCCCCTTCTCCAGGCATTGGAAACGATCCCCCTTAATTGTGCGTTCTCAGCTGCACCAAGGGGTGCAGAGGTCTGGGACTTGTGCTCCCTGGAGTCCTTCTGTCCTCACAGAGTTGAGACAACTAGCGCAGATGGGTGGGGGCACACCCCTGACACCCAGCAAACCACAGGGCCCACTGACGCTTTCCTGATTCCGCTTTATGTCAGAGTAAGAGGAACTGGGGAGGAGAAGACACTTCTCTGAGACAGAAAAAGGGCAAGCATCTTCTCTCGTCCCTTGTAGGTTCCAGAGTGATGGTTTATAACCAGAACAGAAAATGTATTCTCCAGAAAGGCTAAGAATAGAAGCAGCAGAAGTGATGGGTATAGATAATGTTTGACAAGTTCCCACCACCAGTGGAACACATCAGTCCACAAACTCAAGAAGACAAACATGTCCAAACAATAGAAGGAACGATAAATAAACAACGATATGAGCAACTGATGGTCTGTTTCTCAGTCAGCCCTGGCCTTGTTCTGACTGATGATATTGAGCTTCTCCACCGTCTCTTTCCACAGATGTAGTCAGTTTGATTCCTGTGTGTTGTATCTGGAGAGGTCCATGTTTTATAGTCAACGTTTATGTTGGTGAAAAACAGTATCTGCAAGGAAGAAGTTGTTGGTCTTGCAAAATTCTATCATTCGATCTCCGGCATTGTTTCTATCACCAAGGCCGTATTTTCCAACTACTGATCTTTCTTCTTTGTTTCCAACTTTGCATTCCAATTGCCAGTAATTATCAATGCATCTTGATTACATGTTTGATCAATTTCAAACTGCAGGAGTTGGTAAAAATCTTCAGTTTCTTCATCTTTGGCCCTAGTGGTTGGTGGGTAGATTTTGAATAATAGTCGTATTAACTGGTCTTCCTTGTAGGCATATGGATATTATCCTATCATTGACAGCGCTGTACTTCAGGATAGATCTTGAAACGTTCATTTTGGCAATGAATGCAACACCATTCCACTTCAATTTGTCATTCCTGGCACAGTAGACTATATGATTGTCCAATTCAGAATGACCAATACCAGTTCATTTTAGCTCACTAATGCCTAGGATATCGATGTTTATGTGTTCCATTTTTGACAATTTCCAATTTTCCTAGATCCATACTTCGTACATTCCAGGTTCCGGTTATTAATGGATGTTTGCAGCTGTTTCTTCTCATTTTGAGTCATGCCACATCACCAAATGAGGGTCCCGAAAGCTTTACTCCATCCACGTCATTAAGGTCGACTCTACTTTGAGGAGGCAGCTCTTTCCCAGTCATCTTTTGAGTGCCTTCCAACCTGGGAGGCTCATCTTCCAGCACTATATCAGACAATGTTCTGCTGCTATTCATAAGGTTTTCACTGGCTAATGCTTTTCAGAAGTAGACTGCCGGGTCCTTCTTCCTAGTCTGTCTTAGTCTAGAAGCTCAGCTGAAACCTGTCCTCCATGGGTGACCCTGCTGGTATCTGAATACTGGTGGCATAGCTTCCAGCATCACAGCAACATGAAAGATGAAAGCCTGTACAGTAGGACAAACTGACAGATGTGTGGGGATGGAACCTGGAACAACAGAAAAGGATGTAGACCACTAAAAAGGATAAATACGTGGGTAAATACACGTTGTTGATAGGAGGGACAGTACAGCCACTTTGGAAAACTCTTTGGCAGTCCTTACTGAAGCAAAAGATTTGTGGACCTTATTCTCCAGCAATTCCACTCCTAAGTATATGCCCAAGAGAAACAAGTGCACACGCACTCCAAGAGACATGAAAAGAATGTTCATAGAAATATCATCCATAAATACAAAAAGCAGAAAACTACCCCAATGCCTGTTAACAGTAAAAAGAATAAATAAATTGAGATATATTCATGCAATGAAATTCCATGAACCATGTCTACACACAACAATATGGACAAATCTCACATTAAAAGAAGCCAGGCATAAGTGATTACATGCTATATGATGGTGCTAAGGAAGGCATCCATCACTCATCTGTGGGTCTGTCATACTCTGGTGGCTTGCACATTGCTGTGATGCTGGAAGCTATGCCACTGGTATTTCAAACACTGGCAGGGTCACGCGTGGCAGACAGGTTTCAACAGAGCTTCCAGACTAAGGCAGACTAGGAAGAAAAGCCTGGCAATCAACTTCCAAAAATTAGCTAATGAAAACCTTGCAAATCACAATAAAACATTATCCAACTCACTTGCTTTGGTCATGTCATCAGGAGGGATTGGTCGATGGAGGAGGACATCACGTTGGATAAAGTAGACGGCCAGCAAGGGCATGGGAAACCCTTGGCGAGACGAATTGGCACAATAGCCGAAATGATGGACTAGAACAAGCTGGTGATTGTGAGGGTGACACAGGACCAGGTAATGTTTCGTTCTGTTGTACGTAACACGGCCAGGATCCAGAGCTGACTCGGTGCCAGCTAAGAACAGCAACAGAGGGTGCGTGCTTAGGTGCTAAAAACGTACAGGAAAACACGGATGTGATCCTCAGGTTGGTCAAGATGGGGGGCTCCTCTCAGGAGAGGAGAGTGCGATGGGAGGGGCCGCTCGGGGACTTCGGGCGTATCGACAGAGCGCTCCGTCTTGACGCTGGTGGTAGTTTTATGGGTGTTGGCTTTGTGACAATCCATTGAACTGTACTTTTGTTGTTGTTGTTTGGCGCTTTCTTGAGTGTTACATTTTACATTTAAAAGTTTTATTTCTAAGAAATCTTTTATTTCCCACTGATCATGAAGATATTCAATAATTTTTGGTGAAAAGTCCTCTGTCAGTCTGACTGTTGCTGCTTTGAAGGTACCTCCCTCTTTCCTGGCTGCTCTGTTTGTCTGTTTGTCTGTTTATCTGTTGTTTTCCCTCTTTGTGTTTGGTATTTTGCAGCTTCCCTATGCTGGGTATAAAACCTGCTGCTGCCGAGTTGATTCTGGCTCATAGCAACCCTATAAGACAGGGTAGAACTGCCCCGTAGGGTTTCCAAGGCTGTAATGCAAGGCTGCAACAATGGACTCAGGCATAACGATGATTGCGAGGACGGTGCAGGACCAGGCAATGTTTTGTTCTCTTACACATAGGGTGGCTATGAGTCAGAACCAACCCGATGGCACCTACAAGCAACAATGATCTATACGGAAGTAGATTGCTACATCTTCCTCCCATGGAGCACCTAGTGAGTTTAAGCCGCCAACATTCCAGTTAGCAGCCAAGCACTTAACCACTGTGCCACCAAGGCTCCTTTATAATATGCATCATTTTTGCTAGGTGCTGTTGAGTTGGCTCTGACTCATAGTGACCCCACATACTACAGAACGATACAGCGCCCAGGCCTGCACAATCCTCATAATCGCTATTATGCTTGAGCCCGTTTGCAGCCACCGTGTCCCTCCATCTCCTTGAGGGTCTCCCTCTATGCTGGACTTTACCAAGCATGATGTCCTTCTCCAGGGGCTGATTCCTTCTGATAACATGTCCAAAGTATGTGAGACACAGTCTCCCACCCTTGCTTCTAAGGAGCATTCTAAAAATTACAGGGCTAATGGGAAAATTGGTTTTGGAGGCAGGCTATTCGCAGCCTGTAGAACTTCGTGCCTGGAGCAGATAATAAACAACAGCAAAGTCCAGCCTCCACTCCGCTCTCACCCAGCATCCCAGCCAACCCTGGCTTGAGCTTCTCGTTCCAGCTAGCGGATCCTTAGAACCAGTCACCTCAAACTTCATCACGTTAAACATCTAATCCTGAGTATAGGCATTTTCACTTTTTTTTTTTTTTTTTAACACCGAGGAAAATGTCTTCCTAGCTTTTTCATTTGTACTCTTAGCTTGCCCAGATAGCTCAACATGATGGACATTGTACCAGTCTTGAAGGCACCTGACTGGATGCCCTTGAGTTAAAAGCTGTTTCCTCCTCAGCATTTTGTGCCTTTCTGTAAGGTCTTCATATTTACTGCCTTAGTTATCTAGTGATATTATAACACAAAACCACAAGTGGATGGCTTTAACAAAGAGAAATTTATTCTCTCACAATCTAGGGCACCAGCTCCACGAGAAGGCCTTCTTTCTCCATCCACTCTGGGGACAGGTCCTTGTTATCAATCTTCCCCTGGTCTAGGAGCTTCTCAGCACAGGGACCCTGTTCCCTCAGCTCTTGCTTCTTAGTAGTATGAGGTCCCCATGTCTCTCTGCTCACTTCTCTCTTTCGTATCTCAAAAGAGATTGACTTAAATCACAACCTAATCTTATAGATTGAGCCCTGTCTCATTAACATAACTGCCACTAATCCCACCTCATTAACATCGTAGAGGTTAGGATTTACAACACACAGGAAAATCACATCAGATGACAAAATGGTGAACAATCACACAATACTGGGAATCATGGCCCAGCCAAGTTGACAGATATTTTGGGGAGACACAATTCAATCCATGACTTTCTGTTTAATTTTGGAAACACTTACCTCAATCATTTCAAATCATTAATATGCTAGGAAAAATGTTTCTAAATAAGCATAATTATTTTGAAATGCTGATATTTCCTCATTTCTTCCAATTGCATTTAAGCTAATTCATGAGTGTGCGTTGTAGCAGAATTGGCTCCATTTTAATAAATTGATACTGAATGTGATACGGAGTATTCCTCATCTTGGAAACCCTGGTGGCGTAGTGGTTAAGTGCAACGGCTGCTAACCATGAGGTCAGCAGTTCGAATCTGCCAGGCGCTCCTTGGAAACTCTATGGGGCAGCTCTACTCTGTCCTAATAGGGTCGCTATGAGTTGGAATCATCTCAACCGCAGTGGGTTTTCGTTTATTCTGCATCTTTTGGTTTATATGATTTTCCTCCATTAATAAATTAATGCATCAAAGGGTATTCTTTGATTGTTTTCCTAATATTACAGCAACCTTGCACTCCTGGAATAAATCTATTACTAATAAATGTTAACTTTATGTTAATATTTAAAAACACTGCTCTGTTTGCTTCGTTTTTTTTTTTTTTTTTGCATCTGTATTCAGGACTGTGATAGACTTGTAATATTCCGTTGTCACACCACTGTTCTTGGGTGTTGGTATCAAGGTTATGTTAGTCTTATGTTATTTAGAAAAATTTTTGTATTCGTGCTAATTTCTACTTTATGTTTGGTATAACTGTTGGTGAAGCCACGTGGGCCTAAAGTTTTCTTTATAGAAAGGTTTTTAATTTTAGCTTCTATTCCTTTCATAGTTACAGAATTATTCAGATTTCTAATTCTTGTTTTTGTTTTGGTACATATTTTTCTAGGAATTCATCTACATTGTTAGATTATTGGCTTAAAGTTGTTCCTAATGTTTTCTAGGAGCTCTGGTGGTGCAGTGGTTAAGAGCTTGGCTGCTAACCAAAAGGTCGGCAGTCCGAATCCACCAGCTGCTCCTTGGAAACTCTCTAGGGGAGTTCTACTCTGTCTTATATGGTCACTATGGGTTAGAATCAACTTGACGGCAGTGGGTTTTGTTTCCGGTCTTTTTTCCCTAATGTTCTCTAATTCTCTTCCCCCCTCCACTCTTGCCACACGTCTGTCAGTTTGTCATACTGTGGGGGCTTGTGTGTTGCTGTGATGCTGAAAGCTATGCCGCTGGTATTCAAATACCAGCAGGGTCACCCATGATGGACAGGTTTCAGCTGAGCTTCCAGACTAAGACAGACTAGGAAGAAGTATTGGTAGTTGGAAAATATGGCCTTGGGAATAGAAATGAGGCCAGAGATCACATGATTGAATTTTGGAAGACCAACAACTTCTTCATTGCAAATACATTTTTTCACCAACATAAACGGCAACTATACACGTGGACCTTGCCAGTTGGAATACACAGGAATCAAATCGACTACATCTGTGGAAAAAGACAATGGAAAAGCTCAATATCATCAGTCAGAACAAGGCCAGGGGCCGACTGTGGAATAGACCATCAATTGCTCATATGCAAGTTCAAGCTGAAACTGAAGAAAATTAGAGCAAGTCCATGAGAGCCAAAGTACAGGCTTGAGTATATTCCATCTGAATTTAGAGACCATCTCAAGAATAGATTTGATGCATTGAATACTAATGACCAAAGACCAGTTGTGGAATGACATCAAGGACATCATACAGGAAGAAAGCAAGAGATCATTAAAAAAAATAAAAGAGAAAGAAAAGACCTAACTGGATATCAGAAGAGACTCTGAAACTTGCTCTTGAACATCAAATAGCTAAAGTGAAAGGAAAAAACGATGAAGTAAAAGAGCTGAACAGAAGATTTCAAAGGGCTGCCCGAGAAGACAAAGTAAAGTATTATAATGACATGTGCAGAGACCTGGAGACGGAAAACCAAAAGGGAAGAACACGGTCAGCATTTCTCAAGCTGAAAGAATTGAAGAAAAAATTCAAGCCTTGAGGTGCAATAGTGAAGGATTCTATGGGGAAAATATTAAACGATGCAGGAAGCATCAAAAGAAGATGGAGGGAATACACAGAGTCATTATACCAAAAAGAATTAGTCGATGTTCAACCATTTCAGGAGGTAGCATATGATCAGGAACCGATGGTACTGAAGGAAGAAGTCCAAGCTGCTCTGAAGGCATTGGTGAAAAATAAGGGCCCAGGAATTGATAGAATATCAACTGAGATCTTTCAACAAACAGATGCAGCACTGGAGGTGCTCACTTGTCTATGACAAGAAATTTGTAAGACAGTTACCAGGCCAACTGACTGGAAGAGATCCACATTTATGCCTATTCCCAAGAAAGGTGATCCAACTGAGTGCAGAAATTATCAAACAATATCATTACTATCACATGCAGGCAAAATTTTACCGAATATGATTCAAAAGTGGCTGCAACAATATATCAAGAGGGAACTGCCAAAAATTCAAGCCAAATTTAGAAGAGGACGTGGAACCACGGATTTCATTGCTGATGTCAGTTGGATCCTGGTGGAAAACAGAGAATACCAGAAAGATGTTTACCTGTGTTTTATTGACTATGTAAAGGCATTGGACTGTGTGGATCATAACAAATTATGGATAACATTGCCAAGAATGGGAATTCCAGAACACTTAATTGTGCTCATGAGAAATCTATGAATGGATCAAGAGGCAGTCGTTCGAACAAAACAAAGGACACTGTGTGGTTTAAAGTCAGGAAGGGTATTCGTCAGGGTTTTATCCTTTCACCATACGTATTCAATCTGTACGCTGAGCAAATAATCCGAGAAGCTAGACTATGTGAAGAAGAACGGGGCATCAGGATTGGAAGAAGACTCATTAACAACCTGCCTTATGCAGATGACTCAACCTTGCTTGCTGAACGTGAAGAGGACTTGAAACACTTACTGATGAAGATCAAAGACCACAGCCTTCGATATGGATTACACCTCAACATAAAGAAAACAAAAATCTTCACAACTGGACCAATAAGCAACATCATGATAAATGGAAAGGAAATTGAGGTTGTCAAGGATTTCATTTTACTTGGATCCACAATCAACACCCATGGAAGCAGCAGTCAAGAAATCCAGAAATGTGTTGCATGGGGCAAATTGGCTGCAAGGGATCTCTTTAAAGTGTCAAAAAGCAAGGATGTCATCCTGAAGACTAAGGTGCACCTGGCTCAAGCCATGATGTTTACAATCACCTCATATGTATGCAAAAACTGGACAGTAAATAAGGAAGACTGAAGAAGAATTCACATTTTTGAATTGTAGTGTTGGCGAAGAGTATTGAATATGCCATGGACTGCCAAAAGAATGAACAAATCTGTCTTGGAAGAAGTACAGCCAGAATGCTCCTTGGAAGCAAGGATGGCGAGACTGTGTCTTACATACTTTGGACATGTTGTCAGGAGGGATCAGTCCCTGGAGAAGGACATCATGCTTGGCAGAGTACAGGGTCAGAGGAAAAGAGGAAGACCCTCAACGAGGTGGATTGACACAGTGGCTGCAACAATGAGCTCAAGCATAACAACGATTGTAAGGATGGCGCAGGACTGGGCAGTGTTTCATTCTATTGTGCACAGGGTCGCTATGAGTCAGAACCGACCAGACGGCACCTAACAACAACAATTCTCTTTTTTAAGGACCACTGAGTTTTAGCTGACGCCTGCATCCTTTAATCCTGATGTCGGGTATTTGTGTCTTCTCCATTTTTCTCATGATCAGTTTTGCCAAACTTTTATAAATATCATTGCCATCTCAAACAACATTTGGTTTTGTCAATTCTTTCTAGTTAGTGCGTGTTTTTTGTTTCATTACTTGCTGCTCTAAATGTTGTTTTTTCTGCTTTTGGGGGGTCTGTAGGTTCACAATGAATTGGAATCAACTAAACAGCTATGGGTTTGGGTTTTTTGGTTTTAGCGGCCCTAGCTCAAGCATAACAACAGTTATGAGGATGGCGCAGGACTGGACAGCGTTTGGTTCTGTTGTGCATAGTGTTGTATGAGTCGAAACCGACTCAATGGCACCTAACAACAACAACAGGAGCCCTAGTGAAGCCCTGGTGGTGCACTGGTTAAGAGCTTGGCTGCTAACCAAAAGGTCAGCAGTTTGAATCCACCAGCTCTTCCTTGGCAGTTCTACTCTGTTCTATAGGATTGCTATGAGTAGGAATAGACTCGATGGCAATGGGTTTTTCTTTTTCTTGTTTGTTTGTTTAGGAGCCCTGGTGCAGTGTTTAGGCGCAGTGGTTGAGTGTTTGGCTACTAACCAAAAAGCCAGCAGTTCAAATCTATCAGCCACTCCATGGCGGAAATATGTAGCCGTCTATATCCAAGATTACAACCCTGGATACCCTACGGGAACTGATCTAGTCTGTCCTATAGGGTTGCTATGAGTCGGAATCGACTGGACGGCAAATGTGTTTTTTTTTTCCCATTATATTTGGTTAAACCATTTGAAATTGCTGATTTACAGGTAAAAAAAAAAAGAAACATTTCATATAGTCCAGCCTAAGAGTTCAGTTCAAAATGTTTTCCATGTTCAATCATGTGTGTGTGTGTTTTTTCACCATAGTTAATTCAGAATTGTTGCTGTTGTTAGCTGCCATCAACTCACCTCCAACTCACGGAGACCCGATGTCCAACAAAATCCAGTGCTGCCCAGTCCTGCGTCATCCTCACAATCAGCAGCATGTTTGAGCCTTTACTGCATCTGCTGTGCCAATCCATCTCACCAAAGGTCTCCCTTGCTTTTGTTGGTTCTCTACTTCACCAAACACGATGTCTTCCTCTAGAGATTGATCCCTCCTGATGTCCAAAGCAAACGAGTTGGACAATGCTCAGTTGTGATTTATAAGCTTTTCATTGGCCAGAAGTTTTTTTTGTAGATTCTGTGGTTTTTTTGTTTGTTTGTTTGCATAGACAACACTGTTACCTGTAAATGTTGTTGTTGTTAGGTGCCGTTGAGTCGGTTCCGACTCATAGCGACCCTGTGCACAACAGAACGAAACATTGCCCGGTCCTGCGCCATCCTTACAATCGTTGTTATGCTTGAGCTCATTGTTGCAGCCACTGTGTCAATCCACCTCGTTGAGGGTCTTCCTCTTTTCCTCTGACCCTGTACTCTGCCAAGCATGATGTCCTTCTCCAGGGACTGATCCCTCCTGACAACATGTCCAAAGTATGTAAGACACAGTCTCGCCATCCTTGCTTCCAAGGAGCATTCTGGCTGTACTTCTTCCAAGACAGATTTGTTCATTCTTTTCCCAGGCCATGGTATGTTCAATATTCTTTGCCAGCACTGTAATTCAAAGGCGTCAATTCTTCAGTCTTCCTTATTTGTTGTCCAGCTTTCACATGCATATGATGCTATTAAAAATACCATGGCTTCGATCAGGCGCACCTTAGTCTTCAGGGTGACATCTTTGCTTTTCAACACTTTAAAGAGGTCCTTTGCAGCAGATTTGCCCAATGCAATGCATCTTTTGATTTCTTGACTGCTGCTTCCGTGGCTGTTGATTGTGGATCCAAGTAAAATGAAATCCTTGACAACGTCAATCTTTTCTCTGTTTATCATGATGTTGCTCATTGGTCCAGTTGTGAGGATTTTTGTTTTTATGTTGAGGGGCAGTCCATACTGAAGGCTGTGGTCTTTGATCTTCATCAGTAAGTGCTTCAAGTCCTTTTCACTTTCAGCAAGCAAGGCTGTGTCATCTGCATAACGCAGGTTGTTAATGAGTCTTCCTCCAATCCTGATGCCCCGTTCTCCATATAGTCCAGCTTCTCGGATTATTTGCTCAGCATACAGATTGAATAGGCATGGCGAAAGTACACCCTTCCTGACTTTAAACCCTTGTTCTGTCAGTATCCCCTTGTTCTGTCCGAACAACTGCCTCTTGATCTATGTAAAGGCTCCTCATGAGCACAAATTAAGTGTTCTGGAATTCCCATTCTGTAAATAGGGACATTTTTATTTCTTCCTTTATGATCTGTATGTCTTTTATCTTGTAATCTTGCCTTATTGCACTAACTAGAAATCCCAGTACTATGCCAAATAAGAGTGGTGAGGATGGACATCCTTGCTTTGTTCTCAGTCTTAGGGGGAGGACATTCAGCCATTTGCCATTAAGTATAACGTTAGCTATAAGGCTTTTGAAGATTCATTTTGTCAATTTGAAGAAGTTCCTCTCTGTTCCTATTTTTTTCCTGAGAATTTCGATTATGAATGGGAGTGGAATTTTGTCAAATATTTTTTCATCATTGATTGATGTTTTTATGTGATTCTTCTTTAACATACTAATTATCTTAGGCTGGGTTCTCTACAGAAGCAAAACCAGTAAAGCTTATAAATATGTATAGAGAGAGATTTCTATCAAGGAAATGACTCACATAGCTGTAGAGAATGGAACATCCCAAGTCGGTGGGTCAGGAGAGAAGCTTCTCCTGATTCATGCAGCCACAGAGGCTGGCGAGCCCAAGATAGGCAGGTCAGAGATCAGGGCTCTGGAGGAAGGGCCTTGTCATCAATCTTCCCCTGGTCTAGGAGCTTCTCAACACAAGGACCCCAGGTCAAAACGATGTGCTCTGCTTCTGGCTCTTCTTTCTTGGTGGTATGAGGTCCTTCCTCTTTGCTTGCTTTCTCTATTTTATATCTCAAAAGAGATTGGCTCAAGATAAAATCCAACCTGTCAACTGAGTCCTGACTCATCAACATAACTGCCTGTAATCCTGACTCATTAACATCATGTTGTTTTAGTTGTTAGGTGCCATCGAATATGTTCCAAATCATACCGACCCTATGTACAACAGAAAGAAACACTGCCCCGTCCTGCGCCATCCTCACAATCGTTGTTATGCTTGAGGCCATTGTTGCAGCCACTGTGTCAATCCACCTCATTGAGGGTCTTCCTCTTTTTTGCTGACCCTCTACTTTACCAAGCATGATGTCCTTCTCCAGGGACTGATCTCTTCTGACAACACGTCCAAAGTATGTAAGATGTAGTCTCACCATCTTTCCTTCCAAGGAGCACTCTGGCTGTACTTCTTCCAAGACAGATTTTTTTCATTCTTTTGGCAGTCCATGGTATATTCAATATTCTCCACCAGCTCCACAATTCAGAGGTGTCAATCCCTCGGTCTTCCTTATTCATTATTCAGCTCTCACATGCACACGCGGTGATTGAAAACACCGTGGCTTGAGTCGGGGCACCTTAGCCCTCAGGATGACATCTTTTTCTTTGAACACTTCAAAGAGATCTCTTGCAGCCAATTCGTGCAATGCAGTGCGCCTTTTGGTGTCTTGACTGCTGCTTCCATGGCTGTTGATTGTGGATCCAAGTAAAATGAAATCCTTGACAACCTCAATTTCCTCTCCGTTTACCATGATGCTGCTTATTGGTCCAGTTGTGAAGATTTTTGCTTTCTTTTTGTTGAGGTGCAATCCATACTGAAGGCTGTGATGTTTGATCCTCATTAGTAAGTGCTTCAAGTCCTCTATACTTTCAGCAAGCAAGGTTGTGTCATCTGCATAGTGCAGGTTGTCAATGAGTCTTCCTCCAATCCTGATGCCCTGTTCTTCTTCATATAGTCCAGCTCCTAGGATTATTTTTTCAGCATACAGATTGAATTGGTGTGGTGAAAGAATACAACCCTAACGCACACCTTTCCTGACTTAAAACCAATCAATATCCCCCTGTTCTGTTCAAACAGCTGCCTCTTGATCTATGTACAGATTCCTCATGAGCACAATGAAGTGTTCTGGAATTCCCATTCTTTGCAATCTTATCCTTAATTTGTTATGATCCACACAGTCAAATGCCTTTGCATAGTCAATAAAACACAGGTAAACATCTTTCTGGTATTCTCTGCTTTCAGCCAGGATCCATCTGACATCAGCAATGATATGGCTGGTTCCACATCCTCTTCTGAAACCGGCCTGAATTTCTGGCAGTTCCCTGTCAATATACTGTTGCAGCACTTTTGAGTGATCTTCAGCAAAATTTTGCTTGCATGTGATATTCATGATATTGTCCAATAATTTCCACATTCAGTTGGATCACCTTTCTTGAGAATAGGCATAAATATGGATCTCTTCCAGTTGGTTGGCCAGGTACCTCTTTTCCAAATGTCTTGGCATACACAGGTGAGCGCTTCGAGCGCTGCATCCATTTGTTGAAACATCTCAATGGTATTCTGTCGGTTCCTAGAGATCTGTTTTTTGCCAATGCCTTCAGAGCAGCTTGGACCTCTTCCTTCGGTGCCATCAGTTCCTGATCATATGTCACCTCCTGAAATGGTTGAACATCGACCAGTTCTTTTTGTTATAGGAGGTGTGTATATTCCTTCCATCTTCTTTTGATGCTTTCTGCATTGTTTAATATTTTCGCTGTAGAATCCTTCACTATTGCAACCCAAGGCTTGAGTTACTTCTTCAGTTCTTTCAACTTGAGAAATGCTAAGTGTGTTCCTCCCTTTTGGTTTTCCTTCTCCAGGTCTTTGCACATGTTATCGTAATACTTTACTTTGTCTTCTTGAGCCACCCATTGAAATCTTCCGTTCAGCTCTTTACCGTCATCATTTTTTCTCTTTTGCTTTAGCTATTTGATGTTCAAGAGCGAGTTTCAGAGTCTCTTCTGACATCCGGTTAGGTCTTTTCTTTCTTTCCTGTCTTTTTAATGACCTCTTGCTTTCTTCATGTACGATACCCTTGATGTCATTCCACAACTAGTCTGGTCTTTGTTCATAAGTGTTCAACACATCAAATCTATTCTTGCGAAGATCTCTAAATTCGGGTGGAATATACTCAAGGTCGTACTTTGGCTCTTGCGGACTTGTTCTAATTTTCTTCAGTTTTAACTTGAACTTTCATATGAGTAATAGATAGTCTGATCTGCAGTCAGCCCCTGGCCTTGTTCTGACTGATGATATTGAGCTTCTGCATTGTCTCTTTCCACAAATGTTGTCGGCTTGATTCCTGTGTATTTCCTCTGGTGAGGTCCATGGAATCAGAACCTAGAATGTATGACGTATGAATCTAGCAAAATTGGAAATCATCAAAAATGAAATGGAATGAATAAAGATTGATATCCTAGGCATTAATGGGCTGAAATGAGCTGTTATTGGCCATTTTGAATCAGACAACCTTATGGTCTACTATGCCGGGAATGACAACTTGAAGAGGAATGGTGTTGCATTCATTGTCAAAAAAGAACATTTCAAGATCTATCCTGAAGTACAATGCCTACAAGGAAGACCAGTTAATACGACTATTATTCAAATTTACCCACCAACCACTAAGGCCAAAGACGAAGAAACTGAAGATTTTTACCAACTTCTGCAGTCTGAAATTAATCGAACATGCGATCAAGATGCATTGATAATTACTGGTGATTGGAATGTGAAAGTTGAAAACAAAGGAGGATCAGTAGTTGGAAAATATGGCCTTGGTGATAGAAACTATGCTGAAGATCGCATGATTGAATTTTGCAAGACCAACAACTTTTTCATTGCAAATATCATTAACATCATAGAGGTAGGATTTACAACACATAGGAAAATCACATCAGATGAGAAAGTGGTGGACAACCACACAATACCGGGATTCATGACCTAGCCAAGTTGACACCCATTTTGGGGGGACACAATTCAATCCATGACAAGTTGGATCAGCTATGGCCATGACCAGGTCAGCGTTCTAGCCACAGTCCAGGGCCTCCTGAGCGTTGCTCCACACTGGCCCACAGCGCGCAGCAGAAGTCTGGACCCCGCCTCAAGACACCAGCAGCCTCCGGGAGCCTCAGTTGGGCAGAGCACAGCAGGGCATCCCAGGCCATCCGAGGCCACAGGAGACGGAGTGCAACCTGGGGGCTCGGGGAAGAAAACTGCTTCCCCTGAAGATTTTGGGTCTCTAGGTGCCGAGCCAACAGAGAACGCCCTGCAGAGCTGTCCAGTGAGCATTCTGGCCCTGGGGCAGGAGCATTGGATCCTCCACTCAGAAGTCACACCGAGCATGTGGTCTCTTCCTGGTTCCTATTTGTGCCATTTTCCCAGGGAGATGTTGTTTGTTCACTTGTTTGACTTAGAATAACTGTGCTGTTGTCACAGTTTTCACTTTTCCATTTAGTCCATGACTCTGTTCACATGCTGGCTGCGAAGGAATCGAGTGTCTAAGTTTCTGCCAGTCAGAGGAGATGGGGCAGGGCCTCAGCCTTGAGACCATGCTGGTCTTTGTTGCCTTGTCCCATTCCTGATGCCTCTTCTGAACCTACCCAGATCTTAAAGCACTGGGGGTGTTCACAGAAGGCACACCAGATACTCTAGAACCAGCCATTCCATCCTGAACCATCCTCTCTGACCTGGACAGGACCCAAAGAACATGACTCGGGACTAGGATGGGCCAAAGGAAGAGGACAGGACTCAGGAACAGGACAGGACCCAGGGCTAGGACAGGCCTAGGAGCAGGACAGGACCCAGGATGAGGACAGGACCCACATTCATTGATTCCTCCTCCCCCCCCCACCCTGTGATAGACACTCAGGCTGCCTCCCAGCCCTGCCTCCACAGGCAAAGCCACAGTGACTGTCCTTGTCCCTGTCCTCTGAGGATGGGCCAGCAGCTGCCTGGCTTGCCTGCTCCTTCTTCCACCTGCCTCAGGGGTGACAGAGGGCAGTCTTTTCTAGAACGACTGCTGGTTGCCCACCCAGCTCTCCTCCCCCAGTGGTGTGACATGGTGCACTGGCCCTCAGTTCCTTCATCTATAAATGGGCTGCCTCTAAGATCAGGTCCTGAGAATGAAGCAGCTGGCCTCGATGGGCTCCGGGAGAGCAGAGCTGTCCTTTTCATGCTTTGTTCTCGGCCCCTGGGCCTGGGGCTCTCCCTCAGGTGGTCTCCCAGCTGCTCCTCGATTATTTCAGGCACAGTCCTTTACCAATCAGGCCATGGCTCCCATCAGGGCCATGCTTCAGGCCTAAGGGCCCAGGGAAGAAATCCCTGAAGAGCAGGCTGAGCAGGGAGGAACCCGGTGCTGGGGCCGCACACCCGCTGGGAATGTCTTGGCCGCCACCTGGTGGCAGGAAAAGGAAACGCGCTTTTCCAGGGCCAAAGCCAAGATCTGGGGTGCTGCAGGAACCTGGGCTGCGTGCTCCCCACAGAGGAAAGGGCAGCAGAATGACCTCTTCGGGACTGGGTGCTCCAAGAATCCCCTCTTGGCCTGGCCTCCTATGGGACGGCCTCTCCCTCTCCTCCCCTCAATACAGGACCCTCTCTGTAGGAAGGAAGTAATGAAATGCGGCAGGATTCGGGGTAAGAGCAAGGGCCTTGGAATCGGACCCCCGTCAGTGGGTGCAAGACCTGTTGGCCTCAGGCCCGTGCCCTTCCCTCTGGGCCTCCCCACAGGCATCCCCGCATCAGTCAGCCCCCCTTCCCTGTAGCCCCAGCTCCTGGCCAGTGGCACACAGGTTCACCAGGCTCTGAGCAGTAATGGAACTCACCCTGAGGCCCTGACATTTCCGCTGTCTAGTGGCCTCACTGTTCCCTAAGTCCTGTCCTGACCTGGGCCTGCCCTGACCTGGGTCTGTCCCGGTCCTGGCTCCCGTCCTGATCCTGGGTCCCGTCCTGATTCTGGCTCCCGTCCTGATCCTGGGTCCCGTCCTGATCCTGGGTCCCGTCCTGATCCTGGGACCTAGGTCCAGCTCCCTGGAGTCTGGGTACTTCCCGAGTCCCAGTGCTAAGGTCCCTGTTCCTGTTTCTGAACCTGAGTTTCTGTGTCCTGATTAGGTCCTGACCCACACCATGAAGTTTGCCAGGTTACTTCAGTCCTCACCTGTAAAGTGGGTGTCACAATAATAACCCCCCGCCCCCGCACGCCATTAATGAGACAACTGTGTGGGCAAAGTGCACCCCGGGCTCGGCCCCTGGCATCAGCGCAGCAGCAGATGGGCTCACATGGAGAGGGCGCCACCTGGTGGCAGCAAACGTGCACAGCGGAGGCCTGAGGGCAGAAAGGAAAAGGTTTTCCTAAGCCCCAAAGCCCACAAGCTGCCCCAGGCTCCGTGGTCTGCAGGAGCCCGCTGGCTCTCCGGGGTCCTTGTCCCAAGCTGGTCAGACTCCTGGAAGTCCACTAAAACACCTGGAAGCCCTGAAGAGATCAGGGTTCTCCTCTCCAAGGCATCCTAACAATGGGGAGCCACGAGTCAAACATATACACTGAGGTTCCTGTCTCTCGGTCCTGATTACCTTGCAGCTCTTTAAAAAGACAAGACGATACGTCCTCAAAACTTTGTGTTTGTGGGCTCCTCTTCCTGGGGTGCAGAGTAGGTTTCACCCTGTCTGTTCCCCCAGCACTGACCCCCAACCTGCCACACGTGCCACTAGGTACCTGGGGTGAGGGTCAGCTGCCAGCCCACAACTGGAGCAGAGGGGGTGAATTCTGAATTCCAGCTTCGGCTCAGCTAGAATTTCTCCTGGCAGCACCTATATCCCCACCCCCTAGACAGAATCCTGGCTTATATTCTGTTGTATGACTGGTATTCCTTAGGATGGCTCTGGCCCTCACCTTTCTTCCATAAGACAGCGATTAGCTTCAGACCCTGTGGTGACAAGGGTGGAGACCTCTGCCCCCACCTTCCCAGGCCTTGGCCTGTAGAGCAGCAGGGAGGGCCTCAGGGCGTCAGGGCTGCACGCTGAGCCTGGTACCCCATGAGCCCCTCAGAGAGGTAGAGCATGCAGAATGGGGGTCTTGGAAGTGGGTATCAGGACAGCATTTAGCGTGGGGGTCTCCATCAGGGAGGCTGGCCAAAGCCACGGCATTCCCAGGGGAACCCTCAGCCCCTGGCCCTTCAGCCCCAGCCCCTGGCCCTTCAGCCCCAGCCCCTGCCCCTGCCCCTAGGGCTTTGGCCTGCTGCCTGCCCTGGGCACCCTGTATCTGCCTTGTGGCTCTGACTGCTGGTCTGAGCACCATGGGGGGGTTTTCCTCTGGCCCCTTCTAAATGCCTGCTTGGGGCTCTTCCGAGAGTCCTCTCAGAAGCCCCCTCCTTGGGGCAGGATCTGGGAGAGGCACTGGGGAGGAAGGACGCTCCCCGATCTGTCCAGACTGTTCAGGGCACTGAGGACTTGACCCCCAAGTTAGTCCCCCTGGAAGCTTCTGGCCACACCCAAGGACAGAGAAGAACCCAGATGACAGAGTTCAGGTGACACCCAGCAAGTGGCCTGGGCCCCTGGTGTCAGGTTCCTGTTGGGTGAGTGGGGTTTACGCTTCCTTCTTTTGGGAGGTGAGAGCCGGCACCCAGCAGGTCCGTGGTGAAGGCAGCACACATTCTCTGTGGACAGATTCCAAGCTCCACCCCCCACCCCGGCTCTCCACGGGGCTCCCTCAGCGCCTCTGCCTCCTCTCCTGGGGTCTCTGTCTGGGCTCAGGGTCTGGCCACACTCTCCCTGAGCACTTGCTCCAAGCACACCAGTAGGGGCAGAACAAACCCACAGGACTCCCCCACCCCCGCCCCATCAGCCCAGAGCAGTGCGGGCACCCCGAGGTAGGCCAGGCACCCCACTCGCGTCCTAGAAACAGAGCTGACTAGAGGCCAGGTGTCCCACACCTCTGCCCCACCTCCTGGGCAGTTCCCGGGGATACCCGATGTCCTCCCTACTCCCCCCACTATGGCCCCACGACCTCTGGGGTCCGGGAAGACTGGGGACCCCATATGTCCTTCAGCAGCAGTTGCAGGGCCCCGGGGCTGAGGGGTGAAGCCGCAGCGAGTTTAGGGGCCCTGGGCAGGGATGTGGCATCAAGGCGTCCAGGGCAGGCATCCCAGTTCCTGACCTCGGCAGCGGTAACTGTGGTGACGCATGTGGCCTGCAGGGATCCCCCTTTGGAGCCCCGAGAACCACAGGCACCTTGCTCACCCCCAGGGCTCATCCCTTCTTCCATCCACCATTATGTAGTACCTGTTGTATGCAGAGCCTGGGAGGAAGCGGTGCAGGCAAGAACAAGAGGGGAGCGCCTGTCCCAGGAATCCTGGGCCCAATGTGGGGGCTGCAGAGTACATGGGGTGGGGGGCTGGAGCTGAAGGTGGCTGTGCAGTGGGGTCAGGCCAGAGCTCGGTCACTGGGACCGGGTCACTGGGGCCAGGCCACAGAGATGACCTTCTCCTGGAGGCTGGAAGAGCTAGCTCCCCCGCTTGTTTTCCCTCTATTTTCCTTCTGCAGGTGACCCTACTCCCGCCCGCTGTGCTCCCTGACACTACCAGATGGTGGGAGGGGCTGTGGCCAGGTCAGAGGTAAGCTAGGATGCGCCTGTGAGGGGGCACCTCAAGTAGGGGAGCTCCTGACCCCGGGGCAGGTTTCCACCAGTAAAAACCCTGGGTCTGTGAGGCTGCCAAGCATGAGCTGGAAGGAACCCGACAGAACCAGCTCAGAGCCACGGCAGAGGCGGGGGCCGCCTCCCCTGGGCCCGGGTAAAGTTCTTCTGTGGGAGCAGCAGACCCTCCAGGCTCCAGAACAGCCCCATTGCAAGGGCTTAGCCCCTGATTCTGTAGGGTTAAGGGTAGGTTAGGTCAGAGGAGCAGGTAGTGGGGGGGGGGTGTCCAGCTGTGGCCCCCCGTGTGTTCCTGTCCCTGCCCAAACCATGGCTTTGCCCACCCCCAACCCCCTCCAGCTCTCACTGTCCCCCTACATTGGGCCTCTGCACTGAGGCGGGCGGGAGGGTCTGTGCAAATGGGGCTTCTGGGCAACCATAGACACTCCTGTCCGCAGAGCTCACACTCAGCCTCTGCTTCCAGAAACTTCCACAAAATGGGCCCTGCATCCATTTTCAGGCATGGAGGGCCGCCTGCCCTGCACCAGGGCCTGGGTGTTTCCCAGCTACCCGCCCAGGGACTCCAGACCCTCCACATCCCCCCAGGTGGTCAGCCCTGAGTTGGCATGTCCCCCAGATGGGGCTGGGGGTGGCGTGGCTCGCGTGACGTGGCAGATGTCCCACAGGGATCTGAGGGGACCTGCGGAGCGTCACCCGAGAGTGCAGGGGGTGGGGGGAGATGTGTGTCCTGTAAACAGTCTGATTTCCCAACGCAAA